>NW_023270451.1:3622450-3755379 GCF_011800145.1 Mirounga leonina | reverse complement strand
GCTAATGAACATAAATTGCTAAAATCACTAGGCAATATGTATCAGAAACCTTTAAAATGGTCTATCTTGTGACTTTTCCTTAGGAATTTGTCCACGGAAAACATTTCAAACATTTTGCTGTTAAAATGTTTATAGTAAGGGCACCTGGGTGGCTCAGTTGTTGGGCATCTACCTTTGGCTCAGGCCACGATCCCAGTGTCCTGGGATCAAGCCCCACATCAGGAAGCCTGCTTCTCCCTCTCCCACTCCCCCTGCTTGTGTTCCCTCTCTCACTGTGTCTCTCTCAAATAAATAAAATCTTAAAAAAAAGTTTATAGTAGCAAACATAGTCTCTATGTATTCAATATTCTTGAATTCATTAAAAATAAAATTTTTATTATTTTTTAAAATATTTATTCATTTGAGAGAGGGAGCACACGTGAGTGTGTGTGCGGGGGGGAGGGGGGAGTGAGAGAGAGAGAATCCCAAGCAGACTCTGCACTGATCGCGGAGCCTGATAAGGGGCTCAATCTCACAACCTTGAGATCACAACCTGAGCTGAAACCAACAGTCAGGATACTCCACCGACTGTGCCACCCAGACACCCCTAAAATTTATTTTAAAAATGAAGTCTACAAAGAATTTATAGTACATTAAAGCAAAACTGTCAATATAAAAACCTTTTTTTTTTTAAGATTTTATTTATTTATTTGACAGAGAGAGACACAGCAAGAAAGGGAACACAAGCGGAGGGAGTGGGAGAGGAAGTGGGCTTCCCCCCAAGCAGGGAGCCCGATGTGGGGCTCAATCCCAGGACTCTGGGACCATGACCTGAGCCGAAGGCAGACGCTTAACAACTGAGCCACCCAGGCGCGCCAATATAAAAAACTTTTTAGAAGACTATGCACACACTTATCATCTAAATCTCAGACGTGATGAGGTTGCAAAAGAAAAAAACACAATATATTCATGAATAAACTGACCATTCATAAAATTATGATCAAAGCAAGTATCTCTCCACACTTAAAAAAAAAAAAAAGACCTGTTTAATGGAGGCACAGATCAGTCAGTCAGTGTTCCACGGAAACTAAGCATTTGACAAGAGAATGCAGATACAATTCACTAAAAGCAGAAATCTTGAAAATATTCAAGATTTCATGGTGACAATAATAGATGTTACTATTAATAACAGAGAAAGCTACTGACAAAGAACCTGGCAGACCAACTAATGACTGCAGGGGACAAGACTAACAAAGACAATGCATTAACGGGCTCTTCAAAAGAGAACAAGGTGAGCATAAAAGAACTAGGAGACCACTGGGAAAAGAAAAAAAACTACTTCCACCAAATAAGGTCCTCTCAGTAATTCAGACAAAATTCAATTATCAAGTAAAAAATACATGGGGGATGGGATATTACACCAGAAACATCTGAGGCATCCCTTGCTCATTCAGTAAACTGGCCTACAGATGATACAATGCTAAATTTTTTTGTGTAAGATAAAATTAATTTAATTTTAATAATTTGTAATTATTGTTATATCAAAATAAGGCCCAGTTAAATTTCTTTCACAATTTACTTGAAGTTTAGGTCCCTATTTAAATTAGACACACACTGGGGAACCTGGGTGGCTCAGTCAGTTAAGCCTCTGCCTTCGGCTCAGGTCATGATCTCGGGGTCCTGGGATTGAGTCCTGCGGAATCAGTCCTGGGATTGAGTCCTGCGTCGGGCTCCCTGTTCAGCAGGGAGCCTGCTTCTCGAACCTCTCCCTCCGCCCCTCCCCCGGCTCGTGTTCTCTCTCTTGCTCTCTCAAATAAATAAATAAAATCTTTTTAAAAATTAGACACACCTTAAGAAGACTTCTCCTATTTCAGTTATAATCAGATAAATGAGATATTTTAGTAAACTCAGTTATGTAAAAAGAAAAAATAGACAAGAAAAAGACCACAGATGTATGTCAGTAGTTGCCACTGGAATGTCAGATTGTGGATAATTATTTTAAGAGAGGGAATTAAACAAAGACTGTTTGAACAATGCAACTATGTTAGTTAGTAGCTAACATTTCACCTATGGTTATAATTGCTTTTTGATCTATCCAGAGATAATGGGGTGTAAATTAGATAAAACTCTTCTAATCTCACTTAAGAGATCTTGAGTCCCTATGATACGCTGAAGACAAAACTGAATAATAAGCATTTACTGATGCTTAACTGTGACATTTCATTCAATCCTCAATATAACACAACAAACTAATTGTTATTTTCAATTTCTGGAAACTGAGAAAGACGAAGTAACTTTCACCAGGTGAGAAATCTAAATAGTAGCTAACCATCCTTCAAGCCAAGACTGTCTATAAAACCCATGCTCATTACACCTGGTTATGAATTACCCCAAAAAGAAAGCTTTAAAATAACCTACACATTAATGGAAGAAATAAAGCAGCAAAAAGAAAGCAGAAAAGATAGGTGCACCGATATGCAGCATGTACCAGGTGCTACAGGAGGCAGAAAAAGAGTACTCTTAACCTCAAGGGTGGGGGGAAAAGATGGGAACGGAGTTTCAAAGAATACAAGAAGCCCACAAAGAGAAAGGGGTGGTAGACCATTCCCGGCAGAGAGGACAGTGGAGCTTTTTTTGAAACTGCGAATATTATTTGACAATTACTCCCCCCCAAAATTTTTGGTAAACTTCTAGGTATAGAGGTGAAACAGTCAAATGTTTTACTTATAATATTTAATTTTTAATTTAAGCATATATAGTGAAATGCACATTATAAAATATTTAGATTGTTTTTCTTACATTCATGAAGCAAGTTTATTCAAATGCTTCATATGCATCTTTGTCATCACTGTATCCATCTGCAAAGCCAATTCTTTAGTCTAAAGTGGGTTTTCCAAATTAAAGCATGTTTATTTCTAAGCCTTTTGCGATAGTTTTTGTTCTTGTTTTTATTTAAATAAATATGATACTGCTTGTGGAACTATTATCCCAAGTCAGAAATAAGCATTCATTTGGTTTTCCATTTGATTTACACACACACACACACACAATCTCCACATCACACTCACTTATTGTTTTGTTTTTTGTGTGATCTTTAAAAGGTGATAGTCAACACTTGCAACTGTGAGGAATATTACAAAATTGGAGTTAAAATGCCTTTGCCTTTTTTACTACTTCCACTAGTGAATTCTGAAAATATCTGAAATTAAGCACTGATTAATATCATTCTGATTTAGAGTATGTCATCACAAAGAATTCTTTGCTATCCAAAATAATGTCCTTGAGACAGCCCCCCACCCCCAACATGAGAGATGCCCGCATTGCTCTTCTCTGGGGGATAATTTCTCGGGACGGGGAGTACTCACTTCTACATTAACTTAAATACACGTAACAGGAAGGGCAGGGGGAGAAACTTAAAATAGGTCTGACCTAGATCGAAATTCTCAAACTTGGGTATATATCAGCATCTCCTGACGAGCTTGTTGGAGCTCCTGGCTCTACCCCAAGCTTCTGTTCCGCAGGAATGGGATAGGGTCTGAGACGTGCCGTTTCTAAACAGTTCCTGGGTGATGTCAGTGCTACTGGGCACTACACTCAGGTCCAGATTACACTGGCCCTTGTTCATGACATTACGGGTTGGACTGTGTCCTTAGGTTATGGGGAATCACTGACGAATTTCAAGCAGGGAAATGACATTACAAGACTTGAGATTTTTAACATATCACTCTGACAGCAATATGGAGAATGGAGCTGTCACATAATAACACATTTCACTTATTTTAACATGTATGTTTTTCACATTTATAATTTCTGATAGCAGGACGCATTTTGCAATCAATGGTATAACATAGTTTAATACATGGTGAACTTTCTTTCTTAGTAGCATGTCAAATAATGATGTGTATTATAATTCACGGGTGGCTGATTCACTGAAAAATCATCTCTCTTCTCATACAGCGGTGCTGTAAGAGGGAAAAAGCAGGTTTTATTCCCATTTTACAGATGAGGAAACAGATTTTAGGGCAATATAAGAGACCCATTTCAGGTCACACAGCTAGTAAACGATGGGTCCAAGATTAGAAAACCCCAAATCTTTGACACATAAACCGAACATCTTTCCCCTAAAATGATACTGACAACAGAGACAGAGAGAAGGAGATGAGGACAAACCAATGCAGCAGAACATACCAACAGGGGTGCCAAGGAGAGTGTCTATGGACACAAGGTGTGAGATACCAAATTTAAGCAGTTAAGATGAATCGCTTCAAGATTTTTATTAAGGAGCTATAAATAAATGAAAAGAGTCAAACGAACCACCTCCACAAATGTAGAGATAGAATCCGAACAGCAGTTTGGGAACACTGTTTCACACAGTGCTGCAAGATGCGGAATATGACATAATGTCTCTGAGGAGACAGACAATGGTTTGAGGATTCACTTTAAATTATAGCAGGTGATACGGTGAAGTCAGGTTTGTGCCAAGACAGGCCCTGGGTCTGGAGAGCTGCCAGAACACCATGCATCATCAGCTTTCTGAGACTACCAGAAACTCAAGGTATTTCACAGCAACACACAGAAACAATTCTGAAAAACAAAACAAGCAAAATAACAACCCACAGGCTTTATGCTTTTGATCAAATTTGGTTTGAAAAGTGACTTTCTGGGGGTGTCTGGGTGGCTCAGTCAGTTAAGCGTCCGACTCTAGATCTCAGCCCAGGTCTTGGTCTCAGGGTCGTTGAGTTCAAGCCCCATGCCAGGCATGGAGCCTACTTAAAAAAAAAGAAAAGGTGACCTTCTGAAATACCACTCTGTAGGCTGCCAAAACGATTAGTCCTAAAACTTAAAGAAAAAAAAAAAAAAGAAAATCTAACAAATATTATTTGTCATAACAACCCGCGTATTCCCACTCCCTAGTGCAAGTCTACTAATAAAAGATCCACTAAATTATGCAACCTACTCAGCACATTCTCAAAACACACTTACACCTTTACTTGGATCAATTAAATGTTATAACTCCTAGGAGAAGAACGTGCAAATATCATGTTCATCAAACAAATCTTCCTTAATAAAACAACTAAAAGTTCAGAGGGGCAAACCGTTTAAGCTGGTAATTCTTCTGGGGCCCAAACACTGTTCATCCCTGAAAGGAACTCTAAACACTACTTAAATCTCACATTCCACTTCTGATTAGAAAAATGCAAATCAGACTTAACTTTGAGGCCACAAACTTTTTCCTGTAATTACCATGTATGTTTAAAAACTTGAATACCTTGACTCTGGTAAGTGAAGAGTTCTCACACAGATGGGTCCTGCCACCAGACATGAGACACTTGGGTGCTCTATTAAAACCACAAGCCAAACTTTAAGAACCTAAGAAAGCACATCCCAGAGCAATTAACACAAGAGATTTCTATTTTTCTTGCTTGGTTTTAGGTTCATTATATACACGTAAATGTTTATAAACAGCCAATAACAACAGCAGTACATTCTGACAATTAAAGCACTAAAAAAGCTACAGTATTATTGAGTTTGAAACAACTCACAAGCAAAATAATCCAGAGCTAGAGGCAAAGCATGTGTCTAAATCAACCCCTCTGTCAAAATAACTATTCCGTACTCCCCCAACCTGCGCTGAATCATGCAGGGTGAACAACAGCAAAGCAACATTACTTGGGACTCTCAACTAGTGGTAATTAATGATCATTTTCAAATCAAAGCAGATTCCTTTTAAAGATGAGGCATGCCTCCTTCAAATTCCTAAGAGAGGAGATATCAAGATAACTAGACTATTATTATTGTTGTTGTTGTTGTTGTTGTTGTTGTTATTCTCATCTCTTGGGTGTGACTAGATGGTAAAAAAAGTTCACGCGGGGGTCCCCATAAAGCTCTGCCTCCCAGCCCTGGAGTAGATGTGATCTGTGCCCGCTCCTTTAAGGCCAGAGCACAGGCCCTTGGCCCAGGAAGCACCACCAGGGCGGGAGGGGTCCCACTACCGAGGTGGGCGTGTCCAGGAGCCCAGAGGCCCCCAGGCCCACCTAGCGCCTCTCCACTAGTCCCCCAGCTTTTCTGTTGTTCCACCACCTACATCTGTGACCCTATGACAACACGGCTTTGAGCTGTAAAAAATCCCCCCATAAGTGGACCGGAGATTTTTTTCAATAAATATACTGAAAGTTTTTTGGAGATTTTTGACAATTTGAATAACATGCAGACAAACTGCATGGCCGAGCAATAAATATCCAAAAAATTTCAGAAAAAATTAGGTATGTCACAAATGCATAAAATATATGTAGTTACTAGTCTATTTTATCATTTGCTACCATAAAATATACACAAATTATTAAAAGTTAAAATTTAGGGGCACCTGGGAGGCTCTGTTGGTTAAGTGTCTAAATGTGACTCGGCTCAGGTCCTGGAGTCGAGGCCCAGGGTGGGCTCCCTGCTCGGCGGGAAGCCTGCTTCTCCCTAGCCCTCTGCCCCTCCCTCCTTCTTGCGCGCTCGTGTGCTCCCTCTCACTTCTCTCAAATAAATTTAAAAAATCTAAAAAAAATTAAAAATTTATCGAAACTTATACACACTCTTACAGACTGTACATGGCACCATTTGCAGTCGAGAGAAATGTAAACAAAGATGCAGTATTAAATCATAACTGCATTAAAATTAACTGTAATAACTTCAGAGCCGCTTCTCCTGCTAGTGCGGGGAGCTCAAGTGTGGTGAGCGCCCACTTGAAGTGCTGGGTGACCCTCATCAGGCACAAGCGGCTGTCCCTCCAGGAAACCGTGTGTCTTGGTAAGAGTGACCTCTTCCATCCTCATGTATTGCTGTAGAAGAAAGAAAGGGAAGCCGAGGAAGCAGCCACTGCCGCTATGCCAGGAGGCAGAAAAACCTCGGACTTTCTGCAAAATACATTTTTATCCCGTACTGAAAATGCAGCCTTCATGTGGGTACGGGATGGCTAAATGAAAGACCTACCTCTGAGACTAACAGGATTCAAGAAAAAGCCAAGTCATTACATGACAACTTCAAATAAAAGGCAAGTAAATGATCTAAAGCTGGAAAATTTAATGCCAGCAAAGGATGGTTTGATAATTTTAGAAAGAGATCTGACTTTAAAAAAAGTTAAGATGAGAAGCAGCTTCTGCCAACCAAGAGACAGCAAATGACTTCTCAGGCGCCATTAAGAAAATCACTGAGGAGAAAGGATATCTGCCTGAACAGGTTTTTAATGCCGACGAAAGGGCCCTACTCTGGATAAAAGTGCCACAAAGGACATTTATAAGTAAGGAAGAGAAGCGAGCACCAGGATTTAAGGAAGGAAGGAAGAGTCTACCTCTACTGTTTTGTACAAACACAGTGCGGTTTATGATCACGACCGCCCTTATCTGTAAAACTACTAACCCCAGAGCCCAGAAGGGCAAAGACAAACATCAGCTGCCAGTCTTTTCGCTGTACAGCAAGAAGGCCTGGACAATGAGAACCCCTTTTTCTGGGTGGGTTCCCTCGAGCTTTGTCTCTGAAGTCAGGAAGTGCCTAGCCAATAAGGGGCCGCCATTTAAAGTTCTTTTGATTGGACAATGCCCCCCAGCACCCAGAACCCCCATGAGATCAGCACCAAAGGTATCAAAATGGACTACTTGCCCTCAAACACAATGACTCTAACTCAGCCTCTAGATCGGGGTCATTAATGCTCATTACACATGGTGATGTATAATGGAATGGATTGTGAACACTATGGAAGAGAACCTTGATAGAACATCATCAAAGTCTGGAAGGATTACACCACTGAAGATGCCATTGTTGTTATAGAAAAAGCCATGAAAGCCATCAAGTCTGAAACAAGACATTTCTACTGCAGAAAACTGCGTCCAGATGTTGTGCATGACTTCACATGATTTATGACAGAGCCAATCAAGGAAATCATCAAAGAAACTGTTGATATGGCAAAAACAGTGGGTGGGTAAAGGGTTTCAAGATAGGAATCTCAGAGAAACTCAAGAGTTAAACTGACACCAGAACCAGAGGAATTAAGAGAGGACTTGATGGAGACGAGTGCTCTCGGATAATGCTAGATGGTGAGGAAGAAGTCCCAGGAGAAGCAGCCCCAGAAAACAAACTGACATTGGACAATCCGTCAGAAAGGGTCAGATTACTCAAGACTGCTTTTGATTTCTTTTACGAGCTGAGCCCTTGGTGATATAGGCCCCGGAACTAAAGTAAACAGTGCAAGAAGGATTGGTACCAGACAGAAACATGTTCAGAGAAATGCAATATAGCAGAAGAAGTCACACGTTAGGATGTATTCCCAGAGGGTTACACCCAGTGTGCCTGTCTCTCCAGCCTCACCTCCCATCTCCTCCACCTCTGCCACTCCTGAGACAGCAAGACCAACCCCACCCCTTCTTTTACTTCCTCCTCAGCCTGAGCAGCCTGAAGAAGACAGAAGGAAGACTTTATGATGACCTACTTCCACTTAGTGAACAGTAAACCACCACCAAGCCGTACAGGTAATAAGCTGATCTGTGGGTATGTGAGTGTCTATGTGTGAAATCTAAGAACTGCAGGACAAGCACCATCTGAGACATGTCTGTGTCGTCCTCATCATCTCTGCCTACGTATTCACCATAAAGAACGTCGCGTGTCCAAGACCCGCATGGAAGTGGATAGCCTATCCTTATGTAGGCACAAGGTGAGTGATAGTTAATATAAAATATTGTGCTGATTTTCTATTTTATAACTCTGCTTTTAAAGAATTACATTACTGTACAGTATGCCTCTCTCCTATCTAGAGGAACTACTCATCATCCTATCATCACAAGTAAGGGATTTTCTTTAATCTAACAATGTTTCTAATACTGTACTATGAATGACTCTAATTCTGTATGGCACAAAAATTTTATAACAATTCATTCACTAATGTATAAGCTAGGCTGCCATGAAGCAACTGTATTGATTACAGTAGGCTATATAAAACCACCATAGTGCTGTTGCTTCATTATCAATGCACGAAGCGTTATACCTGTAAATAAATATAAACTACTTTTCCACATTGTTTTCATTTTTTTCTAAGATTTATTTATTTATTTGAGAGAGAGAGCATGCGTGAGCACTCACATGTGAGTGGGGAGGGGCAGAGGGGTGAGAGAGAGAGAATCCTCAAGAAGGCTTCCCGCTGAGCACAAAGCCTGACACAGGGTTCGTTCCCAGGACCCCAAGATCATGACCTGAGCCGTAATCAAGAGTCAGATGCTTAACCAACTAAGGCACGCAGGTGCTCCTATGTTTTCATTTCTGATGTCTAGTGTTAGTAATATGTGTAAGAGCTACAGTGTTTTGTATCATGTAAGACCATATTAATGCAGGTACTGACACAATTCATATTATCAACAGACAACATAAACTTATGCTATTGACAAATACAGTATGGTACTATAAATATATTTTCTCTGCCTTATGATTTTTATAACATTCTCCTTTCTCTAGCTTACTTTATTGTAAGAATACAGTATTATTTTTTTTAAAGATTTATTTATTTATTTGACAGAGAGATAGCAAGAGCAGGAACACAAGCAGGGGGAGTGGGAGAAGGAGAAGCAGGTTTCCCGCGGAGGAGGGAGCCCAATGTGGGGCTCGATCCCAGGACCCAGGGATCATGACCTGAGCCGAAGGCAGACGCTTAACAACTGAGCCACCCAGGCGCCCCAAGAATACAGTATTATAATACATGTTGTTTCAGGATTTTTTTCCTTTAGTGCCCCCAGTTCTTGGTCACGCAGCTTCAAAGAATGAAGAGGTAGGCCAGACGAAGTGGTGGGCAGCAACGCAAAGTTTATTGAGCGATTGTACAAAGCTCCCTGAGAGGGAGGGGACCCGAGAGGCTTGCCATTGGAGTTCCTAAGTCTAGGGGTTTTTATGAGATTGTTGGCAGGCTGTTTTAATCTGGTTAACCCTCCATGGACCTGCCACCCAATCAGGTTTTTGTCCACGTACTCATCTACCTATCAGGTAGCTGTTCACATGGGAAACGGTGGAGGGCTCCTTCCAGGGTGA
Source organism: Mirounga leonina (assembly GCF_011800145.1). NCBI lineage: Eukaryota > Metazoa > Chordata > Mammalia > Carnivora > Phocidae > Mirounga > Mirounga leonina. The sequence goes on along the minus strand of NW_023270451.1, from coordinate 3,745,350 downwards.
TACAGAATAAGAGGATGGGTTTTTTTCCCTTTTAAGGGTAGTTTCCTCTTAGGACAGGGGCCCCTTGCCCCATGTGCCTTTCTTCCGACTATCCTCCATTACATGTAACATACAAAATGTGTGCTATATCAATTATCAGTAAGGGTTCGTCAACTGTAGGCGATTAGTGGTTATGTTTTTGGTAGTCAAAAATTATATGCAGATTTTACTGCATATAATTGTTGGGGGGTCAGCACCCCTAACTCCTGCATTGTTCAAGAGTCAACTACTTCAATCATTCCAATAAACTATATATCTTAGTTAAACAGACAAAGTCAGGGGGCACCTGGGTGGCTCTGCCAGTTAAGCATCTGCCTTCAGCTCAGGTCATGATCCCAGCGTCCTGGGATTGAGCCCCACACTGGGCTTCCTGCTCAGCGGGGAGCCTGCTTCTCCCTCTCCCTCTGCCGCTTTCTCACCTTCTCTCTCAAATAAAAATCTTAAAAAAAAAAAAAAATAGACAAAGTCAGTTTATATCGCTTGGAATGCAAAAGCCTGATTGATAGGCTTCACCATTACATAGTCTCCATTTTATTTTTGTTAAACATAAACAATTTTTGAAAGCTTCTTTAGTTCTTTTGTTTTGGTTTTAATAACAAAATCATTTTTAGTAAGAAGTTGGAAAGCAGAGCACATACACTGAAGAATGTAACATCGCTTATAATCCCACCATCTAGAGAGACACAACCCCAATCATTCTGGAACACCTTTCCAAACCTTCTGCCCAAATGGACATTTTGACCCCAGAGAAGAAAGTGTGGGCACAGTAACCACACTGGAGATCTATGAAGACATTAAGCCAGGGTGACCACATAATTCATCATTCCAATACACTTTTCAGAGTGAAAGGGCTTCTTTCCTTCCCCTATTAATAAGCCAAGAAAACATACTTAAATTGGGGCTATCCTTGGCAAACCCAAGTGTATGGTTGTCTTACATATCTGAATAGTGCAGCCTACTGATTAGAAACCTCTACTTTAGAAACAGTACCACTCATCAGAAGAGGCTATGAATTATAAATTATTCTTCCCTAGCACGATTTATTTTTATCAACTGGCAAAAAGGGGAACAAGAAGATAAACCTTTCTATGTCCTCACAAATCCAAAATTTTAAAGAAAAACATCTTAGAAAACTACAATATAATTAGCATCAGAAAATGCAAAACATAATTTGTCTTTGCACAGGAAGTCATTCAATAAAAAACATACAGAGAACAAAGGACTTTTTCCTGAATTATCAAGGCACCGCTGAAGCAGTACGTCCAGTTCTTCACACCCAAAACAGTGTATCTTTTAGGGTTTTCTTCCCCCTTTAAGTAGGTCAGGGCCCTTAAGAAGGCTGGAGGGGAAAACAGCCTGAACATCAAAATACATTGTTTCTAACAGACTCCTAGAAGCTGACAAGAAGTGATGGGATGAGAGAGAAAAAATGAAACATCATTAACAGACTCTAATTCAACAGAAGCAGATAGAAGAACAGGGCTTTACAAGACCGTCCAAGTATGGGAAAATCAGAGTATAGATTCAAAAACAGTGATACATGGTTGATGAGAATAAGAAAGCCAGAGTCCTTGAGCTCATTTTTTTTTCCGTCCCCCTTTTCAACAAGATCTTGGTTTGTAGCAGCTTTTGCTTCTGGCTTTCTACCTCAGTAGGTAAAAAGGTACCTTTGAACCTTGCTCCTTACCTACCGGCTAATATTTCCTTTCCTTTCATCAGGTTCTTTTCTGAAGATGAGTCCTGCTCACATTCCCCACCTCCACTGATCATATTTTACCTACAGGAGAGTAAGTTCAGTCTCTGAATCAAATACTTTGGGCTCAGCCTAAGAGGTCTAAAGCAAATTTTTTATAAACTTACTTTTATCCTTTTAGATAATGACAATGAAATAATTTTATCTGGAAGCGATATAGAATGAACACACTTTAAAACATTTCTTTAAACTGAGTCCCAAGAACACACAAAAGTATAAAAATACATGTGAAGCATGACATATTATGTATGTCATGTCCCCTCACGTAAAACCCCTAGACACAAATTACAAACAGGCAGAGAGGGAGGGAGGAAGGGAAGAAGGAAAAAAGTTTAACGTTAAAAGCTTAAACATAGATGGTAGTTTCAGAAAAGTACAGGATGAACTAACAGCTGACCTTTGAACCTCACTTGCCTCTAAAAATGGAAAGATTACCAGGGAATGAGAAAGAATACTGCTTTGAAACAACATTTTTAAAAGTATGTTTTTTCTCATATGTTGTATTTTAAACATGCTCTTGATTCATTGGAGGGCTTTACTTACCACAAATGAAAATATTTACCTGGTATTTACCTAAATGCTTATTTATCAGTATTTTTAACCAGACATGTATTTCTTCAACACTGGCCTGTTTAAGATGCTTAAAGTACCTTTAGCAGTACAACTCCAGTTCACAATCTGCGATGCTTTATTTTTATTATCATTTTGTTTGTTTCACTTTTAAAAAATGATCAAGAGCCAGTTTACCAAACCAAGTTGGAGGAAAGAACTTAAAGGCAAAAAGATACAAGAACTGGAAGTGAAAGCATTGAAATGGTGTCAGAATACAAAATGACTTTTTGAAAAAAGACTGTGTGGTAAGGAAGGGATGTAAACTTCATTTTGTAATTTGGCTAATAAAGAACTCTAATTCTGATACCAAAATTAGATGGTAACAAACTGAGGTACAGAACAGGACTGTCGGGCTAAATTTAGACATTCCCTCTCTGCGGCCTCTACCAGCTCCTAGACCATTTATTGAATGGTTAAATTCATGATTTCAAAAAAAATAAAAAATAAATTCATGATTTCCTGACCGGTATACATTATTATATTTGCTTTATACACATACAGGAACTGGGGCCCAGAGGTTACCTACTTGCCCAAGGTAAACAAAGCCATTCAGTGACTGGCCTGATTCCAAAGCATGTGATCATAAAACAAGACCTCCTACTACCTCTTGAGCATCCACTTTATAAACATTACCTTTTTGGGCATTATCATCTTTATTTTAAAGATCAAGAACACTGGGGCACCTAAGTGCCTCAGTCGGTTAAGCGTCTGACTCTTGGTTTCGGCTCAGGTCATGATCTCAGTCAGGGCTGTGGGATTAAACCCGGCACCAGGCTCCTCGCTCAGCACAGAGTCGGCTTGTCTCTCTCCCTCCCGCTCTGCTCCTCTCTCCCTCTCCCTCTCTCTCTGTCTCATAAATAATAAACCAGTAAGAAGAAAACCTAAAACTTAAGTAGCACGCCAAAATTTAGATTCTGGTCCATGGCTCCAGAGCCCATACACTCTTTCCAATATATCATGCTGCTCTCAGTACTAACATTCTATAAATCTATCACCACAAGATGATCCTCCCCTTTGCAAACTGTTGATTCCTGCGGGATGGAGATCAAGTCAGATTTGATCTTTTGTTGCCAAAGCCTCTCTTCCTCCCTTCCCATGCCCCCATTGCCTCTTCCAGCAAAATGATCCGATAATTCTCAAGGATTTACATTATCAGTCACTCCCTCTACCACCCTTCTCGAACAGATAACTGGAAAAGCTTAAAGACATTAGAAGGAATTCTTCCCCCAAGAAGAGCTTATCAGGGCAGGGCCACTGTCAACAGTCTGCCATAGTCTGAATAACCTTACTCCAAGTCCAAGGACCAAATCATATATTGATGTATTTTTAAAATAAAAAATTCAGTATTTCCCCGCTGTCATTTCTATTTTGTGCCATTATCACCTGATTTACGACAGGCAACATTTCTAAGTCTGCCACCTCATCTATAAAATGAGCAAAATCATCTCAAAGACTCTTCCAATTTAGAGCTCTAAGTTATCTCAAAAACTCCCCTCTTCCTTTGCCTGTTTATGAGAAATAGGCTGAAAATTTATGGGGGCTGGAGGGCAGGGGGCAGGGGTTGTAGATAAAACCCCACAGTAAGTAAAGCACAGTCACTATTATTAGGTTCCACCGTATATACAAGGATCCACTCACAGGCACACACATAAAGTCCAATCTGAAACAAGCAACTAAAACAATCCAGGACTTGTACTTTGCCAACCCAAAATGAATCATCTATTTTTAGCTCACATCCACTCAAGACAGGGCCTAGACTGGCCTGCAGCAGCCAAATGAGGAGCCAAGTGGGCTCACCAATGAATCTTAGGGCAAGCTGGATCTCTAATCCTTAAGAGTAACTTTTGGCTTGACTATAGCTATAACCTGAATAGAAGAACAGAAAGCTCTGAAGGCTTAAAGCTTGCCAAGAAGTAGCATTTCAAATATTTAAGTCTACTTCCCCATTTTATTTATTCTGGTAGAAGGTGTGGCCAAAGATCAAAAAGCCTAGCCATCTTTACATTCTAATCTCAATTTTCCAAGTCTGTGTGAGTCATTTTACAGTTGAGGAACCTGAGAAGGAGCAAAGGTGACCAAGATTAAAATTAAAATCCTAAAGTCACTTGCAAAACAACCTTAGTTGTAAATGGTGAATTTAGGGCTGTGAACAAAGCTGAGAATTTTAATAAACTCTGAATTTGAGGAAAGGTACAAAATTTTAAATTTCAGTTATTAAGATTATAATTATCTACAGAAGATACTGCTAAATAGTTGCAGTTCAGCCAATCACTTGAAGTTTAAATGGCATCAACAAAATTTCCTCAATCCAATCCAGGGAGCTGTGCCTCGTGTTTTCTCTGCTGGCATCAGTCAGACGCCAGGGAAAGAGCACGAGACTAACAGCGTAAGTTCAAGTACCAATTCTGCCATTGGGATGCCTCCAAGGCTTGTGGCTCACAGGTAATTCAAACATCAGGTAGGTACTTCCAGAAGAAAAGACTACTACCAGAAAGAAGCCGCTGGAGATCCCACCGAAGATAATTCGAGGGTTTCCAAGCATGGGAAGGTTGGGTAAACAGCTACAGAAACAAATATTTAACAAAGAGAGTAAAATAAGGGACTACAGCCCAATACTGTCTAATAAAAAAGACAAAAATAATCTTTTCTCAGAGAAAACTTCCTTACTAATTGGGAAGGAAATTTAAAAACCTTTATCCAAATAAACGTTTGTGTCTACTGTAAGGGCCAGATGTGTTAGGTGCCAGGAACTCAAAGATGGATGAAACTCACTCTCTCGCGGTCTAGTGGGGTGATGGGCAGCTTCTCAGACAGATGATCAATGGCCTTCCGGGAGACACAGAGAGGAGGACACCCTGCGGGGGTGCTGGAGGGGCAGTTCCAAGTGGGGATGGAATCAGAGCGGCGAGTCCATGCAGTGGGAGGAGCATCCGTGAACAGAGCAAGGAGGACAAGACCGAGGTGGCAGGGCAGCAGGAAGCGCAGGGAGGGAGCACCACACAGTGAAAAGACCTTCTCAAGCTAGAGGAGTAAGTCTCTTTTAGGAATGCGATCCTGGAGGTGGCACAATGGGCTAAGAGGACAGGCTAGTGGCAGTCAGGAAGGAGATGAGCAGCACTGGAGGCCAGGGGCTCAGAGCAGCTGAATAAAAGCAGGGCACGAAGGTCACAGGGGAGCACACGATCTGGAAAGAACCTGTGCGAGGAAATTAACAGCACCCAGTTACCAACCAGATGTGGACTGTGGCGAAAACTGAGGAGATAAGGCAATGCTGAGGATTTTGAATCTATAGAAAGTTATAAATACTCCTTTTTAAAAAATATTTTATTAATTCGAGAGAGCGAGAATGAGAGAGCGAGAGCACATGAGAGGGGGGAGGGTCAGAGGGAGAAGCAGGCTTCCTGCTGAGCAGGAAGCCTGATGTGGGACTCGATCTCAGGACCCCGGGATCATGACCTGAGCCGAAGGCAGTCGCTTAACTGACTGAGCCACCCAGGCATCCCAATACTCACTTTTTTTAAATTAAAATGAGCAGTAAAACAAAATTTTAGAGACAGAAGGGCCATTCCTGGTCACAGTGGGCCCCTAATTTGAGCTTGACACTTAAGAAGTAACATGAACAAGAAATCTAACAGAGAGGACAGCGGCTCCAGCAGCTGCTACAAAGAAAAGCTAAAAAGTTACACACACAGTTGAACTTTGAACAAGGCAGGGTTAGAGGCACCAACTCCTGTACAGTAACTTTGGACTCCCCCCAAATTTACTAATAGCCAGGAACCCTTACCGATAACCTAAACAATTAACACATATTTTGTATATTATATACTGTATTCTCACAGGAAGGTAAGGCAGAGAAAAGAAAATGTTAAGAAAATCACAAGGAAGAAAAAAATACACTTACTGTATTGTAAAAAATATATATATATATCTGTATCAGTGGACCCACGTAGTTCAAACTTCTTCAAGGGTCAACTGTCCACATCAGCAAAAATCCTCACTATTTGCTGGGCTAAGATTAGGGAACTTCTTTCTATCCTTGTATAGACCTTACAAAATTTCTTGTTGCCTTCTTTTTTTCAAAGATATTTATCATGCTCATTTAAACCCACAGAGGCAGGGAAAAATTCAGCATTAACATTTAAGCACACAGGGTAATTTTTGTCCTTGACTCCAGAGCCCCTAAGGGCAGCCATACACCAAAAGGATGACTTATTCCCTCTCCTCCCCTTACAACCACATTTTACAAGACAGAAAAGGGAGACACAGATTGGCCATATAACCTATCAGCACAGTCAAGAAGGATTAAACAAGATAAAGACTTTGGTTTATGGTATGGTTTCAAAAGACACTGAGGTAGTGATGTAAAGTAGGCAGGTGGATATATATGTCTGTAGCTCAGAATGGAGAGCTAAGATATAAATTTGGGAGTCACCAGCACACAGATGGTACTGAACACCATGGAAACACATGAGATCATCTTCAGAGAGAATGCAGACGAACAGAGCAAAAGACCTAGGACAGAGACCCTGAGGAAGGACCAACATCTGGATAAGGAGAAACCAAAGAAATTGAGAAGGACGACTTTTAGTTCATCTTCTATCCCAAATTCTTTACTAACCAAAAATAGAAACTTTTTTTTTTTTTTAGTATTTTATTTATTTGACAGAGAGAGATACAGTGAGAGAGGGAACACAAGCAGGGGGAGTGGGAGAAGCAGCAGGCTTCCCGCCGAGCAGAGAGCCCAATGTGGGGCTCGATCCCAGGACCCTGGGATCATGACCTGAGCCGAAGGCACACGCTTAACGACTGAGCCAGCCAGGGCCCCCCAAAATAGAAACCTTTTTGTATTAAGTGTATCTATGTATTTCAGCGCCAGATATTTTGAATGCTGAAGACAACTACAAACTTTACCAATTTCAGTAAACGGATAGTTAGTGACAGTAATCTTTCATTTGCCTTGAACTGTCAGGAGTTAAATCTGCTGATGGAGTGACATTTCCAGATAAAGGAAGCTTTTCCCTTTACACATATAGCTCATAGCTCAAATGCCTTCAAGAATCAAGTAGGGGGCGCCTGGGTGGCTCAGTCGTTAAGCGTCTGCCTTCGGCTCAGGTCATGGTCCCAGCGTCCTGGGATCGAGCCCCACATCAGGCTCCCTGCTTGGCAGGAAGCCTGCTTCTCCCTCTCCCACTCCCCCTGCTTGTGCTCCCTTTCTCGCTGTGTTTCTCTCTGTTAAATAAATAAAATCTTTAGAAAAAAAAAAAAAGAATCAAGTAGGTGAGGGGCACCTGGCTGGCTCAGCTGGTAGAGCAACCGACTCTTGATCTCGGGGTTCTAAGTTTGAGCCCATGTTGGGGGTAGAGATTAGTTAAAAATAAAATCTTTAGGAGCGACTGGGTGGCTAAGTCGGTTAGGTGTCTGCCTACAGCTCAGGTCATGATCCCAGGGTCCTGGAATCGAGCCCCGCATCGGGCTCCCTGCTCCTCCCTCTTCCTCTGCCTGCTGCTTCCCCCCCGCTTGTGCTCTCTCTCTAACAGAAGGAAGGAAGGAAGGAAGGAAGGGAGGGAGGGAGGGAGGGAGGGAGGGAGGAAGAAAGAAAAGAAAAGAAAAGAAAGAAAGAAAGAAAGAAAGAAAGAAAGAAAGAAAGAAAGAAAGAAAAGAAAAGAGAGAGGAAGGAAGGAAGAGAGAGGAAGGAAGGAAGAGAAAGTAAGAAAGGAAAGGAAAGGAAAGGAAGAAAGGAAGAAAGAAAGAAAGAAAGAAAGGAAGGAAAGAAAAAAGAGAAAGAGAGAAAGAGAGAGAGAGAAAGAAAGAAAGAAAGAAAGAAAGAAAGAAAGAAAGAAAGAAAGAAAGGAAGGAAGGAAGGAAGGAAAAGAATCAATCAGGTAGGTAAATGTGAAGCACTAAGATACACAATGGTCAATGTTGGGTCCTTGTCCTACGGGCATGGGTTGCAGCCTCCCCTATGGCCATTCAAATTCAGTGTATTGTAGAGAAAAATGGAGGGTCCTGGTACTGACAGTACCATGTGAACTGGAAATCAAAACCACGTCTCCAGGGGCTCAGAGCTACAGCACAAGGCTGCACGTTAACTGAAGTCTTTCTTCCTGCCATTAACCATTTTTGTCTACAGATGAAGTACAAATCCATTCCGTGTTGTAAAAAGGAGGCATTTTTTAAACTAACAGAAAGCGTGCCTGGAAAAGGTTCCAAATTTGGTGACCACTGGGAGGAGTGAAAGATGAGGAGCAGGAAGAAAGGACGAGGAGCTTTCCGAACTGTATCACTGACCACCAAAGCGCAATAATACCTACATGGCTACTAAGAATCATCAAAGTACTGTATACACAAATAAAAAAAAAGGGAACTACACCGTTTACAGGGTTCTCATTTTATTGTTCGAAGTTCTTAACCATTAACTGAACAAAACACAGTATGACAGTGTAACGGCGCCTAACAAAATGTACTGAACAGGAGCTGAAATGAGGTTTGATTCTCGGTATGAGAACGAACGGACTCTACTTACCCTCTCCTCAGAAGGCTCGCTACTTAAACGAAGCAGCTTCTGTGACTACAGAAGCTCAGAGTCACTGGTCCTCTGGCCTAAGAAAATGCATAATGCTCTTCAGACAGAATAGATTTGGGGTTAAAAAGCCCTGTCAGGCAGGGATGGGCAATAAAAGGGAAGAAGACAGCAGAAGTGTGACTTCTGTCCGCAGGCACCCATTACCCTCGCTTTGTTCCACTGGCAGCCCGGTCTCTGCCTTACTGCTGCTTATACACAGACATTGCTGGAGGAAGACAGGAGGGGTGCACGTTCTCACTACATGCAGGCAACCTGACTCAGGACACCCTGTACGTGGAAACCCTCAACATCCTTGTGGTTCAGTGCACCCTGAGGTGCAGGGGGTGGGGCTGTGACTCATGGCTGTGTTACAACCCCCACCACCACCCAGAGCGTGACATCGTCAAATCATAAACACACTGGTTTTCTTACCTGTAAAGTGAGAAAAGAGCCATCTATGCTACACATCTAGAGAACTGTTTAAAGAATTAAATTAATAGTGAACAGGAGAATGCACTATAAAACAAAAGCGCTGGAGTTATTTGTTCTATTCTCTGGCTAAAGCAGAGCTAAAAAAAACAGTCCTAGTATAATTTAAAATCACCATTCCTGGTTTTCTTAAAGAAAAAAGGAAACCGTCAAACCAATTTCTTTGTACAACGTTCCAAGACTCTAAATTTCTTAACTTTAAGTACTGAAAGTTATTGGCTACAAGAATCTAGGGGTGCCTGGGTGGTTCAGTAGGTTAAGCATCTGACTCTGGGTTTCAGCTCAGTCATGATCTCGAGGTTGTGAGACCAAGCCCCATTTTAGGCTCTGCACTCAGCATGGAGTCTGCTTCAGGTTCTTTCTCCCTCTCCCCCTCTCTACTCACTTGTTCTCTCTTTCTCTACAAAAAATTTTTTTAATTAAAAAATAAATCTTAAAAAAAAAAAGAATTCAATGTGGAAGTTTAGATGACTCACTTCACCATTTGGGGCATCAGTCTTCCTCATGCAGAAAACAAGCATGGAGGATACACTGGATCTCCAAGGTCTTTCCTTTCCTGTGATGTTTTTTTCATTCTATTCATCTATGTACGCCTGGTCAAAAGAACTAGTGAAATGCTGTTGATTAGTTAGTAAAAATGAATCACTATAACTGAGTTGCATCACTCATAAATGAACTTTTACATTCTACCATCTCAACTGTATTAAAGTTAGAGGGGAAATGACAATTTTAGGGGCACCTGGCTGGTTCAGTCAGTAGAACATGCGACTCTTGATCCCATGGTCGTGAGTTCAAGCCCCACGTTGGGCGTGGAACCTACTTTAAAAGAAAATGACAACTTTGGTAATGTGGTGATTCCTCCTAACATTCCTTTCAGTAAGTGTACAAGGTGGAATGACAGGCGATATGATGTGTAAATCTTTGATTTCTTCACATTTCTTCTTGTTGTCCACATGCCTCTCTCAAAGCATGACTATGTTGCTGAGCTACATGTTATTCTAGTGTTCAAAAATACATCATTTTGTACCACATGCCCTCACATGCAACAAACGGTACAAAGAATGCTGATGTGTTGCACCAGTGGATGAAAGGCTGGCTGTGCCGGACTCATGGGGGACACGATGTTAGTCACCACACAGTAATTTCACATTCGGAGACCTACAGGATTTACCTCACACACATGAAAGGGGTGATACCACTGAACTCTTGGTGGAAATTCTGAAGTTCAGAACCGCAAAAAGTATCAAATCATATGAGGTAACTGGACAGAGCCTCATCTTTAGAAAAAGTTAACTTCAGTACATCTACTTTAAAACATTAAACAAAGAAATTTCTTGGAAAATGCTTAATTTGCATTTATTTAAAGTATCACTACAAACAGATCCATCATATCTGGTCCTAAGAATCAGAAAGCCTTTAAGATCCTCCATAAAATGTTTGATTGCGGGTGACCTGGGTGGCTCAGTCGTTAAGCGTCTGCCTTCGGCTCAGGTCGTGATCCCGGGGTCCTGGGGTCGAGCCCCGCATCGGGCTCCCTGCTCCGCGGGAGGCCTGCTTCTCCCTCTCCCACCCCCACTGCTTGTGTTCCCTCTCCTACTTTCTGTCAAATAAATAAATCAAATCTTAAAAAACAAAACAAAACACCTGAGACCTGACTTGAGGCTGACAGGAGCATGTGTGTGCGCTACACATGGGTGGAACATTTCCCTTCGTAAACCCTGTCAATGGCTCTTGGTAAACTTCAGCATTAAAATCCACAAGCCTGGGGTACCTGGGCGGCTCAGTCGGTTGAGCATCCAACTCGGGCTTGGCTCAGGTAATGATCTCAGGGTCGTGAGATGGAGCCCCACGTCAGGCTCCAAGCTGGACATGGAGCCTCCTTGAGATTCTCTCTCTCCCTCTCGCCCTCCCCCTGCTCACGCGCTCTCTGTAAATAAATAAAATCTTTTAAAAATTAAAATTAAAGGGCGCCTGGGTGGCTCAGTTGGTTAAGCGACTGCCTTCGGCTCAGGTCATGATCCTGGAGTCCCGGGATCGAGTCCCGCATCGGGCTCCCTGCTCGGCGGGGAGTCTGCTTCTCCCTCTGACCCTCCCCCCTCTCATGTGCTCTGTCTCTCAAATAAATAAATAGTTAAAATCTTTGAAGTAATTAGTAAATATTCTGAAAAAATTTAAAATTAAAATTAAAATTAAATCCAAAATCCTTACCACCGCACAGAAGAGTCCTTGCTGCCAGGGCACAAGATCTCTCTCACCTGATGTCCCATCCTTTCCTCCACCTCTTTCCCAGCCTTAGAGAATTTATCTAGAGCTCCCAAATGGTACCACAATGTTTCATTTTGCTCTGACTTCTCACATGCTATCTCCCCACCCCAGCATGCTGTCTCTAACCTGAAGATTGCAAATTCACAGTTCAGCCCTCCCACTCTAAAAAAATACACACACTGCTGGCCCCTTCCCCCAAAAACTCAAAATTCTAGCAGGAAAAATGCAGTTTGCCAAAAAAAGATCTTGACTAAAAAGGTGATTAATGTTTACAATAAGGTTAGTGAATACTTACTGAACATCCACAAGGCCCTAGTCCACAAGCCCCACAAGGAGGGTTGGAGAATCTTAATTTCTACACATCTTTAAAATTTTTTTTTTAAAAAGGAAAGCCTATCATTGGTGTTAAGTGTTTTGTTATCTGTATGGGGTGAGAAGCTTCTATCACATAACTTCTTTAAAATTCTTTACAGGGGCGCCTGGGTGGCTCAGTCGTTAACGTCTGCCTTCAGCTCGGGTCATGATCCCCGGGTCCTGGGATCGAGCCCCGCATCGGGGTCCCTGCTCCGCGGGAAGCCTGCTTCTCCCTCTCCCACTCGCCCTGGTTGTGTTCCCTCTCTCGCTGTGTCTCTCTCTGTCAAATAAATAAAATCTTTTTTAAAAATAAATAAATAAAATAAAATTCCTTACAAAATTAAGATTCATCAACAAAGGCACTACGTATACCTTAAGCGTTTCATAAATGCAACTGCGTACAAGAATCTCCTGTGCCTTGTGGTTTGTTAAAGTTGATTACATGGACTTCGCTCTCACGTACGCACACCCAGAGAACGCTGACAGTGTCCCCGTAACAGCAGCTTCACTAGACACAAGAGCCAAGGAGCAGGACTGGTACAGGTCAACAGTGGCTGGCACGGAGCTCATCATCACCTAGACAACGCTCCAAAAGAGATGGCTGTGAGACTCCCAAGTAAGAGTAGACACACTGCCGGTGAGAGTATGAAGCAGTGTGACACTCCTGCCCAAGACCCCTACAAGCTGGCTTTGCAAGTGACTCCATCTCTAAGACCACCCAGACTCAATGAATACAATTATGGTATACCCATCGTATCACAGACTCAGTCCCCTGCAGCCTTTAAAAATGATACCAGAAAAAAACGATGCTACAGAAGAGTACTTAATAACCTCAGAAAGATCACAGGTGGTAAAAAGCCAATTCCAAAGTAATCTGTCAATATGATACTGGGTTTTCTTTTTGATGACGGTGATCCTGTTAAAGTGTGTCTGCTTGATTTTTATAGATCTACTTACACTAAAACAAAATATTAACCTTAAAAAATTAATAATGGTGACTGACCTTTAATGATAAAAGCTTGGTGCTTTTTGTGTCCTTCTTTTTATCTGAACTTTCTAAAATGAATAAACTTATCTTCTGAGATATGTGAAAAAGATAGTAAGGGGCGCCTGGGCGGCTCAGTTGGTTAAGCGTCTGCCTTTGACTCGGGTCATGACCCCGGGATGGAGCCCCAGGTAGGGCTCCCTGCTCAGTGGGGAGCCTGCTTCTCCCTCTCCCTCTGCCCCTCCCTTTGCTCCTGTACACGTGCACGCCCCAAAAAAATCTAAAAAAAAAATTTGTATTAAATAATACTAATCATAATTAAGTTAAAGAAAAGGTTTAGTTCTCCTGTAGGAAGTAGTATATTTTCTCCTTACAGACAGTAAGAGCAACATTATTTTTCTTTAGTCTGGCTGTCAGGAGACTTGACGCCAAATTTGCCAGTCACCATTAGCAGGTGCACAGCAAATGCCATGTATCTGGGGGGAGGGGGGGTGCTTGTGACTATCCACCATCACAACCTTGGACCCTGACCTGCACTTTCTCCGGCCCTTTCTCTATTGCATTGTAGATATTCTTCCAAAACTAGCCTCAAAATCTTTTTTTGTGGGGGGAGTGTGGGTGAAGGGGGAAAAGAAAGATGGAAAAAGAAGAGAAAGGAGAAAGGAGAAAAAGGATGAGGTGACGGTTGCACAAACAGGATATTGCTCTACCTCTGTAATTTTCAGGTTAACTTATTGAAGTTTAAGTTCTTGTCTTCCTAATTCAAACAGTTGAGATCTTCTTGAATTTTGGTACCTTAGTATGCAGTTATTAGAGCAGTCATCACCAGTGTTTTTGTGTATTTGAATCATCAGAAAAACCCAAAGACATACTTCTTAGTATAACAATAGTTGGACTTGTACACCTCCAATATACAGATAATGCTTACAGTACTCACAGGATTTGAAAATCCTTTACCATAAATCCATACAGGTCTGTGGCTCACAGACTGTAAATCAATGTGCTACAGCACAGAAGAAAATTATTTACCATGAGGTGAATTTAGATGGCAGATATTCTTCTAAGGCTGGTATGAGTTTTTGTTTTGTTCTTTTCATTTGCACCATCATTTAAAATGAGAGATCTAGGGCACCTGGCTGGCTCAGTCAGTGGAGCGAGCAACTCTTGATCTCAGGTTTGTAGGTTTGAGCCCCATAATGGGTGTAGAGACTACTTAAAAATAAAATCTTTAAAAAAATAAATAAAAATAAAAAATAAAAGAGATCTGACACACACAAACAAATTCTCAACTTCTCCTAAAAATCACAAAAGGCAGCAAAACTTGGCTTGTATTTCAACATGTCAGTAGCCCACAAGAGCAGATCAGCAGCCATCACTTTCTTTACTTATTTATTTTGGAGGGACGTGGGTTCTTTATAAACATTGATGTTGAAAACACGTCATTATAAAAACTGCATGACGTACCTATAAGCAAAAGGACAGACGTGTAACTATAACAACCACTGCAGAATAATAGTGTGTCTCTGAATACCATATATCTGTGTGCACAGGTTCATTTATACATACATGCTCATTTACACACACACACACACACACGTATTATAAACTCTGGGTTTACAGAAGCTAGAACATCTTTAAATACTTTTTTGCCACCTGTTTTTCACCTTTCCTACTCTTTTTTTTTACAATGTCTTTTAATAACATTTTTGCATTACTAAGTCTTCTATAACACGGTTTAATCTCTGCATCATATTCCTTACACTGTATAAACTATAATGATTTAATACTCTCACACTGCAAATCAGTTCATTTATTTCCAATAGGTGCAGAGTAATTTACAAAGTTGCAGAGTAATTTACAAAGACCATTTTGTGTTTTATTTTTGCCTTTGTAAAAGAACAGGAAAGGATGTTGAGTTCTCTGTGCTCCTTCTCCCCAGTTCTCACTCTCCTTCCTCTTTTTCTTTTTCTTTTCTTTTTTTAATTGAAGTATAACAGCAGCTACTTCTTTAGATGGGACTGTGGTCTCTAGTGTTCTAGAGTCTGCACCTGGCCCTCATCACTCACTCACAGTTGCCTTTGGTAGGCAAATGTTTGTAACCCCTTCACCGCACCTCTAGTCTTAATGTACATTCACCCAAAGTACAGTTATTGGTTATTTGTAATCTTTCCCAAAAAAAAAAAAAAAAAATGCCAAGAGCCTCCCACTGGAGTGGTCCAGGATACGGTGCTCAGCACCACATGCCCAAAACACTGACCGAACTTAGGTCAGGGGTAAGCCACCCACCAAGGCCTCTTCTATAAAGATCCCACGCTTCTATGCCGCCTTTGCGGCTCCCTGATTTCCAAATCACTGACTGGCTAGTGTACAGCAGCTGCAGATAAATGCTGCATGGAAGGACGGATGATGGATGGATGACAAATGTAACCTACACTAAAATTAGTCTCTAATTTCTTCCAGCCAGTGGCTGGAAGAATTCTGCTCCATAGGGAATCTGCAATATGACTGCTAGAGATAGAGTTATTTCTTATTGTTGTCACTGTTATTCTTTTTTTTTTTTTTTTTAAGATTTTATTTATTTATTTGACAGAGAGAGACACAGTGAGAAAGGGAACACAAGCGGGGGGAGTGGGAGAGGGAGAAGCAGGCTTCCCGCCGAGCAGGGAGCCCGATGCGGGGCTCAATCCCAGGACCCTGGGATCATGACCTGAGCCGAAGGCAGACGCTTAATGACTGAGCCACCCAGGCACCCCATCACTGTTATTCTTATACTAGGTGTTCCCACTTGTGCAAAACTTCCCTGACCTGCCATCTGGGGGTTGCGGCGGAGGGCAGTTCCCAAAGCAAAGAGGAGGTGCTGCTGTGGGTACACAAACTGATTATAGGTGATACTTGGGACTTGGTATTGAATTACAATGAATCTCATACTGAGAGAGTTACTCTTTTCCCAACTTCTTTCAGGCTATCTGAGTATATCAAAGAGCCCGTCTCACTCTGGGGCTAACACGTATTTAAGCTCCTTTCTGACACTTGCCAATTTAATTTCCCTTGTAAACAGAGGGAGCATATGGCCAGGCCTAAAGCCTTATTCAGACAAGAGAATCAAGACAGGATTTATTAGTAATTGTTTTTTAAGGTTCTGGTAGGAATACAAAGTTTTCTTTTTAAAGAAAATTAACTTTAAAAAAGCATTATAAAAATTTATGTTACGTATATTTTATCAGAACTAAAAACAAGCAAAACACACGTTATTAAGTAAATAACAGCAAAGGATGGAGTATGACCAAGACAAACAGGACCAAGGTGATATACAAAATGCTGACATTTGGGAAATAAATGGCTATTGTTTGATGTTACCAGTTTGGCAAAGAGATGGAAGGTGTTCAGATTTAATTTCCATTTTACATTATAACAAATGTAAAAAATGTATGTAATAACAAACTGCATTTTTATGGTGATAGAAAAACCTAAGATTTATAACCTTGATACTCTGAGTTAAATTAGCTTATATGAGAATATATAACTATTTATGACTATATATGGCTATACTTTATTACTCTAAGCCAATACCGTAAAAATGATTCCCTATACCAAAAAAGTCTTCCCATAAAGTTCGTAAATTGTAAGCTGCAAATGATGATATAAAATAAAAATATTCTGCAATGAAAACACTTCTATATTTAAGTTCTTCCGGTGGGGCTAACACTAAGTAAACCAGTAAGTAGACCAAATGTCATTGATACTCCCCTCTGTCAAACAGCAGCTGTGACAAATGCTACAAAGGAGAGGTACATGGTTCTGTAAGGGCTTATAATAGGTGTAATTTGACCTAGGCAGGGCTTCTTTAAGATGGGAGGGATAGGAGCAGCATAAGAGCAAAGCAAGAGGGACATGACCAAAGTCAGAGGAGTCTGAGGTTAGGCTGGAGAAATGTGGGCACTCGCTAGCCCAGACATGGAGTTCTCCTTTCTGCCAAGAACGGTGGGAAGAGAGCTGAAGGGCATTTAAAGTGGAGTGACCTGCCTGAGCAGGTGGGTGTTCTGAAAGGTTGTGCTGGCCGTAATGTGGCAGCCCTCCAAAGAGGCATCAGGAAACAGAAGCAAAGTTTAAACTGATGACAAACACAATAATCTAGAAACTACTGCCTCTAGACCACATATATAATAACAGGAAGGAAGCTCAGGTAACTGTCCAGGTTTTTTTAAATAGAAATTAAAAGACAACAGTACACCTTTATTTAAGTGTGTGATACAGAAATTTTAGAGACCATGATATATATGTAACACTATACAAATTTAACATTATAAAAATGTAATATAAAATCGAAACCTATCAAAAATGTCCTAACTGCTTGGTCAGACCCAATGTGGCCTACCTACCTCAAGGGTTTTTAAGAGGACTGGAGGTCGATGGAGGCCCAGATTACTTCCCCGGTTCTCACCCAGGGCTTTTCCGTTTTATATGACAGGCTTCTTCTAATAAGGTTTAAATGAAGAAGTAATTTTGCTATTGAAACCAAGTCTGAAAACTAATGGTAACACCTGTGGCCTCCAGGGCCCAGTTAAAAGATCAGAGTCAGTCAGTGGGAGAGCAGTACCTCAGATGACTACACCTTATGATTCCCATTTAGTCTAAACTTCTGATTTCCTTGATGAAAGTTGGTACTTAGAAAGTCCCTTATCTACCTCTAATTCTCCTCAAAAAGGCTCCAACTACTGGTCACGCTGGCACACCTATCAGAATTCTGACAGAGAAAGAAAAGGGGAAAGGAACAGAAATGGGAAGGCAGGGAAAAAGGATGTATACAGTCCCAACCTCGCCAGGACCTGGAGCAGAGTGAGTGCGAGTGCAGACTGGCGCACTCACTCCAGAAAACTGGCAGTGGCCACTAACGCTGAGCAATGGTGCTCCTGGGGGCACACACAACAGAAACGCATGCACACGTCCATTCCCCAAAAGATATGTATACAAATGCTCAGAGCAGCAGTATTCCTAACAAGCTGCAAACATCCCACATGCTCATCAACAGCAGAATGGATAAATAAAGGCGGGGCACATTCATATGGTGAATTCTGCACAGCAACGAGATGGAGCCAACTCCCACTACACACAAAATACAAGTGCATCTCACAGGTACAGTGGGGAGGAGACAGAGTAAAAGCGTGTGCAGAGGGTTTCTATTTATAGATGACGTTCAAAAACAGATACAAATGAACAGTCCTATGTGGAAAGAACTTCATCTTTACCTTAATACTAAGACCCAAATGAATCCCAGTCTTAACATATTAAGAGCCAAAAACTTTTATTGAGTAAACCTAGTAGAAAATCTTAGTGACCCTGGGCTTGTCAAAGATTTCTTAGATACAACACGTAAAACATAAACTACAAGAGAAAGAAAACCCAATAATTGGATTTCATAATGATCTACGATCTGTGCACTTTCCCATATATATATATCTTCAATAAACATATTACTGAAAATTCAATGAAAACAGAAGAAAGCGCAAGGACTGAGTGGAGCAAGACCACACAATCAGCCACTGTCATCTCTTCTCACCACTCAGCAAAGTGCGTCTCAAGTACACGTGCCCCGGAAACTCAGATTGTGGCCGAGGTGAGGGTGAGAAAGGCAGAAGCACACCACTACCTACCTGCCCTGCCTTGTGAGCTGGAACGGGGTGATTCAGTGAAGAGGGAATTCTGTTTTAAGATTTTTTTTTTTAAAGTAATCTCTACACCCAACGTAGGGCTCAAACTTACAACCCCCGAGATCAAGAGTAGCATCTCTACCAACTGAGCCAGCCAGGCGCCCCAGAAGAGGGAATTTTTTATAAAATCTGGCTATCCTTCCATTACTGCTCTTAGTTCACCAGAGACATGGAGGAAAATACATTCGACGTAAAAGCAAATAAAAGGCACCATGGTCCTGAATCCTTTTCCACCAAATATCCTTTACTTCTCTCTCCCATCCTGATTTTTTAAATTTTTTTCCCCTTCCATTCCCCCTTTCTTCCAGGCTTCTCTTTTTGCTTTCTGCAACCACACCTCATTATCATATGCCCTTTTTCTTTCACTTAAGAGGCTCCAAAATAAAGGAATTAAAATACACACAAAAATAGCGACAGATTCTTTATGTGTTTCACATGCCCTTCTCATGCTGGGGTAGGGACAACAAGCTCTACCCCTTCTCACCTACCCTGCTGACACCATATTGGCAGAACACAGGCCTCAGTGTCAATATTTTTATGATACCTTCTCCCTCTTCCTTTCTCTCTTCTCCTGAAAAAGGTAGTTAGCAATTTATAAATTCAATTAAGTGCTAGCTATGTGGATGCTAATAACCTAAGCTAGCACTTCTTATCTACTACAATATAAAGACCCCTTTTAACCCCCCAAAATGTCAAACACATTACACACACACACACACACACACACGAAATGATCCTTTTGGTATCTGGTCCCCGAGAAAATGCAAACCTAGTAGGCACTGCTATTTGGGTAACTTCACTGACTGTGACCTTTATTAATTACAACAACATTTACATTTCACAAGAGCAGATGTGCACAAAGCTTTGTGTGAATTCAGGTCCCCAGCTCCTTAGGACCTTCCGCTCACAAACTCCTCAGCCCTCCCAGGAGTCCGCATGTAAAGAATGGGAATCCTCACTCTGAGCACCCTGGGCTCAACTCTTCTTTACTGATTAAGAATTGTCCAATTTTGTTCATGAGTTCACTGAAGAAGTAGCAATACAGTTTGACAAAAATTTTAATAGAGCAAAGTTCCTTCTGCTCACTGAGGATCTTTAGGGGATGATGTGTCAGAGTCCTCCCCACAGGCAATCCTTGCCTCCCTCCCTCCCTCCCTCCCTCTCTCTCTTTCTCTCTCCCCCACACCACCCTGCCTCCTCCCCTCCCCTCCTCACTTAGAACTCGTATTTGGAACTGTTTAATAAATGATTACTACCTTTTTGCTAGCTATTATCATGATTACTACTCCTTTCCCTCCTCTTCCCCACCCACTCCACCCCATAAGTTTCCAAATCCCAGAAGTGTCATGGCTAAGAAAAGTCAAGAAGAAACAAAACCTTGAAAACCTAATTTTTATATCAAATAAATGTTCACAGCTTTCTTTTTTTCATTAAACGGGGGTAGGTAAGGAAGTAAACCTGCGACTGGTCCTCTCACTACCATATTTAAGATGAATACATTCATTCATTCAACAGGCAGCAATTAAAGAGCAGATACTCATAGTAAGATCTGCTCCTAAAATCTGCAGAAGGGGGCCCCCTTGCAACTGATAATGTGTTCCTCTCAACTGGCAATAACGTACAAATCAGGTATCATGTGGTTTGTTGTTGTTTTTTTAATTCATTCAATAATGTTCTCTGTCCTTAATTTAAAAATTGATTAACATTTTCCCCTTTCTCCAGAGTATAAAACCAAAAAATAGAACTATAACTTTCTGTCACCCCACTGCATTTCATCCTATGAGTCAGCCTTTCTGAACAGGACTCCATACCTCCCCTACAAAATAACATTCAATGGGGGGCGCCTGGGTGGCTCAGTCGTTAAGCCTCTGCCTTCAACTCAGGTCATGATCCCAGGGTCCTGGGATGGAGCCCCACACTAGGCTCCCTGCTCTGCGGGAAGCCTGCTTCTCCCTCTCCCACTCCCCCTGCTTATGTTCCCTCTCTCACTGTCTCTCTCTCTCTGTCAAATAAATAAATAAAATCTTAAAAACAAAACAAAACAAAGTAACATTCAATGGGCCTCCACTGTTCTGTTAAAGGTAAAAATATAACCTTAAATTTCAAGGTGTTACTAAGATCTGTTAAGAAAACATATTTTCTAATTTAGGCTCCAAAACAACCTTCAAAATTCCACATATTGCTTCAAATCAGCTTTATTTCCTAATGAAGGATCCTAAGTCTACAGAAGTGAATTAGCGTTATTTTTTGTTTTGTTTCTCCCATTTCACAAAACTGAGTAAGAATTAATTGAGCCAACATTAGCCGGCACACAGGACTAGCAACTCCCATGAAGCCTTTGGTTAAAAATATGAGATGGAAGAATTATTAGGAATATCACATCACTGTTTATTATATTTTGTACTTAGCAATGTTGCTTCTCCACTGGAAGGCCTGAAATATCAAAAGATCATTCTATGCTGCAGACAGTGAACAAAATCAACTGCGGAAAATGGTTAAGTTTTGGTTTCTTGCAAACAAGTAGCTTCTCCCTTCTTTTAGAGAAGACAGGATTTCTCAAGACAAAACCAGAGAGGGGGACAAACTGTAGAGACTCTTAATCTCAGGAAACAAACTGAGGCTTGCTGGAGTGGTGGGGGGTGGGAGGGTTGGGGTGGCTGGGTGATGGACATTGGGGAGGGTAGGTGCTATGGTGAGTGCTGTGAATTGTGTAAGACTGTTGAATCACAGACCTGTACCCCTGAAACAAATAATACATTATACGTTAATAAAAAAAATTTTTTTTAAAAGACAGGATTTCTTTATCATTTTTACCAAAAAAAAAAAAAAGGAATATTGACCATATGTAAATTCCAAATAGCTTTAAGACTTAAGGCCATGACTCAAACACTCAAACAGCTAAATTAAAAAAACAAAAAAACAAAAAAACCTAAGACTTTAAAAATTTAAGTAACTGGTGAACAAGGAATTGAAGGACGTGATGTAATGTTACATGATCCTACAAGCTATTACATTCATGGGCAGGATATAGCATTACTAGGCCATAAATTTTTTTTTAACTTCATATTCTTGTTTCTCAAGTTTTTTCAAACACATTAAAAAAACAAAAGATTTGACTACTCATTATTGTATGCCTTTAAAAAAGAGAAGAAAAAAGGAGTAATTTCTATTTTTAACATATACACATTAATGAAACAACTTGTGTTTGCAAAGTGTTGGCTGACCCATAAACTACATTTATCACCAATGAAGTCAGCATATCACAAAAGCCATATATATGTCTAAGCACCCCCAAAAGAATAACAAACAAAGCAAGCAAGCTCTGGTAAAACTGTATAAAGCATAGTGGCTGATTTCTAAACTTTAAAACCATAACCACATGCAACCTCCCTTTCCATCAAATTTAACTACAAGAGCTTGGGTAAAAAGATTTAAAAAATAAATAACAACAATAATAAATAAATGTAATCACCAAAATATTTTAGAATCTTTCCTTAGAAGAATCTATTTTAACCACAGAAACCTCATTCATTCCTAACTTGTTTCTCGCTAATATTCATCCATTCTGCCCAACCTTCAATTTATCAATAGAGAATTCATGCTACTCAAAAGAGCTGACATAATTATTGCCGCCATCCCATTGAGAATGCTCTTCCTGGTAACCAAACTCCAACATGACAGTTGGCCCCCGGACCACTCACTATTTACACCACCACCCTCTCCCCCCCTTCCCATCACCACCATTTTACTGACAGAACACTCACAAGGGTCTAGATTGTTTTTCATCTCAGCAAACAGAGTGTTCAAAATCGGACGGCTAGCCACAAACTGGGAGTTAGAAACTACACAGAAATAAACACAAATGTGAATAAATTTTTCTGTTTTCAGTTTCTAAAGAAAGTAGTTAACGTCTTATTTGTAATGCTCTAAATTACAGCCAGGGGCCTTTCACCTAATTACACTAATAAATCGATTTAATGTCATCATTTTGCCATCAGATCACGTCCTCCATACACTAGTGTACTTGAATTAAATAAATCCTTTTTACCAGGGTAAGTTCTTCACCTCATTTTTTTCCCCAGTGCTTTTCCTCTATCATTCCTCAACTACTAAATCATGTCTCCATAATATTTTCCTAAATATTAAATCTGTGAACAAAAAAGATAACCTGAAAACTAGCCACAGGCGAGACAAATCAACACACCTTCAAAACAAAATATCAACATAAAGTATAAACTATTAGGTAACCAAGAGAAAGAAAGGTAAGCATCAACTGTATGCCCAAGAACCTCAATTTAAAACATTATGTAGTATACACAATTTTGGCAAACAGAAGTGAACACAATATTTACATATCAAAATGGGCAACTATATAGCCTCATTTCTGGCTTGAGATAAAAATATCAATTCCATTTATTTAGTAAAATAGCCATTTTAAGGAAATACCTCCTTACAGGTATAATCATTTGATTGACAGATAAAATAATTGCTTTAAAAACACTTCTGAGTCATTTTGTGCTTACCTGCAGGCACGAACCATTACTGCATGCAGCGACTGTTCCATTCCCTAGCACAGACTTGAAGGAGCATATATCTCTCTTTCAGAATGTGACTAATCTGTGGGTTTGCAATTCCTGAGCTATTTACAAATGGCACTCCCTTTCCACGTAAGAAAATATTTATGACAACCAAAAGCCAAGTATTTTTAACCTAGATCTTACAGATAATGTTGGTAATTTTGTAGCAACAGCCTCAAAATACAGGAAGAAAATCTAATACCAATATTTCCTTAAAGAAAGCACAATTTTTGTTTTGCAGCTCGGTAAATTATTTTTTAAAGCCTTCAACAGCTGTCACACATGAACTAGCGCTCTGCTGGGCTACGGCGTGCGTGCTGCAGCTGATTCGGCTTCACTATTTTTTAAAAAATCAATTACCCTTTGTAAAAGCAGAACAGCCTGCCCAAAAACACATCTTCAATACAGCACAATGACCAGCATGCAGTACAATGCATTATACAGCAAACTTGGCAAGAAAAAAAATACGTCCTGGTTTGTTTCTTAGCAATGCTACACCATTAATTGTTCATGCAAGAGATGTAGCTGTACCTTTCTGAAGAGGACGACTTCTCAGAGTTAACTGACATCAGCAGCTCAATCTTCTGCTTGATTTCTGGAAAAATCAGAAAATATTCACAACCAAGATTGCCTGCCCTTGCTTTCAAGCTTTATATCAACAGATTTTTCCTCTCTGATCCCTTTTGTTCAAAAAGAGGCCACAAGATTCGCAGTACTTCTGTTAGGACTGGGATTCGATGGTGCTATAAAGGGAAAAAGCTCCAGAGGCACCAGGCCTTGCTAAACTATGCACATGACTGTTTATGAAAGCAGGAAGTACCATTTCTTTTAAGCAGAGGGGTGTTTTCTTTTTTAAGGTAGAACTAGCAGGGCTCTACCAGAAGATTTCAAATGCAGCAAATTAAAATACAAACAAGAAATGCTCACCACTGCATTCGATACCCTAGATCATCTGAGAAACCTGGGTAATAAAGGTATGAGCTGAAAGGAACAGATGTGCAACCCTTGGCTACTTGCATTTCACCAGCCCTAAAAAATATGGCTCAGTGAATCATTTTTGTCACTTAAGAATGAAATATTAAACCAGAACCCCAATTTATAGATTGAAATTTTTTTTAACCTTTGTTATGATTTCTCAGTTGTCTCTAATTGAAGAATCTGTTTAATACCTAGTCCCTAACTCCTTTAGAAAAAGACTTCGATTTTACACCTTAATTCTCCCCTCCTCCTTCACAGTACAGCACAAGTGAACAGCAACACCCAGTTACCGAGCAGATAATATACTTGTCCTTTTAGGAAAGGACTGACAATGCCATCTGCAACAGAAATGGAAGCGCCAACTCAATTTAATTAAAAGAGAATTGCTGATACGTATTTGGGGGAAAAAAAAGATACCAGACTAAAAGGGAAGGAGAGGTAAAAAATAAAAGGGAGGGGGAAAAGGAAAAAAAAACAACTCTAACACATTTCCTTTAAGAATACCAATGACTAACCTAAAAGCACATAATTTTATGTGAATAAAACGGACATGGTCCCATTACCCAGACTATTTCACATGCAAAGCTGTTTTCCTATTCGTGAATGTGCTTTCTATGCATAATAAAAAGTTCACATAGCAAAAATAAAACACCTGGCCACTGAAATACTACTACAGGCAGTCTCAGGATTTCAAAGTAGACCTCAATAGTTTCGGGGTTGTTTTCTTAGGGGTAAAACAAATCTTAATTTTTAAGAATCTCGATTACAGAAATCAAAGGAATATGAAAAGATAGAAAAGGAAAAGGGAACAAAAATTAATTGCCTAAAATACAGTGGACCTGTTCAGAAATAGCCTTTCAATGTTGTTAAAATAAGGGATTTTCCAAATTGTTTAAGCTCCCAACTTGATCCAACGGGCACTATATAAAACTGGCACAAACATCTGATGAGAGTACGGAATCTGCCACAGGCTAAGGCCAAACTACCTAACCACCGGGGAGAGCACACCGCACAGTGGTTAAATGGAGATGATGATCATGAAACTTACCTTGAGGACTCCTGTGTGGATTAACAGAATCTGGCACCAGGTGCCATAGTAAATGCTCAGTAACACCCCTCCCGCAGGTTTCAAAAGAGCGCAGTGTTTAGGAGCTCACGCTTGGCCACCCACAGCCATGGATTTGAAGGCAGGCTCCTCTAACTTTTTTTTTTTTTTTAAGATTTTATTTATTTATTTGAGAGAGAGAATGAGAGACAGAGAGCATGAGAGGGAAGAGTGTCAGAGGGAGAAGCAGACCCCCCGCTGAGCAGGGAGCCCGATGCGGGACTCGATCCTGGGACTCCAGGATCATGACCTGAGCCGAAGGCAGTCGCTTAACCAACTGAGCCACCCAGGCGCCCCTCCTCTAACATTTTTAATAGCCACGTGACCTTTGGGAAATTGGACTTTCTAAAAGCCTCTATCTCCTCTCCTATAAAATGGGGATAATAATGGCTCGTAAAGGGCCATTGTGATGATTTAACGAAATATAGTATTCCATGACAGTCATGCAGATGTAGGGTTCGTGCCCACTAGTCAGCCCTCCATGTCTACTGCTAGGGAGTGCCTAGCAAAGGACAGTGATCCTCAACAAATATTTGCCGAATTAATTAATGAGGTACAGTAGGTCTGTCCTATCTTAAACAGCTTTTCCAGTTTTGATCTACCTTCTAACTCTTACTACACCAAGCTCAACATATACCTTTTTATCACTACAGTTTGATTATATATGGAAGTTTAACTTTAATCTGTATCTGGGCCTCCCCATCTAGAGAGTTATTCTCAAGTTTATCAACTAGCCAAGTCAGAAATGAGGTTACACTTGAATCCTTCATTGTGGTAATTGTTCATTTCAAAAAGACAAAAAATTCGCACTTCGGTGTATAGATTATCTGTGCATGTAAGCTGAAAGACCCCAGGTTTAAGGGCGCCTGGGTGGCTCAGTCAGTTGAGCGTCTGACTCTTGGTTTCAACTTGGGCTGGGTCATGGTCTCAGGGTTGTGCAATCAAACCCAGTGTCAGGCTCTGTGCTCAGCGCTTGTCCCTCTCCCTCCCCCTCACATTATCTCTCACTCTCTCTCTCTCTCTAATAAATAAAATCTTAAAAAAAAAAAAAAAAAAAAACCCAAGTTTAAACTGCACAGCTCTTAGGAAGTGTATAAACATTAGAAACGAAAAGTTAAAGCTTTGAGAGCTCCAAACCAAAATGGTGTCCAATAATACATGGACAGGTTTCTACCATCATTTTCACATTTTCTTCAAACCCTCAGATTTGGTTCTAGCTCCCGAAGGACCAAAACGTTTAGGAATGTTCATAAATACTACGTTAATATTGTATACTCTGAGGCCCGTGTATCCCATCTATTCTACTACCCACTTCTCCTTACCAATACCAGCCACGGTCTGATTACTCCCCACATTCATTAAGAACTCTAGAAGCCATTCCACCACAATCCCTGCCATGTGATGTTCACATTGACAGATAGGAATTCCCAAAACCCTTGGCTAAGGACCTCAGCCTCCTGAACCTCTGATCACTTGAGTCCTCTACCATGACCACACTTAGGATGCTCTCTTACACACACTACAAATCAGCTGGTTGTTCTTCTCTTTCATTCACAGTATGTAGGACCCTATATACTTTATTTCATTTTTTGCAATTAAGTCCACCAATCTTTTCCTTAATGAATGATGGTCTTCCTGTTATATTTAGACTTTCCCCACACCAAATTTTTTAAATCACCCCATTTTCTTCTAATACACTTTATAATTTTATTTAGCATGTAAATCTTGGACCCTTTTAGAAGGTATTTCAGTCTATGAATTGATGTAGAGATCCAATCTGCTTTTATAGTTACATTTGAAAACCTTATGCCCCCCACCCCCACAATTCTAAATTACTCTCTTCACCACCACTCCTCAGTTCTTCCAAAGCAGCAATCTTACAACCCCATAAATACATATTTATTCAACCATCCACAGTCTCCATTTATTCATTCAGGCCAGTGAGTACTAAGGCTACACTTCTTTATTTCACAAAGAAAACGAACAAGTGGTTCCTATGTAGTTGGAATAAGCGTATTCAAAATTATGGTTGATATTTTTTGTCATAATTTTGTTTTAATTTATAAGTAACATTATGGGACAACAGAAGTTTCTTGTTTTTCTAATCCTTTTGTGTTCTTATGATTCTCCTCCTAACTCTACGTGCTTTGCTGTATCATCTTTTTTCACTCAGACCTTACATGTTAGTCATACTTCTCTTGTATGACCCTCTTTTCATTCACTGACTCTTCCATCTATTCCCTTGACATCCACAACTAAAGGACACTGATGATGACTAAACATGAATTTCGCGCCCAATATTCTCTCCTGCAACCCAGAACTGTATGTCCTTCCACCCCCAGCAGACATCTTCGCCTATGTACATGGTCCTGACACGCCTTGAATGCAGCATCTAAGGCTGACGACCTCATCAACTTCTCAGTCCAGGGTCTCCCTGAACAGCAGCAGCGTTGCCCTTCTGAGCCAGGAATTTCTGAAGGATCCCAGACTAGCATCCCTGTCTCATCTGGAGTATCATCACCACCACTCACCCTTTTCCATCTATTTTATGTTCTAGGGCCACTGAGCGCTACTCTGCACTTCCCCAAACACACCATGCTTTCTCACACCGCCAAGTCTTTCCTTACGCAGTTTCCTTCCCTGGGATGCCAGTGCCCAGTTTGCTTCCCTTGCACACCCAACTCCCTTTTCTAATCTCAGCCCAAGCGCTCCCTCCCCTCTGACAGCGTCCCAGACAGAATACACTTCACCTCCTCTGCCCCTCTGCAGATCACATACACTTGCACTAGAGAATTACTAAAATACATACACTACTTGTCTGACACCCCTGAGACCACAACTTCCTTAGGGAAGGGGAACTGACATTTCACTTCAATTCACACTTATTGAGTCTGATGGTTTTCTTAGCCTATTCTCGTCAAAGTTACAATCTACCTAACTTAGTTTCCTTATTCTTAAATATACATTTCCAGATACAGTACCTCTGACTAGAGGTTCAAACAACTGCAGAGTTAGAAGAATCCTCAGAGGTCATCACCTAGCTGAACCATCTGAATTTATGAAGAAGAAATTGGAGAGTTAAAAGATAAACAACTGGTAGCAAGAATACTCTTCACCTTCTCCAAAAGACTACCATCTCTGCGAGCTACAGCTAAATTTCCAAGGACTAGCAACCCAAGCAGAACATTCAGCTTTCTTTAAAATCAGCTTTGGGATGCGTGGGTGGCTCAGGCCGTTGAGCATCTGTCTACCTTCGGGTCAGGTCATGATCCCGGGGTCCTGGGATCGAACCCCGCGTTGGGCTCCCTGCTCAGTGGGGAGCCTGCTTCTCCCTCTCCTCCCCACTTGTGTTTTCTCTCGCGCTCTCTCTCTCTATAAAATCTTTAAAAAAAATAAAGTAAAATCAGCTTCTAAATTCTACTTTCTCATATCTCCAATCAATTAAAATTATCACTATTATTTGGCTTTCTTGATTACAACCACTGGTCAGTCTATGACATCATACTCTTGTTATGCATCACTTTACACACCAAAAAGGAAAAACCAATTCACCAGGATCTCCCACTCATTCTCTTCTATCCAACCCATAGACCTTCTTCACAAAAACCTTTTATTCTCATACCTACACTTTAAAAGATACTCAAATTCCTTGTAAAGATGAATATTTTTAATTCTTCGGTTAATGGCCTACTATCTCTAATATTTCATTTTCCACTTAATAACATGAGTCTGGAGACTCATGGAACACGCAGGGCCCTGAGTCCAGAGCTGAGCCCATCCCTAAGAACCCAGACCAGGAAGAGCAGTTACTGATAGGAACTATTAAAACAAAGTTCAATAAAGGATGCGCTTCACAGAACAGATAGCCTGGAAGG
Organism: Mirounga leonina; assembly: GCF_011800145.1. Classification (NCBI taxonomy): domain Eukaryota; kingdom Metazoa; phylum Chordata; class Mammalia; order Carnivora; family Phocidae; genus Mirounga; species Mirounga leonina. The sequence goes on along the minus strand of NW_023270451.1, from coordinate 3,716,048 downwards.
GAAAGTGGGCAGCCCTGAATCCACCTGGATCTTAAGAGTAGTGGCAGCATGAGACTAACACAGGGATGCCGTGGAGATGACATGCTCCCACGTCCTTTACAGCTGCACTACACACCAAACATGAGCTCACATGGGACCCTGTCTTTTAGGACATGGAAATTAAATAAGACATAACTGGGCAGACAGTTCTACCTCAATTCTTACACATACATCCTTTTTCCATGGGTGTTAGTCCAACAGATTTACTAAACTTCCTTCCTCTTGCCAAATTCTTTACATAATCATTCACAAAGCTGATTTTATTTTGGGTACACATAAATAAGGAGGATTTTTTTTTTTAATTAATGCTTTATATATATTTAGAGCCATTTCAGGCTGCAAGAAACAGGTATGTGCTCAGTTTACCTCAGGTGATAGGATAATACTGCCAGAAAACATCTAGAAGTTAAGAATAGAAAAAGGCCTCCATAGGCCTCACAGTGAGAATCTTGTTCAAAAGGAAGGGCAGCTCTTGATACTCAGAGTTCCTGTTACCAAGTGCTCAGAAGGATTGCTCTCCGCCTTAATGCTTCACCATTCTGGTGATTCAACACCTCTGTGACCCTAATTCCACTTCTCCTGTCACTACCAATTAACTGCTTCTCCTCTTTCATATGTTCACAGATTCTACTACTGAAGGATGCATGCTACAGGCCTTCTCTCTTGGTGTCTCCAACTTAAGCCTGCAAGTATCTTTAAGGGGCTCCCATTTAAATGCAAAACACTGGGCCTGCAGAAGCTTTTCTGGCTCAAGTGTCAATCCCTGGTATTACCATCTGGGACCAAGTACTGAGTTCCTGTCTCAAAATTCAAAGACGGACACGGACGAGACCCTTCATAAAGGGGTAGGAGTAAAGCAAGCTCTCTGAGACCTCTAGGAAGGCTGGTGATTAGCTGACCAACACCATGAAGATGGTCTAATCTAAAAATGGAGTCCTTGTTATCCCAGCCTTCGTTATTCAAGTCATCTGTTATAAGAACACACAGAAAAGCAAAAAATGTGCTAACAAAAACAATCGTTAATGAACTGACCATTCAAACTGTCCCTGGTTATCCCTAGCCTCTATGTCCACCCATCCACCCCCTTCTTTCTCTCTCTCTCACTGATGCTCATACAGTCCCAACAACAATTCAAATAGAATGCAAATCCAGAACAAAGTGAAAACTGAAAAAAGGCAACACAAGATGCAACATTTGACAAAGTCAGTGTAAGATACTAATGAAATATTAGAACCCCAAATGAGGACAGCGACTGAGAAATGAGGCCACAGGAGGAGTTAGGAAGGTTAGTAACTGATGAGAAAAATCAACAAGGACAATAATATGCTAAGTGTCTCAAGAATGATAATTATTTGATTATCAGTGACTAATGGGGAAAATAATAAAACTCTTAAATAGTTTACAAAAATGTCCTTCATTATAACTGCATTACAAATTAAAAGATATCCAATCACGTTATTATATAAAATTTAGTATGAAAATACATGTCAAAAACAATTAACACTTGATACATTCTTTGTTCATTCTAATACTCGGTACTTGTTTTTCCATTACAATTCAAATTTTCATAAATAAGCTTCCTTTCTGAACCTGATTTTATTTTTCAAGATAAAAGTCCCAATTTCACCCCCTTCCTTAAAAGTAGTCTTTTTCCAGTATCAAATTTTCTCGGGCTATAATCCCCAAACAGGATTACTTGTGTTCCTGAACGTGGTACGGTGCCAACGGAGAACAACGTGTTCCCTCCAAACCCGACAATGAGGCGGGGGTGGGAGGTGGAGGGACCGGAGGAGGAGGAGGTGGTCTCCAGCTGGTCAGGTTTTCAGTCTGAACTTTCACGGTAGCTGCTGCTGCCACTTACGAGAAACTTCACTCACTAGAGGAAATGTTTTTCCTTCTGTCACACTTTTTAAATTATTCCTGAGTGCAATTTATAACCTAAAAGGAACATTAGTTTAAAAGGAAAGGTTTAGGGGCGCCTGGGTGGCTCAGTCGTTAAGCGACTGCCTTCAGCTCAGGTCATGACCCCAGGGTCCTGGGATGGAGCCCCGCATCGGGCTCTGTGCATCGGGCTCTGTGCTTCGCGGGAAACCTGCTTCTCCCTCTGCCCCTCCCCCTGCCGTGTTCCCTCTCTCTGTCACGCTCTGTCAAATAAATAAATAAAAATAAAAATAATTAAAAATAAAAAACAAAAGGAAAGGTTACTGATTCTCAAGTTGCAGCAAGAAAAGTGGGTCAAGCCCCTCAAACAGGGACTCCCATCCTCACTTACCCCCAGAAGCCTGCAAAGCAAGAGGCAGGGAGAAGATGAGCCAGGGGCTCCAGCTGCGTCTGCACCAGCCCAAGACCCCAGATCACCCATCCTGGCACTGTAGGGGTATGTTCAGACTTCACAGTGCATCAGACAGTATTTGTTACCATTGTTTTTGTTCTTCTGATACTGAGGAATTTCAGGACAACTAAATACAAAAATGCACTAAAATGTGAAAATATAAATGTTTAAATAAATGCTTAGTTTTTTTAGCATCACCATCAATGCCCTCCCTCTATCAGCAATGAAATGTAATGGAACTAATCCCTGAAAACTGTCTACACATTTCTCACCACAGCAGAGTATCATTAATAGTTAATCCCGGCTGCTAAACAGAACAAAGGCACTCTTACCCTGACTCTGTTTGGGAGACAGAAGAAGTAACACAAGTTCTTAGATAACTGAGCTGTTAAACTCAGGGTGAGAGATCCAATGCTACCATGAGATCAAGTTTAAAGCTTTCTCTGTTTTACACTTATAAAATAAATACCGTTTATACATTTTTCTGATATACAAATTTTAGAAATTACAGTACTCAGAAAAAGGAAGTATTTTATAATCCTAATTATAAGATTGCTTTTCATGCTACATATTAATATACAACTGAAACTACTCGGTTCTCTAATATTGCGGCTTACAATGTTATAAATTAAGACATTTTAATTTCATTTACAATTTTGGCATATAAAGGACTGTGAGTTCACCAAGGCAATGAATTCTTGCTTTCTGACTCCTTTAGTAAACCAAGGTCCATTCAACCATCTTGAAAAGTGACTTCACTATCTTAAGACGTGGTAACATTACTGTACAAGGCTTATTTAAGAAAAGAAGCCCTATCAAAATATGAAGTATAAGGAGGAATTAGAGTCCCTAACTCCCAATCCACATTAACTTTCAAACTTAAGAACTGAAATTGATGATGCAGTACAATTTTCCCATCCTTCCACATTCCCTCAGTACCAACAGGCACAGCACTAAATGCTACCTCAACAGGGGGAGGAAGAAGGTGTCTCAAAAATATGTAGGACAAAATTCCACTCCTCAGAGAGTTCGCAGTTTAGCTTGAACCATCAGGCCTACTTGTTGAGCCCTTTATGTGAATTAACTCACAACAACTGGTGAAGTAGGTACTCAACATAAATTCCATTTTGCATGCACAGAAACTAAAACTTTGAAAGTTTTAAGAATTTCTAAAACTTCCAGAGCTAAACAATTCCATTTATAATAAAATCAAAAAGAATACTTAGGAATACATTTAACCAAGGAAATGAGAGACTTGCACACTGAAAATGCAAAACATTGTTGAAAGAAATTAAAGACTTAAATGAAAAGACACCTGTGTTCATGGCTTGGAAGACTTACCATTGTTAAAATGGCCATCCTCCCCGAAATTGATCTACAGATTTACACAATTCCTATCAGAATTCTAACTGACTTTTTTCCCCCCAGAAATGGGCTAGGTGACCCTTCAATTCATATGGACATTCAAGGGACCGTGAATAGCCAAAACAATCTTGGAAAAAGACCAAAACTGGAGGACTCACACATCTCGACTTCAAAACTTACTACAAAGCTACAATAATCAAAACAGTGTGAAACTGGCATAAAGAGAAGACATATAGATCAATGGAATAGAATGAGAGTCCAGAAATAAACCCTCACATTACAGCCAAGTGATTTTCAACAAGAGTGCCAAGGCCATTCGATGGGAAAAGCACGTCTCTTCAAAAGATGGTGCTAGGGGCGCCTGGGTGGCTCAGTCAGTTAAGCGTCTGATTCTTGGGTGCCTGGGTGGCTCAGCTGGTTAAGCGACTGCCTTCGGCTCAGGTCATGATCCTGGAGTCCTAGGATCGAGTCCCGCATTGGGCTACCTGCTCAGCAGGGAGTCTGCTTCTCCCTCTGACCCTCCCCCCTCTCATGTTCTCTCTCTCTCTCTCTCTCATCCTCTCTCTCAAATAAATAAATAAAATCTTTCAAAAAAAAAAAAAAGCATCTGACTCTTGGTTTTGGCTCAGATCGTGATCTCAGGGTAATGAGACAGAGCTCTGTGTTGGGCTCTGCACTCAGTGCGGAGTCGGCTTGGGATTCTCTCTCTCCCTCTCCCTCTGTCCGTCCCACTCATTCTCTCACTCTCTCTCTCTAAAATAAATAAATTTAGAAAAAAATAAAAGATGGTTCTAGACAACCGGATATACACATACAAAAGAATAATGCTGGATTCCTATCTCACAGCACATACAAAAGTTAGCCCCAAATGGATCAAAGACCTAAATATAGAGGCTAAAACTATAAAACTCTTAAAAGGAAATATAGACGTAAATCTTCATGATTTTGGATTAGGCTGACTTCTTAAACATGACACAAAAAGTACAAAAAACAAAAGAATAGATAAACTGAACGTCCTAAGAATTACAAACTTTTGTGCATCAAAAAATACTATCAAGGAAAAAAAAAGGTAATCCACAGAATGGGAGTAAATATTTTGCACATCACATATCTGATAAAGAACCAAAATCCTGAATATATAAAGAATTCTTACACTCAACAATTTTAAAAAAAAATAACCCAATTTAAAAATGGGCAAAAGATCTAACAGACATTTGTCCAAGGAAAAAACACAAATAGCCAATAAGCATAAGAGAAGTTAATGTCATTAGTCATCAGGGAAATGCAAATTAGAAAAACAGTGAAATATCATTTTATATCCACTTTTTGATTAATCAAAAAGACAGCAACAAGTGTTGACAAGGATGTGGAGAATTTGGAAACTTCATGTACTGCTGGTGCACTGTTAACCAGCACAGCTACTTTGGAAAACAATCTGGCAGTTCTTCAAAAAGTTCAACCACAGGTTACCACATGACCTAACAATTCCACTCCTCAGTATATACCCAGGAGAAGTGCAAACATATGTTCATACTGTTCACAAAAAAACGTGTACACAAGTGTTATTCATAACATCCAAAAACTGTTAACAACCCATATATCCATCAGCTGATGAACGGATAAACGAGATGTGGTATATCCATATGTAAGAGAAATGTAGTTAATGATACATGCTACCACATGGATAAGTCCTGAAACATTATGGAGAGTGAAACAAGCCAGACACAAAACACATACTGCATGATTCCATTTACATGAAATGTCCAGAACAGGGAAATATAGAGAGACAGTAAGTAGCCCTAGGGCTGGCGGGGGGAGGGAAAATGGCGAGTGTCTGCTAATGCACGAAGAGTTTCTTTTTAGAATGATGAAAATGGTCTGGAATGAGGTAATGGCAATGTCTTTACAAGATTATAAACATTCTAAAAGCCACTGATTTGTAAACTTTAATATGGTGAAAAAGGTAACCTATGAATTTTATCTCAATTAAAAAAAAAAAAAAAAAAGGATTTCAGAGCTAGTATGTCGCTCAGCCAGCATGAGAACCTGGACAATGGAGCTCAAGCCTAGCTCCATCGCTGTGCTTTGCAGTCTGCAAGGAGGAAATGAGCAGACTGTCTGGGCAGAGGGAAGGGCCAAAGGCGGCATCTGACCTTTATTACTAGCATTAGGAGGACTCTGCCAGGTGCAGAAAAGCCCACTCCCAACAGGAAAATGGCACAAACAAAGCTTAGAGATCCCTGTCGTGTGGGTCATCCGAGTTGCTTTGGTGACTGAAGAGAGTGAGGGAGGTACCGGTAGGAAATAAAGCCGGAGACCCTGGTGGGTTATCTTACATTCCATACAAAGAAGTCCTGCTTTTCCACAGGGTAGAATATAACCAACTATACAGCTACAGCTAAATTAAGAGATCCAACAGGTGAATCAGAATGAAAAGCAAATTTTTAACATCTTATGTCATGCTGGGGAAACAATATTCAACTGCATGGAGCTACTTATGAGAGTTGTCGATTCTCCACAATTCAACGTGTGTCTGTCCACCCACATAGTGCCCCTCAGGAACTTAAGCCTATTATCACCTCTCTCATTTGTAAATCCTAAAATTCTCATCTCAAGCATCAGTTGTCCCTTATGTCGGTCGACAAAAATCTTTAACAGCAGCAAGGGATAGTAAAACCTACTTCCAAGGCTTTGTTGCTTTACAAAACGTTATGAAGTACCACAAATTCTTTAGCAAATCAAACACAAGCCGCTTTATTTTTGTCTGTGCGGTTTCCTACCAATTACATAGACAGAAAACCTCAACTAGTTCTCCATTTTAATATGCAAAAATCAACAAAAAGGGCCTTAAATGTATCAAGGACACAGAAAACCTAGCTTTGTTACATCAAAGTGACCTTGAATCGATATTCCAGAGTACAAGTTCTTCACCCTTACCATCTCTGGGCATGTATCGAGTTGCTGGTTTCTAGTCACTTAGAAAAAAAATATTTTGGGGGCGCCTGGGTGGCTCAGTTGGTTAAGGGACTGCCTTCAGCTCAGGTCATGATCCTGGAGTCCCGGGATCGAGTCCCACATCGGGCTCCCTGCTCAGCAGGGAGTCTGCTTCTCCCTCTGACCCTCCCCCCTCTCATGCTCTCTCTCTTTCTCTCTCTCAAATAAATAAATATCTTTAAAAAAAAAAATTTTGAGCATGAAACAATACCTAAAGATTAAGACATTAGGATTCATAATTGTATCTGTGATAACTAGCAACAACAGTAACAACAGTAACACTAACATTTCATACCAATCACAATGTGTCAGGAACTCTTCTATTTGCTTTCTATAAGAAATCTCTTAACACTCTCATATCCCTGTAAGATAAATATTATCATTATCCCCATTTTACAGATAGGGAAACTGATACAGAATGGCTCAGTAACTTGCCACCGTTCACAGAGCTAGTAGAGGGGGAATCTGAACCGCAGCGGCCTCTGTACAGTGTCTGGGCCCTCAACCATTATGCTCTACGTGTGGCCCATTTAGAATGTTCTCAAAATTCTCCATAGTAGGGCGCCTGGGTGGCTCAGTCGTTAAGCGTCTGCCTACGGCTCAGGTCATGATCCCAGGGTCCTGGGATCGAGTCCCACATCGGGCTCCCTGCTCGGCAGGAAGCCTGCTTCTCCCTCTCCCACTCTCCCTGCTTGTGTTCCTGCTCTCACTATCTCTCTCTGTCAAATAAATAAATAAAATCTTTAAAAAAAAAAAAAAAAAAAATTCTCCATAGTAAAAAAGCTCAACACTCATTTATGTTAATATTTATGAAAAAAAAAAAGAAAAAGAAAAAAAAATATTTATGAAAGCTATAACACAATCCTACAAATGCAGTCCTATTCAGACTTCATGCTTATAATCTTGCTGTCCCCTCCTCCTAAAAAAATCTCTTCCTCTCCATCAATCTTAAAAAATAATCATTTATGTGTTAAGCATTTGTGGGGATAAGAGTTGAAAGAAAAACAAATTTTTTGGCTATATTTTGACTGCATTTTATGGGGTGAACTAGGTCCTGAGCCAGTACTGGGTAACTTGGGCACGCTAAGAAAGTCTCGGGATGTACTTCTTGCATTTAATTTTCCTCTTCATCCTAAGGGCCATTTGCACTTATTTGCAAACCTACTAAATCACTCTCTCAGGGTGATGATGCCGAAAAGTCCTAGAGGTTATTCTGATGCACAGCCAGTGTTGAGAATCACTGGTTTTACACTTGGCCCCTGTCCTCCTTATCTAACTAAAATGACAGTATTACAAAAAAACAATTCATTTCACAGCACAAATGGCCAATCATGCCGAACAATATTCTATTTATTGACTTCAGTATAGGCAATGCTAGATAGTTAACAATCCAGCAATTCCACTTCTTCCAAATCTAAGCCAGAGAAACATTCACATGTGGCCTGGGAGAATCACACAAAGATGCTCGTCATAATTCTGTATGCAACAGCAAGTAATGGATAACAACCCAATTGTTAAATGAACTATGGTACATTCATACACACACACACACACACACACACATATATATACATGTAAATGGGAAGAGTATATTCCAAAATGATTAGAAAAAGGTCTTCTTTACTTTTGCAGATGAAATGAGGAATGAGGAAATGGTGGTCAGAGCATTTTGCCTTTACCTACACTTAAATTTTTTATAGGTGTTATTTGTGTAATTAAAAATAATTTTCTTAAATAATGTTAAGTGTTGCCAAATGATATTCCAGTTAAAATAAATCCCTTTTGTGGTTACCCAGCTTTCAAATGGACATTCTGCAAAAAGAATGCCATCACACCATTATAAATAGCCTCCAAAATGCCAATTTTCACTTTCAAATAAAATTCACAGTTTAATCAAGATCAAAGCAATTTCTGTTGGAATCCTGACAGTGTTATACTGAAGGGAAAAAAAAAAACAAAAAACAGTGAAATTCTTCTGACACTGTTCTATCATAAGAAAGGGAATCTTGTGAAGGTTGTACAAATTTCATTTAAAACTAGCTTTAAAAACTAAATTCAGTCTGTCCCTTCTAATTCTATCATGAGCAGGCTCTTAAAACAAAATAAAATTGCTGAGACAAATTGGTGAATTCAAAAAGAAAGTATCTAAAAATATAAGTATAATTTAGCAGTCCAAAAATGATCAAGTTTCAACCAGTGGATGCAGTGAGCCTATAAAAGACAGGCTACCGCTACAGAAGAAATGCAGAACCCCATGGATGAGGGGTAAGATAACTCAATTTTGTAAGCACAGCCATGGAATATTTGCATTCTTTTTTAGACGGTGCAGAGGAGAAAGCCATGTGCTTGAGAAACTAGAGTCAAGTTGCCAGCACAATTACATAGCAAGAAAACACTTCCCACGAAAAGAACCACCGCAATGAAGAGGTAAGTATAAAATGGCTCAAGAACAGAGGGTTAAGAAATTCTAGTCTTGCTTTTTTAAAAAATATAACTTCCTTTCAGTCATATCATTATCTACTTTAATAACAAAATGGTTCCTCAATTTATACTGAAATATACTAGCCAATGTGTTTTAACTCATCTGAAGTAACCTGCTTTTTTCCTTTTTCTAAAGCCTAATTCTCTGAAAGCTGGACCAACAACAAAGAAAGGGGAAAGGGGGAAAATATTTGGACTGACGGCATTCTACTTCTTGAGTTGCGAGAGTCAGGTATTCAGGTGCCTATTTTATTATTCTTCAAACTTACGGGATGCCTGGGTGGCTCAGTTGGTTAAGCGTCTGATTCTTGATTTTAGCTCAGGGTTGTGAGATCGAGTCCCACATTGGGCTCCGTGCTGAGTGCGGAGTCTGCTTAAGATTCTCTCACGCCCTCTCCCTCTGCCTCTGCCTCTGCCCCTCCCCCTCTCCCTTTCTTGGGGGGAGGGGCAAAAAAAAAACACACAGTTGTATTTCATGTATTATATACATAAAAGATTGTATAATTTCTAAATGTTTTTAACTTTTCACCAGTTCTTAACCAGTTTCCCCTGCTTTCCCTCCTCTGAACACAGGTGAACCTCAGCCACCCAGCCTTGAAGGAATGAGTGATTCTGGATAACCATATGTTAATGACAGTTGAAAGATTATGTGTCTTACCCTTATTTAAGCCATTCTGGATTGAAACATTCACTTCTGGTTTAAAAATAAAGTTTCTTGGGGGCGCCTGGGTGGCTCAGTTGGTTAAGCGACTGCCCTTAGGTCATGATCCCGGAGTTCCGGGATCGAGTCCCGCATCGGGCTCCCTGCTCGGCAGGGAGCCTGCTTCTCCCTCTGACCCTCCCCCCTCTCATGTGCTCTCTGTCTCTCTCATTCTCTCTGTCTCAAATAAATAAATAAAATCTTAAAAAATAAAATAAAATAAAATAAAGTTTCTTGGCTACCTCAGAGCCTTTTGTTATAAGTACTACTCGAATATTCTCAGGGCCTCTGAACGGTCTCTTCAGCACCAAGGCTCCAGGTTAGGACAGTGCTTTTAGCTTGTTACTGCTTTTCTTTGTCATCCCTTACAATGGCTACATGTGCGCCCTTCCAATCGGCTCATTCTAACCTGGTGAGTAAACTATAGATAGTTTCCCACACCGTACATTAAGTTTTCTTTAAACTATCTGTAACACTTGAATGTTTATGGGTCCTACACATTCGAGGCTCATATAAAAACCGTTCTAGGCCCACTCTCTTTTGAGGGTCCCATTGCCACAGTACATCCGCTTCTCTTTGAGCATCCATTTCGTTCCTTCCCAAGTGATGAGCTCTATATCTGCAGCTTGCAGATATATATCTGCAATATAAAAGTATGCCAGGCTCTCCTACATTATGTTGGCAACAATAACCCTTGTTCTGCATTATGATGTCAACGATAACCCTTGAATTTGCAAGGATTACGTATCTTTATCTTCACAAAAACACTATGAGGCAGATACAACCATCACTCTATTTTGTAGATGAGTAAGGGAGGGCCAAAGGTAAGGTAACAGGTCTGAAGTCACCCAGCCATTTGGTGGCAGATGCAGAACTTGGCCCCAGGTAACTAAAACTCTGAAGCCAGCGCTACTACCAGCCGCAGTAACACAGCGGCCCCACCAAACTGCCCTAATCTCTCCTGTTCAGAAACCCGAATTCCTGCGTCAGGGATGCATTACTCCAATTCATCCTTTCCAGCCAGGCTAGGCTATCCACAGGATGCTGGACTCCCTGGGGCCTGCCTGTGCTGGAGCCAGGGTGCAGGCCGGGTCCAGTCCGGGGGGGGGGGGGGGGGGGGGAAGCACACAGCAGAGCCACATGCGGACAGGCTGCCACGGGGCACCTCCAGACTACAACCCTGTGTGCGCCTTGTTCCCGACAGCCACATACATCGGGCACAATCCCCAAAGTTCAAGGAACAGGAATGGAAAAGAAAAAATCCAGAGTTTGGGCAGGAGTTTTTCATCAAGCCCCACGGCACCGGCACCCACTGCAAATTTCTGTTCCAGCTCTATTCATATTCAAATTTTTCTACTCAAAATGTTAATTACCTACGGTTTGCCAGCACTGAATTTAGGACAGTGTGAATCAAAAATCCTGTCAAGAGTTCTTTTCTTTACATCTACTCATCAAGGTTCTGGCGAAAAGAAACTCAGAGTTAAGTATTTCTTCCTCTAAAGGCTCTTAACCCTTGGGAAGTTTGAAACAAAAGAATAGCCATGCCTGAGTCTTTTGTCTTTTTTTAAATCCTCTTTTTCTGTAGCTGAGGACTACAATCTTCTCTAAAATTGTCTTTCAGCAGATATTACTTTTCTTTTAAAAAAGGTTTGTGCTGCTTAATAATTTTAAGTAATCATCCTTTATTCTAGACCTACACTGTCCAATACAGAAATCACTAGCCATATTTGGCCACTTGGGCACTTGAAAGGTGCCTACTCCCACAGAGATGCGCTTAGCATAAAAAGAAAATGAAAAATATTCCATTAATATTTTTACACAGATTGTATCTTGATATATGATTTTGGAGATACTGGGTTAAATGTATTATTTAATTATATTATTGGATTTGTGGAATAATCAGTTATTAAAAAAAGACGGAAATTGTGACACATGCTACAACATGGATGAATCTTAAAAACATGCTAAGTGAAATAAGCCAAACAGAAAGGACAAACATAATTCCACTTACGTGAAGTACCTAGAATAAGTAAGTTACTAGAGAAAATAAAACAGAGGTTGCCAGGGGCTGAGGAGGGGAAATGGGGACTCATGGTTCAGGTTCCACAGTGAAGAAGCCTTACTCAGATAAGGAGAGAGGCTGCAAAAGTTACCTCAGATTCTCAGTATCATCACTGCCAGTGAATCAGTTGGCAGTTTGAGAACCTCTAATGAGTACTACCCAACTGAACCCCACAAGAAGAAAGGTCTAATAAACTGGTTTGCTATATCATCAAGCTTAAAAGACAAATCTTATTTTGTCCTACTAAAGAATGGGTCTGAGGAGGACAATACTCTGTGAAACCTCTGAGCCATTCCACAAACCATTCCACAAGCGCTTTTTAACAAGTACCTTCAAAATACTCTGACAAACACAATCAGCTCTGTGCTGAGACAGCACTTCTCTGTATAAAAGACACACTTTTACAAAAGTAACATAGTACACAAAGAAGCAAACAAGTTCTTTTCATTTATAGTACTCGGTCTCTAAATTTACCAAGTTTCCAAATCTCAATTTATAACCACATACCCTTGCTCCGGATTTAAGAGATACATTTAGTTCGGTCTCATACTTCTTGAGGCAATGAGTCTTTAGAAGACAGATTCCAAATGTAACAAATGTACTTACTAAAAATCAAATATGCGATGAAGTATATAAGACAGAGGAACTTCAGGGAAACAAGAGGAAAGAAAATATGAGGTAAGTCCACTGGCTTTGCAAAAAGTAAAGAAATCCAATCTCAGGAAGCCAAAGGGTGAAAGAGCATCATAGCCATTCTTGGATATAAACATAAGGAAGGCTTATGACCAACAGAAGAATAATACGAACAACAATAGCAGCTAACAGCTACATGTTACCTGTTGTGGGGGCTTCCCATTTATTAGCTTAGTTAATCCACACAAACCCTCCATGGAGTTGGTACTGTAATTATCACCCTCCCCTCCCTTACCAATGAGGAAACAGAGGCACAGAGAACTTAAGTAATTGTGCCCAAGGTCACACAGCCAATAAACGGCAGAGCCGGGACACAGAGCCAGGTAACCCGGCTCCAGAAGCCACTACTACAAAGTGCCTCTCACAGTCTTTACGGCAGGTTCACGGTAACATTTATGGGGTGGGGCTCAAGTGCCATGAACTAACAAAAAATGTACAGACTAAGAATACTCACTGAGCCCCCCTCACACTCACCGGACAGTACTCTAGGAAATCTTCAGTAACAATAACTCACAGGTCTCACAGAACTGTCAAAATGAAATAAACTTATTTTAGAAATAAAACATAAAAACCAACGGACTGCTGGAAATAGCAAACCAACTGCCAGTCACAGATCTTTAATTTCACAGGGGGTTCAATGCTACACTGACGGAATGAAATGACCCAGGCCGTGCTCCACACACCACGCGGGAGTCACCACTGCTGGAACGCAACGCATCTGTGGTGTCTTGCCACATCTTCCTTCACCATCAACTACATTTAATGTTGTCTTGCGCAACATTTGCCAGTTTTTCAAACCACACTCATCTGTAAAGTGTGGTAACATCCTACAGCCTACCTCCTTGGTTGTGCTTTCTCTCTCACTCACTCTCTCTCTGTGTCAAATAAAAATAAATAAAATCTTTAAAAAAAAAAAAAAAAAGGTGAGGCATACCGAGGCGCTTACCACAGTCACCTGAAAGGCCTTCAGAGGTGATCACATTCTGGCAAACTGCCCCCAGACCTGCGAAGTTTTATCAAACTTTAAGAGAGTTAACAAAACATGGGCGCCTAGGTGGCTCAGTCGTTAAGCGTCTGCCTTCGGCTCAGGTCACGATCCCAGGGTCCTGGGATCGAATCCCGCATCGGGCTCCCTGCTCAGCGGGAGGCCTGCTTCTCCCTCTCCCACTCCCCATGCTTGTGTTCCTGCTCTCGCTATGTCTCTCTCTGTTAAATAAATAAAAAATCTTAAAAAAAAAAAAAAAGAGTTAACAAAACTTTTGATAATCACCTGTATCAACTCTGGTTTTTGTTTTTAATTAAGTGTAATTCACACACTATAAAATTCACTCTCTAGTGTTTAGTTCTCTATGTGTTCTGTGCAAAACACAGTTGTGTAACCAACCCCACCGACAAGATAAAGAAGAGTTCCAGGCCCAGAACAATTCCTCCATGTGCCCCTACAGCCAACCCCTCCCTACCCATAACCCCTAGCAACCGCGGATCTGCTTTCTGCCCTGACTGTTTTGCCTTTTCCTATACAAATCCAATTGTGTACAGTCTGCAGGCTTTTGAGTCTGGCTTCTTTCACTAAGCGTAAAACCTTTTTTCTTTTTTCTTATTTTTTTTTAAGATTTATTTATTTATGTATTTGAGACACAGAGAGAGAGTGCAAGCAGGGGCAGAGGGAGGGAGAGAGAGAGAGAAATCCTCAGGGAGACTCCCCACAGAGCGTAGAGCCAGATGCAGGGCTCAATCGCAAGACCCTGAGATCATGACCTGAGCCGAAATCAAGAATCGGCTGCTTAACCCAGTGAGCCACCCAGGAGCCCCTAAGCGTTAACACCTTTTAACCAACTGAGCCACCCAGGTGCCCGCATTAACACCTTTTAGATTCATCCATTTGTTGCAATGGTATCAGTAGTCCATGTCTTTTTATTGCTGAGCAATAGCCCATTGTACTGATATACCACCATTTGTTTTTCCATTCACCAGTTGAGAGAAATCTGAATGGTTACCGTTTTTGGCAATTGTTAAAAAAAAAAAAAAAAAGGCCACTACAAAATTACTGCACAGATTTTTTGTTTTGTTTTATAATTTATTTATTTTTACTAACATATAATGTACTATTTGTTTCAGGGGTACAGGTCTGTGATTCAGTAGCCTTACACAATTCACAGCACTCACCACAGCACATAACCTCCCCAATGTCCATCTCACAGCTTTTTATATGAACATAAGTTTTTATTTCACTTGGGTAAAACCCAGGAGTAAGTCATATGGTATGATGTGTGAAGGGTCCATTGGGTCCATGTCCTCACCAGCACTACGTATAGTCGGTTTCTTTCTATTCTAACCATTTTAAAAAGTGTACAGAGATATCTCAGTTTAATTTACATTTCCTTAATGACTAATAAAATGGCCATCTTTTTCTGTGCTTATTTGCCATCTACACATCTTCTTTAGTGAAATGTCAGATCTTTTGCCCATTTTGTGTGTCTTTTCCTGAGTTTGCAAAGTTCTTTATATATTCTAGAAAAAAGTCCTGTATCAGATATATTATTGTAAATATTTTCTACCAGTTTGTGGCTTCTCTTTTTGTTATCTTAACAATGTCTTTCTTTCTTTTCTTTTCTTTTTTTTTTTTAAGATTTATTTATTGAGAGAGAGCACAAACGGGGGTAGAGGCAGAGGGAGAGAGAATCACACAGACTCCCCACTAAGTACAGAGCCTGACTCGGGGCCCGATGCCAGGACCCCAAGATCACAACCCAAACCAACACCAAGAGTCGGACGCTTAAAGGACTGAGCTACACAGTCCCCAAGAATGTCTTTCAAAGAGGAGACGACTTTAAGTCCAATTTATCTTTTTTTTTTAAATGGATCATGCTTTGGGTTTACTTGAGAAGTCTTTGCCTAACTTAAGTCACAAAGATTTTTTCCAAATGTTTTCTTCTAGTTGTTTGTAGTTTTACATTTAAGCCTATAATCCATTTTGAGTTAATTTTTGTATGTTGAGCAAGGTATCAATTACTTTTTTTATTTTTACTGCCTAATCCAAAATTCTGGCCCTTTGAGGATGCAGAGAAAGGGGAACCCTCATATACTGCTGGTGGGAATGCAAACTGCTGCAGCCACTCTGGAAAACTGTATGGAGGTTCCTCAAAAAGTTAAAAATAGAATTACCATACAACCCAGCAATTACACTACTAGGTATTTACCCAAAGGATACAAGAATACAGATTCGAAGGGGTACATGCACGCCAATGTTTATAGCAGCATTATCAACAACAGCCAAACTATGTAAAGAGCCCAAATGTTCATCAACTGATGAATGGATAAAGAAAATGTGGTGTATGTATATATATGCATATATACAACAAAGCATTACTCAGCCATCAAAAAGAATGAAATCTTGACATTTGCAACAAGGTAGATGGAGCTAGAGTATATTATGCTAAGCAAAATAAGTCAGTCACAGACAGATACCATAAAATTTGGAATTTAAGAAACAAAACAGATGAACATATGGGCAGGGGGAAAAAGAGAGAGGGAAACAAACCATAAGAAACTCAACAATAGGGGCGCCTGGGTAGTTCAACTGGTTAAGCGTCCGACTCTTCATTTCGGCTGTTATCATGATCTCAGAGTCTTGAGATGAAGCCCAAGTTGGGATCTGTGCTGGGCATGGAGTCTGCTTAAGATTCTCTCTCCCTCTCCCTCTGCCCACCCCCCCCCAACTCACGCGCATACATGCGCTCCCTCTCAAATAAATAAATAAGTAAATAAATAAATAAATAAATACTTTAAAAAAGAGACTCTTAACAATAGAGAACAACCAGGACTGATAGAGGGAGGTGGGGGAATGGGCTAAATGGGTGAGGGGGATTAAGGAGTGCACTTATGATGAGCACAGGGTGACGTACAGAATTGTTGAACCACAATATTGTATACCTGGAACTAATATAACACTGTGTTAACTATACTGGAATTAAAATAAAATGGGGAAAAAAGTACTGGTCCTTATCAGAGTATTTATTTGAAAATGTTTTCTGGGCACCTATATTTGGCCCAGGGTTGCAAGAGTAAATAAGAGGGCACAGACTAATGCAGACAACAACATAATCAACTCACTAAAATACAAGGTGAGCAGTGTAAAAACAGACTACGTCCAAGTACAAAGCAAGAGAAGGCACTCAGCAGCTTGCAGAGACCTAGTTTCAGGCTGAGCAACAGTTCAGGCAGAGAACAACATTCTACGAAGAGGAAACACCATGAGCAATATACAAAGATTGAAAGAAAAAGGCTTGTTTAGGAAATAGCTGGCGGGGGGCGGGGTTCTTCTCAACCACTCTGTATTCAGGGCAGGCACTTCTGCATGCTAGCATTTCTGGCAGGCCATTTGAGGGGACTAAAAAGCTAAAACCCCATGACACAAGTAAGCAACAAAATTCAACCACTACTACAGTATAACAGTATTTCTGGATCTATAAAAGCAAACAAAATTACCAAATAAAGAGGTTTTCAGGATAGTTTGGCTCAGAATAAGGTGCCCATCCGCAGCTTAGAACAGGTCCAAGTGACTGCACCCGGGGCCAGCAGGGGAGAGAGGAGGTGCGGACCAGCCCCCAGCAGAGCTTGTCCCCAGGATGCCTGCACTTACCCTCCCAGCACATGGCTCTCACGGCCACCAAGAGAACCAGCAACAGCCCCCATTCAGCTGACCCTGCTGACCCCCCTCTTCCCAGATGCTGCTCAGTTGTCAGCCCGAGTTACCCACGGCACCAGCGCCACTAATGGGCCCTAATTTCCCAGCCTTGCCTCCCCTCCCCCCACTGCCCACTGGAACTTAAGAACCATCAGCCAGTCCCCACAACCTCTGCCCTGGCTCTAAGAGGACTGCTTGCCTGAACCCAACCAGACCAGCTGCCCCTGAAGACGTGACTTCTCCTGCAGGCCCCAGGGACCAGAGGCCCTTGTTCCTCCAGTGACCCCCTCCCACAGGGCGTGGATGGAGGTGGGGCCACTGTTCTCACGTCCCCATTCTTACTACTGCTGAGTGGGTTCAGACGGGAGAACCCAATACTTCAAGTTCCTACAGTCCTTTCAACTAAGGGCTCTGCCCCATCTCAGAAAGGGGAACAGCCTCTTTTCCATCCACATAATTTTTTAAATGAATTATTTTCCATATAGCACATAGATAGGATGAAGAATAGAACATCTGTTTGGAGAATTCCACATTTTATTAACCTTTCTGTAAAAGATATTGGTGAACTAACTTTTCAGAAATTAAGAATAAAAAAGAACAATGAACCTTGTAAAGATAAAGTCAATTGCTATTTGGATAAAACTGTACCTATGCTCACAACAGTAAAGCCTTACATCTGTTATCTGCAGAACAAATAATACTTTAACTGAAACACGAACACTTTCTTCCATCCTATCCCTAACTTTAAGGAAACTCACGTCCCACATGGCCCACACTCCAAAACCCACTTGCACAGTTTCTACCCGAGAGGTGGGGGGAGGTCTTACAACTGGTTTCCTAAAGGATAGCTGAAGGCGTTGAAGTAGACCTCAGGGGTCACCCCATCAAGTCTATCACTTCTTATGTTTGCAAAAGGCTCATCTTCCCTTATCCCTCCCTGTGGCCTCGATGGCAAGGGCCTCCCTCTCTCAACTCCTAAATCAAACATAAAGCCCTTCATAGAGCACGCACTCAACAAAGGCTGCTAATACAGATTACCAAATCAACAGGTAAATCTCACCTGTCATTACTCCCAACATCTGCAGCACCTCAAGGAGAGCACACCCTCCCAGAACCAGCACTGGACTTGGGAGTCCTAAGACCTGGGTTCAGTCCCAGTCTGTATTTGTTCTGTAAACTTTGGGAGAGATGCCGAAACTTGTCGGGCCTCAACTTTCTGATCTTTAAAATTTGAGATTTGGTGCTATGATATTCTGTAATATGTTTCAACTAAATCATTACTAGTGCTTCTTTTTTGTATTATCTTCTCATTTTTACTCAAATTTTTAAAAATCAGAAACTATGGGTGCCTGGGTGGCTCAGCTGGTTGAGCATCAGACTCTTGGTTTCGGCTCAGGTAATGATCTCGGGGTCATGAGATTGAGCCTTGAGTCGGGCTTCATGCTCAGTGGGGAGTTCTCCCCCTCTCCCTCTCCCTCTGCCCCTCCCCTGGCTCCCATGTGCTCTCACACTCTCAAATAAATAAATATATAAATAAATGTTATAAAAATAAAATAATAAAAAATCAGAACCTAACAGAACACTACAGCCCAACATATCTATCTCTAGTTAAGGGAAATCAATATATTTTGATTACCTTAAAATGGAACTTTTTTTTTAAGATTTTATTTTTAAGTAATCTTTACACCCAAAGTTGGGCTCGAACTCACAACCCCAAGATCAAGATTCGCATGCTCTATGAACTGAGCCAGCCAGTCATCCCAAAAAGGAACTTTTTAAACTTTTGAAGAGGAACTTTAAAAAATAGGAATTATTAGCTTTTTCTTCTACCATGGGCAGAGGAGAGCTATAATGGTACCTCTATCCACCGCCATAAGTGTAATCCACTCTAACACAATGCCTTACAGGAAAGCAGGTCACCAAAATGGCTCGGCTTAATATAATCATAAAATTTAGAATGACAGGATGGATGAACCACATGTAATCCTTCATAAAAATATTTCTTCCCACTGAGCTTTTGAGAGTTTGTGTGTGGCAGAGTTTGCTGATAAGAACAGTTCCTCAACTTTTGCCCATCCACAGGCAATGATGGGCCAACAGGAAGCTCTTGGTGAAGACCAGCTGCCTTTCCCACAAGACCTAACAATTCCTGTAGCTCTCCTTAGAGTACAATTTATGTTTGCTCTAGAATTAGAAGAGGAATACCTACACATAACAAAGGGGCATGTGCGGAATATGAAAGTATGCTGGGAGAATGCCCTAGATGTGTGAAGAGCTGGAGGTGATCACATTTGAGCTCAGTATCTATGTGGCCTGGATGGTCACTACAGGAAGAACAAGGAGGCCAAGTGTACCATCTCTGGAGTCAAAATGAGCAGGTAACGGGCTTGCAGTGAATGACTGACTAATTCTGGCGCACAGTCTCATTCAATCTTCTTACCTGTGATAACAGTATTCTGACTTTTATGTAGGGACCCACTCCTCCCCAACTCTCACATATTCAACTCAGCTGCCATCAACACAGCATCTAAGGGAACACCCTTATCACATTTCCCAGCTAATGAATTCAGTGCCAGGTGACCCAAACTACTCCAGTCAGAAAAAACCACAGAATACAACACATTTCCACAGGTCTAAAATATTTCCAAAGTAAAAATGATCACTTCTTCAAGTTATAAGCACATGAGGATACCACCATAAATGAAGTATAATATTTAACAGAGAAACTTTGGGCTTCAACCTAATTTAAATGTACAAATTTATTTTAAGATTTTATTTATTTATTTTTAGAGAGAGAGAGAGAACGAACATGAGCAGGAGGAAGGGCACAGGGAGAGGGAGAGAATCCTCAAGCAGACTCCCCGCTGAGTGCAGAACCCAACTCGGGGCTCAATCTCATGACTCTGAGATCATGACCTGAGCCAAAATCAAGAGTCGGACACTCAACTGACTGAGCTACCCAGGCACCCCTCATGTAGCAAACTTTTAAGTGTGACTTTTGTAAAAATTATGAAAAAGACACACTAATGTTTCAATGCAACACTAAAATACACATATTTTCGGGCATGATTTATGGAAACAAAGGGACAGACACAGGAGGAACGTACTGTAATTTTTTCATATGCACCACTGTTTTCAAGGCACAATGGGTGGAGGTAAATGCATGTACAGGCTCCACGTTGATATATAAGGAAAAATGACCTTATTGAGAAAAAAAAAATGAACATTTAATTTTGTGGGGCATTAAATCCTCAAGTGAAATATCTGGAAATAAAGGGAGAAAGCTCTTAATTTTCACATTACTATAAAAAAAACTAAAATAAGTAAATAAATAAATAGGACTTGATTCCATCATGACAGCATTAAGTACTGAAAAAGTCCTCAAAATGAGAGTCAGAAAATTGGTACTTAAATTTTTCCTCTTTAGTTAAATTAAGTCAGTCTCATCTTCCATAAGTCTTTTTCCTCATCTATAAAATGCTATCAAAGTAATAATTTAATTCATCCAACTGAATGATTACGCAGAAAAATCAGACACAAGAAAATTGTTTGGCTGGGGGAGAGGGGTGGGGCAGGGTGGTCAATAAAATATACAGGAAGTAGGATGAATAATGTTCCAAATATTTTCACTAAGTGATAAAAAGCAGTTAGAACCTGTTCTTTGTTTTGGATCTTTCATGGACAGCTAAAGAAAATAACATTTTGAGAAAATTAGAAGAACTAATGATAAAATGTTTCACAGTGACCTGAAAACACGAAATTTGCAATGGAAAACTTTGTTGCAGTCCAAACCCCAAAAATACTCCGTATCAAAATCACAAGCAAGGACACCGCTAACCCGTTTATTTGATCTCAATGGCACTGCTCCTGCAGGAACATCCCACAAAGACCAAAAGTCCATTGGACCCATTGTTCAAGTCTACTGAAGTAATAAGGAGTTAACTGTGGCTCAGAAACTGGTTTCATCATCCTGAAAACGTTCTGGCTCTTAGTCTATGAGTCAAAAACAATAAGCCAAAAACTCTAACAACCCAGGACTGCCGATCCAGGTTATTCACCAGACTTGGCACTCAGTGATTTTTGGTCAATGCCAAAAATTGATTCTAACATCAAAGGATAAAGACTTATGACCAGTGAACATAGTCAAACCCTGAAGGTGTAACGAGACCTTGAGGTACAATGGCAGCATTGTTGGAGTAATAACACAGCATTTGGAAGCCAGATTCATTTCAACTTGAGACTGGTAAGTGTATCTGTAAGTCTTACTCAGACCATAAAAACTGCAGAGAAGTACCACCTTAAATCCTTTTTGGAACAAGGCAGAATATGCATGCATGCATTACAGTGAATAGAAATGTCTTACCCAAAGACTGGACACTGAGTTTTGCCTTAACCCTTCATTTCCCATCAGGTAATATCCTACACTTTAATTAGATGGGAAAAAAACAAAAATAAAAACAAAAACCCTGAAAGAAAAACCAAATATCTGATCTTTTCATTTAGTATTAGTATTGTGACTATAGGACTCCAGAGACTAATGATTTATCGAGCAATCCACAGTATTCAGGACTGTCCTGGCCCCAGGCTGCTATTAGTAACTGCTACACAATGCCTACAGACCCCTTCAGACTACAGGGCCATCTCCTTGCAAAAGAAAAACTAAAAGCCTCCCTAGACTACAGATAAATCAAAAAGTATATGGCTTTAAAATCAAACCACCACAAAGCTACAGAAGATCCTGATCTAACTGAAAAATACCAACTATCACTCTAGAAGCATCCAGACCACAGCAATAAACAAGCATTCCTCAAAACGCTGTACGTCAAGTACCTATTTTAATGGGTTTCTATGTTCTCTGGATCCTAAAGCCTCGGAAGGAGAGAATACAGGATGTTTACTTAACAAAAATCCTGCCTTATCAAAACAGTATACAAAAAACCATGAAAAGGAACTAATAGTTAGTTCTAAAGAATTAACTTTAAAAAACAAAAAGCTTCCTCCAGATAAACTACGCTCTCTTCCTCATTCCTGTGTTATTCTAATTGTCTTCTATATAATTTGGCGGAGAATCAGAGCGGAATTAACCAAAAGGAAGAAGATGAAGCACAACGCAGAGGAGAAGAAAACTCCATCACCCTCTTAGGGTCAACCACTTGGGCCCACAAATCAAACTGATAAAACGCAAATTAACAGGAGGAGAGAAACCTGTTTGTTTACACATATCAAGCGCATACACACAAGAAAACTCAGGTGATGAGCAGCTCAAAGGGATGGGTGGAATGCAGGACTTCACAAAAGGCGCTGGAAGGAAAAAAGGCTAAGAAAGAAAAAGAGGTTGGGGGTAGTTGTGAGTAGGGGACTAGGATAAGTACAGTAAAAACGCTGTTGATAAGGTTTGTTACACTGAGAAGATTCTCCTCACTCCCAGTATTAAGAAAGGGAAAGACTTCTACAAATGGAAATTTATGTCCTGCTTTTACACAGAAAATAAGAGGTCAGAGAGCTAACTGCCTTCGGTTCAAAACAATCTTTTTGCCATAGTGATGTGTTTTGAGGTGGCAAACTTTGTTCTCCCTTTGGCATGCTCAGAGAACACCACCAAAAAATTAGAAGAATGTTTTTTTCTTTAAGGCTGATATTTTATGTACTTTTCCAACTATGGGTGGCAATGGAAATATTTCTTTAGCTTGCTGTTGAGAATACTGTTATTTTTCATTTTGGAGGGAGAAAAAAAGGCCCAGTGCTTCAGGCTTTTAAAGGACTTAACCAGGCCCTGGAAGGCTACTGATCTCTGTACTCTCACCTCGTGCCTTTCAATATATTTACCAAAAATACCATAAATAGTTTTGGAACATTAATGAAAGTCCTAAGAATTATGAGATATTATTGCAAAGGACATATCATTAGAACCAAACCATTTAAGTAGAATATTTAAACTTAAGAGACCACACCACAGTCAACTTCTGGTCAACTCTTAAACCAGGCAAACAACATTCTTTTAAAATCCCAGACAGAGTTTTCTACCATTGAAGTAACAGGATGTTACTCTGCCTGAACAAAGAAAAAAAAGTCCTGTAGGAAGACGTGCTGGCTAACTGCCGTCCTCCCGCGCGGGCACGACGCCGCCTGCGGCTGGAAAAGCGTTTAACCAAAACATTCATTTACAAATGTCTTTACTAGCACAATCCATTTCGATGTTGCATACACTTCTAACTCAAGCAGAGGTAACTTTTAAGAAGAAAATGAAAAATAAATGTCATAAATTTCTCAGAATTAGAAAACACCACCAAAGGAGCATTAATGTAACAGAAAATAATCCCAGGAAAGGGAGGGAAAGGGCTCTAACGCCGAGAAAAGCAATGCTGGAACATGAACTCCCAACTTGGTCATGAAAGTACAAGCTCACATTCAGGGTCAGGCGTCAAACCGTCGTGCCACCCAGTTCTGAAAAGGCAACACGGTCCTTTCGCTCTTACCTCACAGCTCTGCCGAGTGGAGAACGACACCCAGCAGCACGTAGGTGCAAATGGCCCAGGGCTGGCAACACAAAGACCTCAGCTCAGAAGGAGGTTTTAGTAAAAGGGTCAGATTTTATGTCAAACCATGACTTCCCCAGCAGGGATGGAGGAGGGCAGTGTCAATTAAAGTGATTAATTTTTAGTGTTATTTTAGGAGAGTCTTACTACTAAAAAATTTAGAAGTACAAGTGCCGTTCCATCTGCCGTGGTGGAATACAAAGAGGCTTTTCTTCATGTAAGAAAGGCTTATTGTTAAAACAAGAATTCCATGATCTTTTAAAAAGGATAAACAAATGATAAACCAAAAGAGGGCAAAGAGAATCAAATAATTTCCAACATGTACTAAAAGTAGGTGCTTTACTCCGGAACTTAGTCTGTTAAAGCTGGTGACCTAGAACTCTGAACACCAACAAAGACAGGCAGGCGAGAGAAGCCTCCTACTCCCTGGCCCCACCATCCATCTGGCCACTGACATACACTGATTTTTCACTCCCCTGATACTTCCAAGTCTTATCTAAATCTCACTTTTACATGGAAAAAAAACTCCATGAGAAAAAGTACCAAAGGTATAACTCTACAAATGCACAGTGCCTTGAGGAAATCTTTAATAAACATTAAGTATGATAGAATACAGAATCCAGAGGAATTTAGAGTCCAAGTGGTTTCTGAATTTCCTACATTGGACTATAACTATACATTTTATAATCAGGATATATTTTTTTAATAATCAAGTAGTAATTTAATAATTAGGTGGATATACCATGGCAACTAAGAGTATGGGTTCTGGCTGACTGCCCAGACATGCATGACCACTCCTAAAATTCCAATTACTTAGCATCCCTAACCATCATCTAGAAAAATAGAATTTAGGGGTGCCTGGGTGGCCCAGTCGGTTAAGCAGTCGACTTCGGATTTCAGCTCAGGTCATGATCTCACGGTCATGAGATGGAGCTCAGTGCTGGAGCTCAGTGCTCAGTGGGCAGTCTGCTTGCGATTCTCTCTCCCTCTCCTGCCCCCTCCCCCAAACACATGCGCGCGCACTCTCCCTCTCTAAAAACAAATAAATGAAACTTAAAAAAAAAAACTAGAAAAACAGAATTTATTAAGAATATCTGTCTCATGGGACGCCTGGGTGGCTCAACCAGTTAAGCGTCTGCCTTCGGCTCAGATCATGATCCCAGGGTCCTGGGATCGAGCCCCGCATCGGGCTCCCTGCTCCGCGGGAAGCCTGCTTCTCCCTCTCCCACTCCCCTGCTTGTGTTCCCTCTCTGGCTGTGTCTCTCTCTGTCAAATAAATAAATAAAATCTTTCCAAAAAAAAAAGACTGTCTCATGAGACTGTAGTGAGGATGACACAAGATAATATATACAAAAGTGGTTGGCAAAGTGGGAGGCCTTTGTAGCTTCACTACTATAGTTGTAGGCTCATCACCTGAATGTATCTCAAAGTTAGAAGTGTGAGGGGAGAGCTTTGTTGCTCCACCTGGAGGTCGTAACAGTCTATGATTCTGTTTTCATAGAAAATTAATTCTGCACCAAAGAGAAAAAAAACAAAAAACAAAAAACAAAAAACCCACTGGAAACAAAACCTGTCCTTCTTTTGCCAATCACCACCCTTGAAACAGAGGGAGTCAGCACCCAAGCATTCACAGGATTATGTTCTCGTAGAGCTCTAGAAAACCCATCCTGCTGCATGCTGTTTTCAAAGTGTAAAAATGTTCATACAGCTTAAATGAGAAGTACTGTACACTAGAACTTCTACTGAGGACAACCAGCAGAGTGGGAAGTTACCTTAAGGAATGGTGGACATGTACTGACTTTCTTACTTGGACAGACTTTAATCTTCATTCTGATCACTACTTAAAAAGCTATAATGCTAAATTCTTACTGTGATTTGGAGCCAAAGCCAAAGCCAATTGTTTTTGAAACTTCCTACTACAATGTTACACATAATGTAACAGAAATTTCACTCGAAGGAATTCTTATTTGTGGATCTCTCCATTAATAAAAATAGTAACCACAGTAGTAGAAGCAAGTGTGCTAAGTACTTATTAAATACCTGACACTATTGTAAACATTTTACATATATTAATCTATTTACTCTTTGCAACAACGCTTTAAGATAAGTAAACACTTTGAGGACCCCAGGTACAGCTGAGGAAACTGAGGCACACAAGGGGGAAGTGGTGAATCTCTCGACTGAGACCCAGACACCATCTCCTGCTTCTACCCACAAGGCTGGTATGTCTGGTGGCTTGGGAGAACTGCTTCTATTGGCAGGACCACTTCCATAGCACCTAAAGCACCGGACAGCCCTATGCCCAACGTGTGGGAGGACAGAAAGGAGTAATCGTGAGTTTCTGCTTACTCAACTAAAAGATTCTTTTCCCACAGAGAGCCACAGACTCTTACCCTCTCTTTTCTCAATCAGCATAATAGCCTGAATAAGAGGATACTGTCAGCTACAGTATTCCCAGGATTCATTCATTCTTATCTGAAAAGGAGTTTCACAATCAACCTATGTACTTAGATGACATAACTTCACCAAAAATAATCAGAATTTCTCCCTCCCTAATTCATTCTCATTGGAGCCGTCACCATTTCTGCCCCTGGTTCTCACACTTCTCTAATCCTTGGCCCACAACACTGCAGAGTCAAGTTTCAAAAAACAGAAAACCCGATCCCCTTACTGCCCTGCTTAAAGCCCTTCAGGGCTGCCCCATTTCCTACCGCTGCAGTTCTTTGCTTGGACTTGAGATTAGCCCCCTATGAATTTATGCACCACGGCCAAAAAAAAAAAAAAAGTGCGCGTGAATATTTCATACAGTCACACCAAGAACAACAATTTACTTAATGCCTTAAAATTCCAACGTAAGTAACAAAACTCCATCTTTAACTTCATAAAGGAATTAAAGATTTCTCTAAGCAAGTCCCTAAATATTTGCTGAAGGTAAGAGATGTTAATATTTTAACCAAAACCCATTCATCAACATACAGATTACATGTCAAAAACTTTAAAAGGGAATTTAGGAACTTAAGAATG
This sequence comes from Mirounga leonina, assembly GCF_011800145.1. Taxonomy (NCBI): domain Eukaryota; kingdom Metazoa; phylum Chordata; class Mammalia; order Carnivora; family Phocidae; genus Mirounga; species Mirounga leonina. Next base: position 3,689,135 of record NW_023270451.1, on the reverse strand, counting down.
ATAAACTTTCCCGTAACGAAACATGTCATTTTATTTGAACTTGTATCATTAGGACAGTCATTCTGCTAATGTCCTTGGAAATTCAACTCCCCAGCACTTTGTGAATGTCTCAGTTGTGTATGTATATATGAAAGCTTAAAGCTCTATCCTTCATTAGCCTCACAGAAAGAGAACTGTAGAAGCATGCCAGAAACCAAAACCTCTGTCTGCTGCCCACCTTCTGCCAAAAGACCAACTGGAGGCAGACAGAGAGATCTGGCTATAGGGCATGCAGTCCATCCTTCCTCTGGATCAAGGGACCTAATCCCAAGTGTCTCAAGAGGACAACAATAATATGAGTAAAGCAAGTCTCCTGTGAGATGAAAGGGGTGGGACTATGGCAAATCATCTAAAAGGGGCAACCACAACCAGGTCTAGTGAACAGCGTGGTAAAGGAATGCTGATGCAGGGGGGCCAGTCTCATATTTTCAGAAGATGGAAATAGGGATTTTTTTCTTTTTTTAAAGGGTAGTAAAGTCATGAACCGTGGGAAGTGATACTTTTTTTTTTTTTTTTAATTTGACAGAGAGAGAGACAGTGAGAGCAGAAACACAAGGAGGGGGTAGTGGGAGAGGGAGAAGCAGACTCCCCACCAGCCAAGGAGCCCAACACAGGGCTCGATCCCCAGGACCTGAGCCGAAAGCAGACACTTAACCCACTGAACCACCCAGGCGCCCGGGAAATAGGGATTTTTTTTTATGTGAAATATCCCAAGTTTCCAAGCACTGTAAGGTACACAAACACACCCACAAGTATGATCCAGTCCACATCCACCAGTTGGCACCTCATAATAATACAGACCTTATTCAGACCTTATTTATTAATTTAATAGTCAGGTATTTGGGTCAACCCTGCACCACACACTCTGCTAGGCGTGGGGACAAACAATGAAGAAATCTATATCCTCATCCAGTGGAGTGGAGGAAAAAGCACACAGATACAATGCATAAACACTGTGATCAGTGCAATGACAGAGCCAGGTAGAAGCCATGGAAGAGTGAGAAAAGGAACCCAAGTCAGCACAGAAAGAGTGGGGGCGGGGTAGCTGGGATGAGTCCTAGTAGAATTGAGGCAAACAGAAAGGAAAAAGCAGAGAGGCCAGGCTGCAGCTGAGAGAACAGTAATGCAACGTGCAAGACTAGGGAACCAGGGACCAGGAGGCACCCTGCGGGGTTAAAGACCAGGACAGGATTGGGGGTGGTGTACACCAAGCAGCTGGACCAAGTGAAATTCAGGGAAGAAGGATAGACTGAACACAAATGCCCATAGCAGATAAAACCAAGAGAATGGATCATGTATCAGTGTGGAGAAAGCAGCAACTCTGACAAATGCATTCAGAATTTTGATAATACTATAGTTAAATCTTCTTTTTACTAAAGTAATATGTTAAATGTAAAAAAAAAAAAAATGAAAAATCATATACAAAGAAGAAAATGTTATATCACCCATAATCCTACACTAACTACTACACAGTTCCTCCCCATCTAGAAATGTCCAATGATATTCTTCTCCCCAATCTTTATTTATTTCTCCTTTGATCCTAATTTTTATCTTTTACTTAAGACTTCTCCATTTGAGCACATCTACCATAGGCCTCCTCAAACCTTCTGTGATATGAAATGGAGCATAAAAGAGTAAGTCTCAATTTAAAAAATCAAACCAGGGCGCCTGGGTGGCTTAGTCGTTAAGCGTCTGCCTTTGGTTCAGGTCATGATCTCAGGGTCCTGGGATCGAGCCCCATGTGGGGCTCTCTGCTCAGCAGGGAGTCGGCCTCTCCCTCTCTCTCTGATCCTCCTCCACTTGTGCACTCTCTGTGTCTCAAATAAAATCTTTAAAAAAAAAATTTTTTTTAGGGTGCCTGGGTGGCTCAGTCGGTTAAGCGACTGCCTTCGGCTCAGGTCATGATCCTGGAGTCCCTGGATCAAGTCCCGCATCGGGCTCCCTGCTCGGCAGGGAGTCTGCTTCTCCCTCTGACCCTCCTCCCTCTCATGCTCTCTCTATCTCATTCTCTCTGTCTCAAATAAATAAATAAAATCTTTAAAAAAAAATTTTTTTTAATAAAAATTTTTTTTAAACCAAACCACCTTTCCATAATACACATTATTTATGCCAACCACTTCAGCCTTTACACATAACACAGGTCACAGAGAGAGAGAGACTCTTTACTCTTTTTCATCAGAGAACCCATACTCTAGGTAGGAGGGGCTTGGCTCCATAAATGTATGACCCTACTTAACTGCTTTAACTAAAAGCTGCAATTAAAGTGAAGAGCTGGGGCGCCCGGGTGGCTCAGTAGGTTAAGTGTCTGCCTTCGGCTCAGGTCACGATCCCAGGGTCCTGGGATCCAGTCCCACATCGGGCTCCCTGCTCAGCGGGAAGCCTGCTTCTCCCTCTCCCAATCCCCCTGCTGAACAGAGAGCCTGACATGGGGCTCTCTCTCTCTCTGTCAAAAAATAAATAAAATCTTTAAAAAAAAAAAAAGATGAGCAAAGGACTTGAATAGACATTTTCCCAAAGACGATATAAAAATGACCACCAAGCACATGAAAAGATGTTTAACATCATTAGTCACTGGAGAATGCAAATAAAAACCACAAGATATTCCTCAAATCCTAGTACATGAATGTTCACAGCAGCATTATTCGCAATAGTCAAAAAGGAGAAACAAGCCAAATGTGCGTCAATGGATGAATAAATTGTGGTATGTACATGCAACGGATTATTATTCAGCCATAAAAAGGAATGACATCTGACACACGCTTCAACATGGAACCTGGAGGACATTGTGCTAAGGGAAATAACCCAGTCACAAAAACACAAATACTATAGATTCTACCTATATCAGGTATCTGGAGCAGTCAAATTCATAAAGATAGGAAGTAGAATGGTGGTTTCTAGAGTCTGCAGAGAGAGGGGAATGAGTGCATTTTATAGTATGTGAATCATATCTCAATGAAAAATTGTTCTGAGTAAGCAACTGCTCTTTTGGAACTACAGTATCATATAAAACAACAAAACCAAAACTCTATGGGGTCAAATGCAATTTCCCCATATTTCCACCCTTGTCAGTTACCTGCAGGTACCAGCTTACTTCTCTCTGCCCTTTACCAGAGGAAACACAGCCACAGGCAGGCCGGTGTCTGAGTAGCTGGGCTACATGTGCACCCTGGCACTGCCTCGTCTACTGAGAAGGGCACACTCGTCCGCTCACTCATGGCTCTTGGGCCCTGGGACCCCGCCCGCCCTGGGCACACAGGTGCCCTGCAGAGTCTCCAGCGGCCACAGACTCACCTCAATGTTGATACCCATCTCCTTTCTGACCTTCTGCTCCACTGTCAATTCCCCTCTTACACTCAGCTGGTAACTACTACATTGCATCAAACTTGAAATCAGGCCCTAACTAAGATATGTCCCAAGTACAACCTCCGCCTTTTTTGATTTCCATTGCTGCTTGTGCTAGGGAGTTGGTTACTGACAAGTTTTACGAGCTCTGGTATTAGAAGAAGGGGCTAAAAAACCAAGGGGGAAACGTGCTCTGAAGGCAAGAAGGGAGGGAAAGGATGAAGACGCTGTTTCAAAGTACAAGAACAGAACCAAAAGCCCAATGATTAGGGCATACTCTGACTAAGGAAGATAATAAAAGACCGGGCTACCAAGTGTGAGAGTCAAGCAGCTCAACTAGGAGCAACAAGAAACACACAGTGGTGCCTGCGTGGCTAAGTCAGTAAGCATCTGCCTTCCGCTCAGGTCATGATCCCAAGGTCCTGGGATCAAGTCCCGCATTGGGCTCCCTGCACCTTGGGGAGCCTGCTTCTCCCTTTCCTTCTGCCGCTCCCCCTGCTTGTGTTCTCTCTCTCCCTCTCTCTCTGTGTCAAATAAATAAATAAAAAGAACTTAAACACACACACACACACACACAAAACGGGGGGAATGAAAAAAGGCCCAGGAAAAGGCAAACCCCAAGGAAGCAATCCTCAGGATTAGAACAAATTCCTCCCTGCGCCCACATCCCTGCATCTAGTTAAGTGACGGTACCACCCAAGACCAGCAGGAGTCGTGGACAAAATTCTCAAGTGGTAGAGAAGCACACCACGTATTTTAGAAACCTTCAAATCACTGAAGATGTCATGTTCTGATGTTCAAAGTAGGACTATTTGTGTTACTTCGGAGAAGTCAAAGCCTGGCTGTAATAGCCTTTATATTATCACGGTCATAGTACCTTATGGTTTCCCGAGCACATCTAACTTCAGCCTCACAATTATCCCAGGCAAAAGAAAATATCCACCTTCAATTTGCAAATGGAAGGTCTTCTGATTTTACTAATCTCTCCACAACACAATACTGTGTGACTCGGCTGACTGATGTCAGGAGAAATATACATAGTAGTCCACATACAATGAACAAATAGAGAAAAACTGGAGTCGAAAGCAGGAGAAGCAAATGAGAAATGAACATGGAGAACATGAACAAAAAGGTTATTCTCTAGAAAATGTGTAACATCTGCCATATGCATAGCATATAAATGCAAGTTAAAAAGCACATCTACGGGTGCCTGGGTGGCTCAGTCAGTTGGGCAGCTGCCTTCAGCTCAGGTCATGGTCCCGGGGTCCTGGGATCGAGCCCCGCATCGGGCTTCCTGCTCGGCGGAGAGCCTGCTTCTCCCTCTCCCTCTGCCTGCCTCTCTGCCTACTTGTACTCTCTCTCTATCTCTCTGTCAAATAAATAAATAAAATCTTAAAAAAAAAAAAAAAGCACATCTACTCAGCAAACAATAGTGGAGCCATCCCGCAATGGAAGAACAATGAAGGGAAACAACGAAGGGAAGCAGGTAAGTCCAGAAGGAAAGGAAGATTCTTGGGGTTTGTGTTCATTTTTTAATTAATTAATTAATTTTTTAACTAATCTCTACACCCAACATGGGGCTCGAACTCACAACCCTGAGGATCAAGAGTCAGATGCTCTACCAAACTGAGCCAGCCAGGAGCCCCTGTGTTCCTTTTAAATGGGGCAAAACAGGAAAAAAAGTACCACTGAAAAGGGAAAGGCTATGAACTTCAACCGTGATCTTCAACATCCACTTTGGCAAGGTTAAAGTAATTTCCTTAAGATCATTTACTGAGCCCTCGTCCATTCATACAGGTACTGTCCAATACACCGATGATGATCTTGTGGCATCTCTCTGACCTCGGAGAGCTGAATCCTTATTAGAAGTAGCACGGACCCGGGTTCCACGCCACGAATTTCGGGGTGATTTTTAAAAGTTCACTGAGTAATGCCTCCACCAAAATGATAACATGCCCAAATGTGTAAAAGATGTATTTTTCTTTCCCAAAGAAGGTGTTCCTGAGCTCCTCTTACTGCCACCGGTAAATTCCTTCAAAAAGAAGACCAGAGGAGCTGCTTGTTCAAAGACCACAAACCCCTGAGACTGAAAATCTGGAGCCTTCTACTTCACAGCCAAGAGATTTCTTCCCCACAGGCTGCACTGTAACATAGGTTGTTGTTTTAGAATTATCAGAATTGGGACGCCTGGGTGGCTCAGTCGGTTAAGCGTCTGCCTTCGGCTCAGGTCATGATCCTAGAGTCCCTGGATCGAGTCCCTGGATCGAGTCCCTGGATCGAGTCCCGCATCGGGCTCCCTGCTCGGCAGGGAGTCTGCTTCTCCCTCTGACCCTCCCCACTCTCATGTGCTCTCTCTCATTCTCTCTCAAATAAATAAATAAAATCTTAAAAAAAAAAAATTATCAGAATTATTTTTATCACAAGTAATTACAGGAATGAGAAATAGAGTCTCCCAAGCCTTAAGAATCTTAATTCCATCATAAAGCCTTAAACAGACATTTTTGAGCTCCGTTTTTAACTACTTTTTCAGGAGATGGTTCTTTCTCTACTCACAAATGTAGGTAACTCAGCACCACTCAATACCTCCCTGGTTTGTCTCTGATCCATAAAAGGCAAGCTTTTTATCTTACAGACTCCAGGTGCATAACAGTTAAAAACTATTCTGTTCATGATCCTAAACTAGTACATTCACTCACTATCCTATCACCCTGTTTAATTTTCTCCAGAAAACCGATCTGAAATTATTCACGGCCACTACCATATCCCTATCACACTGAAGAAATGGTTCATCAAATATTTGTTGTGCTGACCAGTAACCAATTAATTAACAATACTCCCCAGAAATCTTCAGTCAGCCTCCCCTTCCCTCTAGCCACCTCAGAATACGGGGCTCAATTCCACACAGAGCATGTGGTCTTTGAAAGCAAGAACTGAGGTCAGAACATGTGGACTCAGCCCGGTCACTTCCTGGCAGTTGAAGGAGCTCTTGCTGGCCATAGATGGAACAATTTATGCATCAGTAAGTATAATAATACACAAACACGGTTACATCCATAAGTAATTTTGGGGTCATTTTGGAAGAAGCCAGTAAATCAACTATTTTGAATGTGCTAAATAAAAGGGAAGACTCAAGTTTGTATACGGACTTTCCTATACAAAATGCACCTGAAGTATCCAAAGAGTTGATACGGGGAAGCTTCTCTACAAAATATTCTATGAAATGAATAAAGAAAAGATGGAATGGGGCACCTGGCTGGCTCAGTGGGTAGAGCGCGCAACCCTTCATCTCGAGGTTTTGAGTTCAAGCCCCACAATGGGTGTAGAGCTTACTTAAAAATAAAATCTTAGGGGCACCTGGGTGGCTCAGTCGTTAAGCGTCTGCCTTTGGCTCAGGTCATGATCCCAGGGTCCTGGGATGGAGCCCCACATCAGGCTCTCCCTGCTCTGCGGGAGCCTGCTTCTCCCTCTCCCACTCCCCCTGCTTGTGTTCCCTCTCTCGCTGTGTCTCTCTCTGTCAAATAAATAAATAAAATCTTACAATAAAATCTTCAAAAAAAGAAAGAAAAAAGACAGAATGATAACATCAACATTTTAGAATACCTAATGAATTAATGGATGCAGGCAGTGGCCATCACAAATGGCTGATGATATCACAAAAGAAAGATAATTAAAAGATAAAAAGCTAGGGGCGCCTGGGTGGCTCAGTTGGTTAAGCGTCTGACTTCGGCTCAGGCCATGATCCCAGGGTCCTGGGATCAAGCCCCACATCGGGCTCCCTGCTCTGCGGGGAGCCTGCTTCTCCCTCTGCCTGCTGCTCCCCCTGCTTGTGTTCCTGCTCTCACTATGTCTCTCTCTCTGTCAAATAAATAAATAAATTAATTAAAAAAAAAAAAAAAGAACTCATCAAGGAATTTAAAAAAAAAAAGATAAAAAGATAAAACTTCTTTCTGCCAAAAAGTAGTGATTTTTTTAAACCTGAGTAAAAAATGGCAAAAGATATGACAGGGATTTGGGGGATGGAGGGGGCACAGAGTGGAGAGATACATGCAGGTGTTTCCTGAACTCTTATTTTTTTAAAAAGAGAAAAACACCCAAATAGAAAAGCTGGCAAAGTAAAGAAACTAAAAATTTACAAATGAAAAACTAGAAACATCTAATAAATATAAAGGGGGAAAGTTTAACCTCATTTATAATTAGCTGCAAATTAAACTAATGACCTATTTGTTTAACTGCACTGTTGAGAATTCACAAGAGTTCAATTACATGACTTGAGAAAGTATAAATTGGCAAAACCTTCCAAAGAGATCAGTTAGGAAATATGCTTCAAAATATATATTTTTAAGGCACCTGTTAATGCAGTGATTTGAAATCTAGAAGTTCATGATCCAGAAATATTATGTTCATTAAGTGTTCACTACAGCATTATGTATAAAAGAAAAAAAAAAAGAAAAACCCTGCAAACATCATAAATGTCCAACAATGGGAAACATTAAATAAACTGTTCGATTTAGTAAAATTTCATTAAATAATCATTCTCATGAAGAACATATAGGGGGAAAAACATGCTTTAGAATATATTCTTAACCTTAAGAAAACACTCATAATAAAATGGTCTGGTAGATATATCAATTTCCTAATACACATTTATAAAGGAAGCTAGAAAGATCAACACCAAAGTATTACCAATCCCTAATTAGTGAAGTTAAGTATTCTTTCCCTTTTATACTCTTCTCTGAACTCAAAAATGTTGGCAATGAACACATACTATTTTCCTATCTGGAAAAACGACACACCACACACACCATTAGCTTCAGTAACATTAACTCTACAAAACACCCCGGGCGACTCAGGGAAGCTCTATGGGCCTGTTTCTTCAGAGATGAAATTCACAATCCCAACCAGATGAGTGGTTTTCGAACTGTGAGATCATGCACGTAAAGTGCTTTCGTATCTGACCCAGAACGAACATTCAGTACATGTTAATGTTGTTTATTACTATTAACCAATGGCTCACAGCAGTGGCAAACAGAACCTGCCAAGCAAGCACAAGGATTCCAGACCCACAACTCCCATTTCAACCACTCGTCATTAATGCTTTAAATACTGGACTCCTGGATATGGTTTCAATTAAAGAAAAGGTTCCACCATTTTTAAAGTTCTAAAACCACTTAAGTAGATAATCCCTAAAGTCCCTTGGAGTATTATGTCACTCTAAATATGACACATTTCTCATCCCTTTGGAACGTCTGGAAATACTCTTGGTGAACACACAAATAATAAAAATCCAGGTTAAATATATTTGGCATGATTCTAATATACTGCATAATAACTTTTTGTTAACTCTGAGATTCTATGATGGTTTTCCTCCTAATGCATATTCATATTACACATATTAGTTACTAAAAATTTTCTGGAATTACTTCTCAGTTGGTATCCTGAAACTCCCTGCATTTTTACACAATGCAAAAACAGTGCACTAAATGAAAAAGGTGTCTTTCAGGCAATCTTAAAAGTGCGCCTCTTAACTTGGAAAAAAAGGGTCCTTTAAACAGTGGAAACCACCTCTCAAATTACTGTTTGGAAGGGACTAGAAAGTAGCATTAACTCTTGAGGTCCACCCACTACTCAGTGAAGACACTCTCAAGGACCAGATAAAGCAGAGTATTCACTAGGACTGCGTTCCCTCCACGTTAAGTAAGCGCTTCACAGCAAATAGCACAAATTAGTACAAATGATTCTAAAAGCCAGAGAAAGCCCACCAGATAAAACTGCATTCCTGACTCCTAGGCTTGACAATATTTTATTCCTTGACCTTATTCCAAGTTTAAAAATGAGATCAAAGATCAAGTAGTTTCCATGAGTATCTTTCTAAATCAAGATTCCTATTATTCTTTTTTTTTTAAAGATTTTATTTATTTATTTGTTAGAGAGAGAGAGCGTGGGCGAGAGAGAGTGAGCGAAAGAGCACAAGCAGGGGTAGCTGCAGGCAGAGGGAGAAGCAGGCTCCCTGCTGAGCAAGGAGCCTGACGCCGGGCTCGATCCCAGAGCACTGGGATCATGACCTGAGCTGAAGGCAGCCACTTAACTGAGCCACCCAGGCGTCCCCCTATTATTCTTAATGAAAAAGGTTAATGACAAGAAAAGGAAAAAATGGCTGCAAGGTCACAAGCGGTACAAGACAGGGTGACCGTCAACACGGTCAACCGACCTTTGAATTAGACTCTCCTCAATCCAGGATCCGCTCTATCTACCTAGAGGCAAATGTGGCTTCCAGAACACACGTCCTCTTTGATTTCACCCAATTTTAGTTCCAGCTCACTGGCCTCTATTGACTACTTCCGTGACCTGGGGCAAGGTATGTAACCCCTCAGGATCGGTTTACCTCATCTGAGAATAAGGAACAACACTATCTCGTCTACAGTGCAGGCCAGACTCTTACATGAGCATGACTATCAGGAAGTGAAAATCAGACTCTGGTTTGACACACTTTTTCCTACGGGTAGGAAGAGCTGCCACAGCAATTCATACTGGGGTGCCCATCCCCCCAACAACTCTCAAAGCGGGGTCACAAATCCCAAGAAATCCAGGAGATCAAACTATTTTCATCATGATAACAAGGTATCATATGCCCCTTTTCACTGTGCTGACATTTGCACTGACAATGTAAATCAGTGGGGGGTAAAAGGACGAGCACCTCATCCCCAGTGGCCCCAAACTGCACCCACCAGCAGTCACTGGGCTCTTCACTCAACTTGCACTTAAAATAATGCTGGTTTCACCTAAGAGTGTATTTGACCAAGGAGTGAAACATATTAATTTTTATTGTATCTCAACCCTGAGCACATACTCAGTCCGATGAAACAGCAAGCACTTCTGCTGCATACGCTCGTCTCAAGGAAAAACCCCTGTGCTTTAACAAGGGGTCTGGGAGCAAAAAGAACGAGGCTCTTTTTCCAGGGAACACCCTTCTTACTTAACAGAGGAGCCATGGTTATTCAAACCTGGGTACCTGGCAGACATAGTCTCCAATACTAATGAAATGAAGCTCCTGCAGTAATACAAACAGCTGATGCAAGGACACAGGATGTGTTTAAGGATTTTTTTTTCATTAAGCCAAAATAACATTTTGTGACAGACTAAAGGCAGAACATATATAAGAATCTAGCTTCTATTAAGCCAGACAATAATGAGACTGACAAAAATGTAAAACAATGTCATTCTTCTAATTTTTTGTTTCAAAAAGTATTTTTTCATTTAATTTTTTTTTCATTTTTTCACTTAAAAATATGCTATTTTATTAATATGCAATGGTTTACTGTTGTTCTTTAAATTAATATTTTATAGGGGCACCTGGGTGGCTGTCATTAAGCGTCTGCCTTCGGCTCAGGTCATGATTTCTCAATTTAAAATTTTTTTTAAACATTTATTTTTTTTTTTAAGATTTTATTTATTTATTTGACAGAGAGAGTGAGAGCACACAAGCAGGGGGAGCAGCACGTAGAGGGAGAGGGAGAAGCAGGGAGCCAGATGCTGGGATTGATCCCAGGACCCTGAGATCATGACCCGAACCAAAGGCAGACACTTAACCAACTGAGCCACCCAGGCGCCCTCAATTTTAATTTCTGACTAAGTACCAATAAATATAAACCACATTTTAAAAAGCTCTTCAGTCTCCTCAATAATTTTTAAGAATCTAAAAGAGTCCTGAGAGTAAAACATTTAAGAATGACTTCTATACAATTATCAAGTTTCTTAATTCAAGCTATTTGAATAATCAGAAATGTCACTCAGTACCTGACCCTTTTATGTCCTGTCACATCCTTAACAGCAAAGAAGTTTACTAACCTTTCAGTTTACCCTTCAGTTATCAATATGCTACCTTAATGAAACTTTTAACTTTTTTTTTGAGACATGCTTCCCCCACCACCACCTTTGAGAATGTGAGTAAAGCTCTAATTCTCTAGAACACAGAACTCAAGCACTAAAGAATGCATGCAATTTCTGGGTTCAAGGACAGTGTCCTTCAGTCCCAGCCATGAGACACCAGTATAAAACCCTGGCGCTGGAGAGCAGGGAGGAACCTGGATTTCACATGCCCTGTTTTTAGTTACTGCACTCCAAAGACAGTCTATAAATCCACTGATCACGAGCCAACTTACAAAACAGTAATTTACATACATGAGTGAAATTCGGATTTTAAAGCAAAACCTAGACAATATTTTCGAGTAAACCAAGGAGTCCTATCTTAACTAAAATAAACACAAATCCAAAGAAGTAAAAATGAAATCTACCATATTTTTTAAAAACTGCTTAATTTACTCAGTATTTCAAAAGTGACTGGAAGTCACAGTTAAAAAGCTATGTTCGTATCTTCCTCTACCATTTAGAAATCTCTAATTTCTATGAAAATGTAACTAAATACTATTTTTAAATTTTTTTTTTTAGATTTATTTATTTATTTGTCAGAGAGACAGCACAAGCAGGGGGAGAGGCAGGCAGAGGGAGAGGCAGGCTCCCCGCTGAGCAGAGAGCAGGACCCTGGGATCATAACCCAAGCCAAAGGCTGCTGACCAACTGACTGAGCCACCAAGGTGTCCCTATTTAAAAATTCTATACATGCAAATGGAGGACTCAAAATGGTTCACATTGCAAATGTCCTTTCCAACACAGCAAAAAGCTATAACCAAAAGAGAATTATCTATTCAACATTAGTCTCTCAGAATACAGGGGCTTAAGTACAACAGCCTCCAGGTGTTGACTGTTTCATAAACTTTTTTTAAAGACCCACTTTTAGGATTAAGGCTTAAAATTCTCCTCTCTGTCTCCTCCACTTTCTTGAAAACTTATTCAAGAAACACATTAATGATTAACTTTACCAAGTTTTAGTTTTTATTGTCACATCCACTCTTACATTTAATCCAGGAAGAGGAAAAAATTACATAATCTGCTTTTTAAATGTTTTTCCAAATAATTAAGTGGTCTTTTGCTGGTAATCCAGTTCATCAAATTTAAATAATTACATTTTCTTTTTAGTTGCAGTGTTGTCCGTAGGCTGTATATTTAAGGCAAATTAATATTCAAAAGAGCAAAGCAACATCTATGCTTTAAAACACGCACACACAATATATTCTCCCCCCACACACATAGCCATACCCACTCCCTCAACAGACAGAGGAATGAACTGTAAGCTAACCTTCCTCTTCTGCTCAGCACTTCTCATCTTCAGTCCCTTAATTCCTCTAACACAAAAACGTTGCCAATTTAATCATGTGGAAGAGGGGAAAAAGAGGAGCTAGATATGCAAACTGTTTATGTTAAACTTAAGCAAGTTTATCAATACTTATCAATATTTCTTTAGAGACCCTCATTTAAAAATACATTAATAATTAATTACCTTGAGAATAAATTACAGAATAAACTAAGTTTTCAGAAAATGCAAATCAGTAAGCCCATTTCACAGTACTGAACTACCACAGGCAAACTAAAGAGGACTCAAAGGTGGGGTGCTGGGCTCAGTCTGTTAAGTGTCTGCCTTTGGCTCAGGTCATGATCCCAGGGTCCTGGGATGGAGCCCCATGTCGGGTTCCCTGCTGGGTAGGGAGCCTGCTTTGCCCTCACCTCTGCAGCTCCCGCTGCTTGTGCTTGCTCTCTCTCTCTCTGTCAAATAAATAAATAAAATCTTTAAAAAAAAGAAAAAAAAAGGACTCAAAGGCCAAAATAAAATCAGCACTAATTTAACCATTTGATTTAAAATAAAGTTATAGGGGTGCCTGGGTGGCTCAGTCGGTTAAGCAGCTGCCTTCAGCTCAGGTCATGATCCTGGGGTCCTGGGATCGAGCCCCACGTCCAGCTCCCTGCTCAGCGGAGAGCCTGCTTCTCCCTCTCCCTCTGCCTGCCACTCTGCCTACCTGTGCTCGCTCTCTGTCAAATAAATAAATAAAATCTTTAAAAAAAAAAATAAAAATAAAAATAAAGTTATATATGGGGTGTCTGGGTGGCTCAGTCGGTTGGGTATCTGACTCTTGATTTCGGCTCAGGTCATGATCTCAGGGTTGTGGGATTGAACCCTGCATCCAGCTCCGCACTCAGCACAGAGTCTGCTTGTCCCTCTCTCCCCCACCCAATAAATAAATAAAATCTTTTTTTTTAAGTTGTATTTATAAAGCTAATTTTGCATTCAAGTGACAAATCCTAACCACCAAAGCCTGACTGTGGCCCCCAAAGATCCTCTCATACAATGCTCCTCCTCAGAAGTGAATTCTACATAAACCCACATACTTATAAAGAGAAGTAAAAGTTTGCACACTAAGACCATTACATGGAGAAAGAATGGTCTCTTCAGTAAATGGTGCTGGGGCAACTGGATATACACAATCCAAATAACTTAAGCTGGACCCCTACTTCATACTACATAGAAAAATTAACTCAAAATGGATCAACAACCTCAATATAAGGGCTAAAGCCATAAAACTCTTAGAAGAAAACGTAGGGATAAAAATTCAGGACCTTCAATCTGGCAACGGGTTCCTAGATTATACAAACAGAAGAATGTGCAACAAAAGAAAAAAATAGAGGGGCGCCTGGGTGGCTCAGTCGTTAAGCGTCTGCCTTCGGCTCAGGTCATGATCCCAGGGTCCTGGGATTGAGCCCCGCATCGGGCTCCCTGCTCTGCGGGGAGCCTGCTTCTCCCTCTCTCCCTGCTTGTGTTCCCTCTCTCACTGGTCTCTCTCTGTCAAATAAATAAATAAAATCTTTATAAAAAAAAAAAAAAGAAAAAAATAGATCCACTGGACTTATCAAAATTAAAAACTTTTCGGGATGCCTGGGTGGCTCAGTCTTTGGCTCAGGTCATGATCCCAGGGTCCTGGGATCAAGTCCCTCATCAGGTTCCCTGTTCAGTGGGGAGTCTGCTTCTTCCTCTCCCTCTGCCTGCCACTCCCCTGCTCGTGCTCTCTCTCTCTGACAAATAAAAAAAAAACCTTTTCTGCATTAAAATGCATTATCAAGAAAGCAAAAGACAACCTACAGAAGAGATATTAACAAACCATACATCTGATAAGGATCTAGTACCTAAAATATATAACAAACACAACTCAATAACAAAAAATCTAGTACCTAAAATATATAACAAACACAACTCAATAACAAAAACTGTCAATACACATTTCTCCAAAGATATATAAATCACCAACAAGCACATGAAAAGATACTCGATGTCATTAATCATTAGGAGAATGCAAAAACCACAATGAGATACAACTTCACACAGAAAAGGATGGCTATAATTTGAAAAGGAGGGAAGGAAGAAAGGAACGGGGGAGGGGAGACAAGTGTTAGCAAAGATGTGGAGAAACACTTTGCATTGCTGGAGGGAATATCAAACAGTGGAAGCTCTGGAGAAAACAGTGTGCTGATTCCTCAAAAAGATAAACACAGAATTACAATACAACCTAGCAGTTCCACGCTAGATATACAACAAAAGAAGTGAAAACTGGTACTCAAACAAATACATATGCACACATTCATAGCAGCACTATTCATAACAGGCAAAAGGTAGAAACAACCCAAACATCCGTGAGTGATGACTGGATAAACAAATTGTGGCATATACATGTAATGGAATATTATTCGGCCATAAAAAGGAATGAAATACTGATTTATGCTACAAATGGGTGAACCACAGAAACATTATATGAAAACAGCCAGACACAAGAAGTCACATACTGCATGATTCCACTATATAAAGTATTCAGAGTAGATAAATCCAAAGGGACAAAGTACAGACTGGTGGTACCTAGGGGTTGGAGGAGGGAGCAACGGGGTGCAACTGTTTAATGGGCACTGGTTTCAGTGGGGGGGATGAAACATTTTGGAACTGGTGGCTACACAACACTGTGAATATACTAAATGCCACTGTTCACTTTAGACTGGTCAATTTTATGCTGTGTGAATTTGACCTCAATTTTTTTTTTTTTTTTTTAATTTGCAAGGATGTCTAATTTGCTAGTCTATACATCTCCACCTCGGTCAGGAATGCTCTCCCCAACTCAGTGTGCCCCTCTCAACACCTTAGGTCTCCCTGGCTCATAGCCTAGATGCAGCTGGAGAGAAAACATTGGGTCAAAAATGACCTATGAAAACAAACTCTAAGAATGTATATTTACATAAAGACTGAAATTTTATGGGGCGCCTGGGTGGCTCAGTAGGTTGAGCGTCTGGCCTTCAGCTCAGGTTGTGATCCTGGGATTGAGCCCCGCATCAGACTCCCTGCTCAGAGGGGAGCCTGCTTCTCCCTCTCCTTCTCCCTCTGCTGCTCCCCTTGCTTGTGCTCTCTCTCCCTCTTGTCAAACAAATAAATAAAATCTTAAAAAAAAAAAAAAAAGACTGAAATTTTATGCTAGGGGGAAAAACACTAGAGAAACATATACACTAAAACTTAACAAAATTCAAAAACAAATGGAAGGTGAGGACCTCTGTGACTATAAGCAGTGACAAACATTCAAGTCTGCATGACCACCACCAATGTTTGAAAATGTCAGGCAGCAGAGGACTTCCTCTTAAGTTTCAAACTGCAAACCACAAGGCAGAACTGCACAGAAATTTCTCTGAAACGCCTACCCGTATTTCACATTTGAGACATTGCAGGCAGTCTATTACTTTTTCAAGAGCTGATTCTTAAAGCAAAAAGAATTATAATACTGGCCCTGTTCAGAAATGTTAAAAAGAATAAAGCCTTTCTTCTCAATTACTTACTATGTAACTTACTCAGCACTAAAGCCTATGAGATGCTACATACTGACAAAGAACACAGGAACAGTGTTTGACGCCTTTAGAGTGAATATTTTAAGGATTAAGTGAGAAAACATTATTTTCCAAGAAGTGGAACTGTATCTGTATATGTATTATACAAATAAATCTATGCCTTTAACACTATAGTGATGATTTAAGGACACATCACTCATACTTTTCCCTTAGTGGACCAAGCATCCTGGCTGAAAACTTCACTTAGGGAAGCTTTTTTCAAGGTAAGAAATGCCACCTGGAGTATGCATGGTAGAAACAAATTTAAAATTTGAAGGAATCAAACTGTCTTTCCTTAAAAGTACTTTGACCAAATGACTTGTAGCTGAAAAGCTAGCAAATGTGAAGCATGGGTCAGTAAGGCTACTAGACCCTTTGACTGGGGAGGAACACTGATGACACGACAGGATATGTCCATCAGGCATCATGCCTGGGGTCTTCCCACCTATTATCATTTAATGCCCAATAACCCTGTTATTCCTATTTAAAATTCACCATGTACACTGAAGTAGGTACATTAAGAAGTTAACTGAACATCAGTAAGAATCATGTAGAGGTGGTTTCATGCCAGTGAGACTTTTATGATTCCCAACTGTAATGCTCCCCCCCTGCCCAAAAAGGTGCTCTCAACATTCCTACACATACTAATTTGATAAGTGATCCAAATCATCCACGTCAATGAAAAAAACATTTAGCAGAATAGAATCAAAGTATTTCATCTCACTATTTAATGAGCCCTTAAGTTCAGAAGTTGGTGATTAAATCATGGATACTTCTGGAGAACAGGTGTTAAACTATCTAGGTATGCAACTGCATAAACCACATTTCTCCAACTCTTCAACAAAGTATCACCAGAGGCTACGACATGCCTTGCTGAAATCAAATCCTGGTATGCTACAGTGGCCTTCTACACAATGCTGTCCACATGAGGAACTCAAGAGCCAGAAATGTCACGACAAGTTCAGTCCACACACCATCTCCATGGATTAGCTAAGACTAGAAACCAGGTCTTTTGACAAACTCAATTTAAAAAAAAAAAAAAAGGAGGGGCGCCTGGGTGGCTCAGTTGGTTAAGCGACTGCCTTGGCTCAGGTCATGATCCTGGAGTCCCGGGATCCAGTCCCGCATCGGGCTCCCTGCTCGGCAGGGAGTCTGCTTCTCCCTCTGACCCTCCTCCCTCTCATGCTCTCTGTCTCTCATTCTCTCTCTCTCAAATAAATAAATAAAATCTTAAAAAAAAAAAAAAAGGAATTCATGACATTATTTAACAGCATCCTCTTTCCCAAATTCCTCAATCCTCAAAAAACCAAGAAGCTAACTTTGACTCTTGTCTTATCTCACACCCATCAAATCCAATCATCTCTTTCTTCAAAATAAGTCCCCAATCTGACCTTTCTCACCTCCTCCACTAAGACTACCTGTCCAAGGGGCACCTGGGTGACTCACTCGGTTAAGCATCTGCCTTCGGCTCAGGTCATGATCTCTGGGTCCTGGAATCGAGTCCTTCGTTGGGCTTCCTGCTCAGCAGGGAGTCTGCTTCTGTCTCTCTCTCTCTCTCTCTCTCTCTCTCTCCCCCGCCCCCAGCCCCTCCCCACTGCTCATTCTCTCTCTCAAATAAATAAATAAAATCTAAAAAAAAAAAAAAGACTACCTGCCCAAGCCACCAGCACTACCCACCCAGATTAACTGCTGCACCAGCTTCCTCCCTGGAATTCTGCCACTCTACTACAATCCTTTACCATACAATGGCCAGAGTGACGTGGTTTTTTGTTTTTTGTTTTTGTTTTTTTTAAAGATTTATTTATTTTTGAGAGAGCGAGAATGAGAGAGAGAGAGAGAGAGAGAGCACATGAGAGGGGGAAGGGTCAGAGGGAGAAGCAGGCTCCTCGCTGAGCAGGGAGCCCGATGCGGGACTCGATCCCAGGACTCCGGGATCATGACCCGAGCCGAAGGCAGTCACTTAACCAACTGAACCAGCCAGGCGCCCCGTGGTTTTTTTTTTTTTTTCATTTTTTTAAAAGATTTTATTTATTTATTTGAGAGAGTAAGAGCGAGAGAGAGAGAACGAAAGAGCAAGAGTGCTCAAGCAGGGGGAGGGGCAGAGAGAGAGGGAGAAGCAAACTATCTGCGAAGCAGGGAGCCCAATGCGGGACTCAATCTCAGGACCCTGGGGTCATGACCTGAGCTGAAGGCAGACGCTCAACCAACTGAGCCACCCAGGCGCCCTTCTTTTTCAGTTTTGAAACAACAAAATTGCAGAAAAGTACAGTACAAAGAACTTTCTTCCCCAAACCACCTGAGAGTTGCTGCCAACCTGATGCTCCATCATCCTCAAATGCTAAAAACAAGGATGGTCTAGATAACTACAACAAAATCATCAAGACCAGAAAATTAAGTCTGATAGATGACTATGATTTAATCCTCACAGCCCACCCCAGGCCACCCCTTGTAAGTGGTGGGGACAGCATGGGCTCTTACTCCTGTGCACTCTGCTCTCCCCTCGGGACACTCTCCTCACCCTGATCAAGCTCTAGCGTCCCACGACCCACTCAGAAAGAGCCTGTCTTCACCCTGCTTGGGCTCTGACTCCTGTGATGTCTCCCGTGCCCTCTCAACACCGACATTCTGTCACAAACCACCCTCCGCATCCCACTCGGGCACACACGTGCTGCTCTGGGCCACAGCAGCTCCCCACACCCCTCCTCAAATTGTGTGCCTACCTCGCTCTGCCCCACCTAACGGCTTTAGGACAGAACTGTTCAGTAAGAAGGGGGAAGAGAGAATAATCAGTTTTAAATGTACACAGATTTCACTCTTTGGCTCAAAATCCCCCAACAGCTTTTTAATCTTTCTCAGAATAAAATCCAAACTCTTTTCCAAGGTCCAATGGGTCCTAAACATCTGTCTACATCACTTGATCCAACCTATGCTTGCTGGCCTTTATTCAACTTACTAAAAAACTCCTTCTTACCTCAGGGCCTTTACAGTATGTTCTCCAGCTCTTTGAAAGCTTCCCCACCTCCCCAAACCTCAGTAAGTTCAAACCTTATGTCCTTAGCTTTCCCCAGTCTGTTCCCTATCCACCATCCCCACCCCCCCATCTATCCCTTGTTGTATCCCCATAACTAGAACAGTCCTTAACACACAGTAGATGATGAACGTCTGCATAACGGCTGAATTCAAGAACTCATCTTGTGACGCAAATTAAGCAACTATAAGGCCATCCTGTATGTGTAGGATATATGTAAAGATGCGAGAAATGGTAATTTAAAAATATTAATGTTGACATGTTACATGGTGCTCTAAAGTATATTATTACTTACAATAATTCCAAGCAGTATCTGCGTTGAGTTTACTTTCTCTTCTGCACAGACAAAGCTCAGAAAAGCGCAATGATTTGCACAGCCAATAATTGACAAGATCATGACTGGAACTTGGGCCTTCTAAGTACTATTAATTACACCACGCAAGCCCCTCTCTATGTGCAGCACCACTAGTCATCCACTCTCATAATTCCCAACATCCTTTCCTTTGAATTTCCAGAATTACTGGAATGTTTCAATAGAACAAGCAGCTAGAGGTGCAGAAATACTGTAATTTTCAACCCTACCTACAAATTTATGTCTTACTGAAAGCATAATGCACACGCTGACTACAGGTCTATTACATGATAGTTCTGTTTTTATCAAGAGTTCAGGCAAAAGACCCTTGATAATGGGCATTTTAGCACCATATTCCAAGAGTCAGCAAACTATAGCCCACCACCTGTTTCTGTAACAACATGTAAGCTAAAATTGGCTTTTACATTTTTAAATGGTTGGGGGGGAAAGAATCAAAAGAATAATATTTCATGACACCTGAAAATTATAAGTAATTCTGAGTTTCACTGCCCATAAATGAAGTCTGATTGAAACACCCTCACACTCATTTGTTTATTTATTTCCCAGGCCACTTCTGCACTGGAATGGCAGGGTTGGGTAGTTGCAACAGAAAATCATGTGACCTGAAAAGCCAAAAACATTTACTATCTGATCCTTTACAGGAAAAGCTTGTCAGCCACTCCCACAGTCTCTTGGTTTTGCACCTCTCCCCAACATACTGGTACCTCCTCCCTGCCAAGTTCGGGTAAGGTTTCCCTGTAGCCCCTGATTCTTCTCCCATCTCTTTGCATCCATGTGAGATGTGTAACTGTCTCCTTACGAGATACAGGGGGAAGCCCACATCTACTTGCTCAGGATTCTATCCCAGTGCCTAGCAATGCCATTCATACCAGGTGCCCAGGACCTGCTGAATGAAAGGACAGAAGGTACTAAATTCAGATGAACTGATCTGAAGAACCTTCAAGCTTACAAGAGTTTCTGCCAGAAGATACCAGAAATGCAGATTATCAGACTTCCAAAGGAGTCCTACGAATGACTCTATCCCTTGGTTTATTCCAGTCATAAACCACCAACATCACACAAAATGGATCAGGGTAGGACAGGAAACTGGGGAGGGGGAATAAGGGGAGAGGGTTAAACCAGCCTACAGCCCAGTAGTAAAAGGTATTAACAACAACACAAATGATCAACAACAACAACAAAAAGCAAAACATGAAACAGGAACAGCTCAGATTTCCAGGCTCAGATGTGAGTCTTCACAAAACTCAGCTTACAGGACAGGCTGCTCCTCAGGTTCAACCACCCCCTCCAAAGATCTCATTCTCCCACATGTCACACTGCCTCTTAGTCACCTAATTTATTCACTCACCTTATGACAGAATCTTTTTAAACACAAATAGATCCAAAAAGCTAAAGAAAATAACAAAATTTCATACATTAATGTGGACTAGACAAAGCAGTCTTGATCGAGAGAGAGAAAAATAATAGGTTTAGGTTTAAGGAGATAAAGCCCTCAAGGGCTGAGGCAGAGTTAGATATGGTTCTGAACCAGGGAGCCTAGGGAAAACTGGGACAAGAAACAGACCCAAAAGGCAAAACTGATGGAAAAGGTACAGAAAGGGAAATGGGAGGTGTCTAATAAATTTTCCTTAGGTCAAACACGCATCCTGCAAAAAAAGGGAAAAGAGGGCTCATCTCTGCAATGTGGTTTAAAAACTGTTGGAGCAGAGAAATGTCTTCTCTTCAAAAAGAAAGACAACTGGGGCGCCTGGGTGGCTCAGTTGGTTAGGCGACTGCCTTCGGCTCAGGTCATGATCTCAGGGTCCTGGGATTGAGTCCCGCATCGGGTTCCCTGCTCAGTGCAGAGCCTGCTTCTCCCTCTCCCTCTGCCACTCCCTCTGCTTGTGCTCTTCTGTCTATCTCTCTGTCAAATAAATAAATAAAATCTTTAAAAAAAAAAAAAAAAGACAACTAATCAATGTAAAAAGATACTAAGAGAATTAGACAATTATCATTTGCAACCCACAGTTGCAAAACACTGATTCAGGCAAGAAACATCAAGGGATGTTAAAACCATTGCACAATTACAACAACAGATATTCACACAGCCTCACAGTATCTTATTAATTTCAAAAGCGGGGGCGCCTGGGTGGCTCAGCTGGTTGTCTGATTCTTGATCTCAGCTCAGATCTTGATCTCAGGGTTGTGAGTTCAAGCCCTGCCTCGGGCTCCACGCTCAGTGGGGAGTATGCCTGAAGATTCTTTCCCCTCTCCCTCTATCTTTCCTTCTCCCTCCCGCTCTGTACTCCCAGCTCCCACACACACTCTCTCTCTCTAAAATAACTAAAACCGGGGCACCTGGGTGGTTCAGTTGGTTAAGCGACTGCCCTCGGCTCAGGTCATGATCCTGGAGACCCAGGACTGAGTCCCACATCAGGCTTCCTGCTCAGCAGGGAGTCTGCTTCTCCCTCTGACCCTCCCCCCTCTCATGTGCTCGCTCTCATTCTCTCTCTAATAAAATCTTTATAAAAAATAAAATAACTAAAACCTTGGGGTGCCTGGGTGGTCCAGTCGTTAAGCATCTGCCTTCACTTCAGCTCATGTCCGCAGGGAGTCTGCTTCTCCCTCTGCCTGCCACTCCCCCTGCTTGTGCTCTCTCCCT
Source organism: Mirounga leonina (assembly GCF_011800145.1). Classification (NCBI taxonomy): domain Eukaryota; kingdom Metazoa; phylum Chordata; class Mammalia; order Carnivora; family Phocidae; genus Mirounga; species Mirounga leonina. Next base: position 3,666,911 of record NW_023270451.1, on the reverse strand, counting down.
CTCTCTGTCTAATAAATAAAAATCGTTTTAAAAAAATAAATAAATAAAATAACCAAAATGTTAAAAAAAAAATTAAGCTGGGAGAACTGTTCCAGATCAATGCTACTTAACTCACAGATCAGTAAAAGACCTCAAAATGTTTGTTACTGACCGATAAGTACACAAATTTAGAGTTCAGAAATTTTTATAGCAACTTGAAAGTAGAATCTAATTTTTTTTTAAAGATTTTACTTATTTATTTGAGAGAGAGAATGAGAGAGAGAGAGAGAGCATGAGAGGGGGGAGGGTCAGAGGGAGAAGCAGACTCCCCGCTGAGCAGGGAGCCCGACGTGGGACTCGATCCCGGGACTCCAGGATCATGACCTGAGCCGAAGGCAGTCGCTTAACCGACTGAGCCACCCAGCCCAGTAGAATCTAATTTTTTAAATGAGCCTTATTTTTATGTCTTCATTTCTTCCATTTTATTTTATAGTAATTTATTATTATTGTACTCTCCTTCACCATGTAGAGTCTCAGAAGTACTATTCCAGATTAAGAAGAACTAATGACAACTAAATGCAACGTGTGATCCTGGATTTAAATTTTACATTCATACATACATATATATACACATATATGAAACACAGAGTATATATATTTACTACATACAAATACATACATATGGACTATACATTAGATGATACTATCATAGTAATTTTAAATTTCCTGAGAGTGATAATAACGTTGTAGTAGTGTTCTAGAAAAACATCCCTTTTCTTAGGAGACATGCTTAATTATTCAAGGGTGAAGTTAATAGGTCAGCAACTCTTGGGGTGCCTGTGTGGCTCCACCAGTTGAGCTTCCAACTCTGTCTCAGTTTAGGTCATGATCTCAGGATCGTGAGATCAAGCCCCTAGTCAGGCTCTGTAGTCAGCGGAGAGTCTGCTGGAGATTCTCTCTCCCTCTACGCCTCCCCCCACTCACACTTACACATGCTCTCTCTAATAAATAAATCAATCTTAAAAAATATATATATATATTGGGCGCCTGGGTGGCTCAGTCGGTTGGGCGACTGCCTTCGGCTCAGGTCATGATCCTGGAGTCCTGGGATCAAGTCCCATGTCGGGCTCCCTGCTCGGCAGGGAGTCTGCTTCTCTCTCTGACCCTCCCCCCTCTCATGCTCTCTCTCTCTATCTCATTCTCTCTCAAATAAATAAATAAAATCTTTAAAAAAAAAAATATGTCAGCAACTCTCAATGGCTACTCCTAAATGGCTTAGCAAAGGATAAAGTTGTAGGATGGGTGGGGTGGAGTAGGGTGAACGGTTGGATAAAATATAAACCATTTAATTTGAAAAGATGAAACCTATCCAAGTGTAAATACAATAACATAAATTTAGAGATTAAGTGAAATACCAAGTAGAAACCACAAAGAATATTTTCTATAACTTGACCCTTTGATCGTAAAATTCACATGGATTTGACAATTAAATAATTTAAATGACAATTATTATATATTCATGGGTACCAGGTTTCCAAAATATGTTTAGATTTTTCTAGTTTAAAAAGAGAAGACAGGGGGCACCTGGGTGGCTCAGTTGGTTAAGCGACTGCCTTCGGCTCAGGTCATGATCCTGGAGTGCCAGGATCGAGTCCTGCATCGGGCTCCCTGCTCCGCAGGGAGTCTGCTTCTCCCTCTGACCCTCTCCCTCTCATGTGCTCTCTCTCATTTTCTCTGTCTCAAATAAATAAATAAAATCTTAAAAATAAAAAAATAAAAAGAGAAGACAGGGGCGCCTGGGTGGCTCAGTAGGTTAAGTGTCTGTCTTTGGCTCGTGTCATGATCCCAGAGTCCTGGGATCAAGCCCCGCATCGGGCTCCCTGATCAGTGGGGAGTCTGCATCTCCCTCTGTCTGCCACTCCCTCTGCTTGTGCTCTCTCCCTCTGTCAAATAAATAAAATCTTTTATAAATAAATAGATAGGTAGATAGATAGATAGATAGATAGATAGATAGATAGATAGATAGATAGATAATAAAATAAAATAGAGAAGACACTGGGGCACCTGGGTGGCTCAGTTGGTTAAGCGTCTGCCTTCGGCTCAGGTCATGATCCCAGGGTCCTGGGATCGAGCCCCGCGCAGGGAGCCTGCTTCTCCCTCTCCTCCCTGCTCATGCTCTATCTCTGTCTCTCTCAAACAAATATATAAAATCTTTAAATAAATAAATAAATAAAATAAAAAGATATTAATCAACATACCAAAATAATATTTTTACAGATTTAAATTTTTAACCACAAATAACAGTAAGAAATGATTCAATACGTAATAAATGTAGTTTAAAACAAAAGGAATCACTTTGGATTATCCTTCATACATATTCTACAATAAATTTCAGATGTGTCAAAGAGTTAAATATAAAGAATAACCCATAAAAACAAATACTGATCCTAAAAACATATCCTAGCTTTGAAGAAGAAAATTCATTACCACAGAACGCAGAGACAAGAAAGATGAACAGAAAAAAAGTTAAATGAAATCTGACAGGTAAACCTTCAATCTTTACAGTTCATTCATCCAACAATTCATTCATTGGACTTACTAAATTCATGCACTACTCCAAGCACAGGTGTAGGCCCTGCATTTTCAGAGTCTGAATAAAGTGCCCATGGCACCTGGCCTCATCGAGCTCAAGTCTGGTAAGGAACTGAGCGAACAGTACAAAAAGCAATGTAATGTTCTGGTAAGCACCAAAGAGGAAAAGACAGACTCCAAGAAAAGACCTACTGAGGAGGCACTGTATATGAGATGAGCATAAAATAATTCTCTGAGGGTCAACGTCAAAGCTGATGCCAGAATAAAGAATAAGAAACCAGCAAAACGAAGAAGAGGGAAAACAGCAACTCAACAAGGCCAGAGGCAGGACAGAGCCCAGGGGACCATGAACAGTACCAGTGGACAAGGGCAAATGATAAAGATGATATTCTGACGTACCAAGAAAAACACAAGTTCCTACACAATACATCACTTCGAGGGGAGTGTACATTCCTGGTAGCCACCTGCATTTATCCACCTAACAAAACGGAATGAAATACAAAGCCCAAAACTGGAGAGGTAAGGAAAGAGACAGAACTGCATGCTAGTGAGTTCTTTCTAAAGACACTCTAAAAATAAATGACAGAAACTATAACATTTCTCATATCTTTGGACTTCACATAGACTTCTATTTCCCAGAAAATTACTCTTCCTCTCCCCAAAACCAAGTGGGCAAATATATCCAATAAAAGTGGTACTTATAAAATAAAAAGGAAACCACCAAAAAGCCTAAAAATGTGGAACTATTTAAATTGTAATGTGTTAGTTTACATTAGAAATGTATATAAGTGTAGATTAGAAAGGACCCAAAATATATCAAGTAGTAAATAATGGAGGGCACCTGGGTGGCTCAGTCGGTTAAGTGTCTGACTTTAGATTTCGGCTCAAGTCATGATCTCTGGGTCATCAGATTCAAGCCCCAAGTCGGGCTCAGTGCTGGGCGTGGAGCCTGCTTAAGATTCTCTCTCTCCCTCTCCCTCTAGTCCTCCGCCTCCCCCAAGAAAAAGGTTGTAAAAAATGACATCCAGTTTGTATATATGGACAAAATATAAAACTTTTATACACCTTTAAAGTGTTTAAATTTGAAGTGACAAAAAACATTCTGTAACCACTGGTTGCCCTGCTCAGGATTATTTATGTTCACTTGTGTCTTTTTAATTCAAAACATAAAGAACTGAAAGTATTATAACACTCTTCTTCCCATTCTTCAGAACTAACTGCTAATATTATAAAAAATGGCTAAATAAAAAAAAAAAAGCTAAGCTAACCCTTTCAAACAAACCCTGAGTACGAAGCCCCGCTCCTACTTCTAGGAGCTGGGATGTTCTGCTGTGACCCTCACAATCCAGCTCTGGATCATTTTATAGGAGTCAAAGAATCCCAGGGACACATCCACCAACGACGGATGGTACTAGAAAACTTTTACAAACGGTAGTATACTTTTCTCTCACTTGTCTAACTTTCTGATGCAATGCTGTCTCGTTGATATAAGTAACAACAGGTCGAATGCATTTACAACATCACAACCTATGAATATACTCCCCATTAATAAACACTGCTTTTTCCCAATTTAGTCTATCATACAGTTACAAAGTTTCTGGAGTTTTTGTGGGGTTTCAATATAAGCTCATTTTTAGTAAGTCAAAAACACTACTTACTATAATACCAGATTATTATTAAGCTTCTAATAAAGCAAGGCAAAAAATAACTCCCCAAATCATGCTTATTGGTATCCACCGGGTAATAAATCAAATACCTGCATTACCAGTTTCTAAGTACAACTGTAAATTAATCATCCAACTATCAAAAACCAATCACAGCTTTAAAAGAGAACTACGTATATCATACAAAAATAAAATCTATACCAATTTTTCCAATTAAAAAGCACATACTGGGGCACCTGGGTGGTTCAGTCAGTTGAGCATTTGATTCTTGGTTTTGGCTTAGGTCATGATCTCAGGGTGGTGGGATCGAGCCTCCAGCGTAGAGCCTGCCTAGGATTCTCTCCCTCTCCCTCTGGCCCTCACTCCCACACCCCTGCTCAAGTGCTCTCTTGCTCGTTCTCTCTTTAAAAAAAAAAAAAAGTATTAAGGATATAAACACAAAACATTTATTGGTACAAAAATATCAAATGTACCTTATCTACATATAAGGTATATATGTTTACTTGTACAATTTTTCCTGAAATTTTCTTAAAAATAGATTCCGATATTATTAATCTGTTGCCACCTACTGGTTAAATTCATACTTGAACAGTATCACTCCACATTAAATATTCACTATAGTTAATACAAAATACAGAGTCAAAAATGTGTTAGTAATGATCTTTACAAAATTTTACTCAACTACTCTGATAAATTCAGCTTTGGAGAAGTTTTGTTTTGAAGTTTTGAAGAAGTTTTTTTGTTTTCTGGGAGGGAGAAGTTTTTAAAGCTACATCATGAGTTATGATACCCTGACTTTTAACAATACTCTAACAAAATTTTCATTAGTGTGTTGGGAATGTTTTAAAACTAAATACCATTGTAATTTATGAAAAATATAAAATCTTGGGCGCCTGGGTGGCTCAGTCGGTTAAGCGACTGCCTTCGGCTCAGGTCATGATCCTGGAGTCCCGGGATCGGGTCCCACATCGGGCTCCCTGCTCGGCGGGGAGTCTGCTTCTCCCTCTCCCTCTGCCTACTTGTGTTCTCTATCTCTCTGTCAAATAAATGAATAAAATCTTTAAATTAAAAAAAAAGAAAAATATAAAATCTTTATTTAATTAAAATACTTCCAGAATGTTATTCTTTTTTTATTTACAACTCAAATGATTTTATTTGTCAGTTTTCCAGAATATTGGAGTTATACAACTTAGGACATTGTCATCTTTTTTACAGTTGATTTGTCAGAATGAGGACAACACCCAAAGAAGGCCCACCTATTAATTTATTTTGCATTTTAAATATCTTTTACTCTACAGCAGTCCCTCCCCCTCCTTCCTTTTTTTTTAACACAACCACTGGATAAAGACTCAGTCGTCCCACTCCACTGCTTTTTAAAACCACTCTTTTAGTTGCCCATATTTAAAAAGCTAACAAATGTAATACATGGACTTATTTTTGGATCCCTATCATTAAAAAATCAACTATAAAAAGTAATTGTGGAAATGTGAATAGAAGATTGTGTTTTAGATGACCACAGAGAATTCTGTGACTTTGTCAGATATGATAATGAACTATGATTATGTAAGAAAATGTCCAAATCTTTTAGTGACTGCTATGGACTGAATTATATCCCCCCAAATTCGGATATTGAAGCCCTAACCCCCAGAGTGATGGTATTTGGAGATGGAGCCTTTGGCAAGTGGTTAGGTTTACTGAGATAAGGTCATAAATCAGACTAGTGTCCCCCCGCTTTTTTTAAAGATTTTATTTATTTATTTGACAGAGAGAGACACAGCGAGAGAGGGAACACAAGCAGGGGGAGTGGGAGAGGGAGAAGCAGGCTTCCCGTGGAGCAGGGAGCCCGACGCGGGGCTCAATCCCAGGACCCTGAGATCATGGCCTGAGCCGAAGGCAGATGCCCAACGGCTGAGCCACCCAGGCGCCCCCAGACTAGTGCCCTTATAAGAAGAGCTAGGAGAGTCTCCCTCTCCCCGTAAGGACTCAGCAAGGAGGCCACTGCAAGCAGAAGGAGGGCCCTCACCAGAGCCTGACCGTGCTGGCCCCCCAATCTCACACTTCCAGCCTCCAGAACTGTGAGAAAATTCATTTGTTGTTTAAGCCACGCAGTCCATGGTATTTTGTTATGGCGGCCTAAGCTTAGACAGTGATGCAGCAAACAGTGATGCAGCAAAATAATAAATCAGGTATCTGCTGGGGCGCCTGGATGGCTCAGTCAGTTAAGTGTCTGCCTTCTGAGGACTCTCGTATCAAGACCCGGGTAGGGCTCCCTGCTCAGCAAGGGGTCTGCTTCTCCCTGTGCCCCTCCCCTGCTTATGCTCCCCCCCTCTGTCAAATGAGTAAATAAAACCTTTAAAAAAAAAAAGAATAAATAAATAAATCAGATATCTGCTTTAAAATATATTCACAAAAGGAGCACCTGCTGGCTCAGTGGGTGGAGCACAAGACTCTTGATCTCGGGGTTGTGAGTTTAAGCCCCATGGTAGACCCTACTTAAAAAAAAAAAATATATATATATATATATATATATATTCACAAAAGGGGGAAAGAAATAGATACAAGAAATGGAGCAAAATTTTAATAATTGTTAAATTTAAGGGACAGGCACTTGCATTTATTTTTTTTTAAGGTTTTATTTATTTAGGGCTCCTGGGTGGCTCAGTTGGTTAAGCAACTGCCTTGGGCTCAGGTCATGATCCTGGAGTTCCGGGATCGAGTCCGGCACCGGGCTCCCTGCTCGGCGGGGAGTCTGCTTTTCCCTCTGACCCTCTTCCCTCTTGTGCTATCTCTCATTCTCTCTCAAAAAAATAAATAAAATATTTAAAAATAAAAAAGATTGTATCTATTTATTTGACAGAGACAGAAAGAAAGCACACAAGCAGGGCGAGTGTGAGAGGGAGAAGCAGGCTCCCCGCTGAGCAGAGAGCCCAATGCGGGGCTCAATCCCAGGACCCTGGGATCATGACCTGAGCTGAAGGCAGACACGTAACTGGCTGAGCCACCCAGGCACCCTGACATTTGCATTTAATATGCTATTACATCAACTTCTAACTTTGAAATTGACCGTAATTCAAAAAAAGCTTTAAAAAAAGAATGGAAGAGGGGCGCCTGGGTGGCTCAGTCAGTTAAGCGTCTGCCTTTGGCTCAGGTCATGATCCCAGGATCCTGGGACTGAGCCCAGCACCCAGCTCCCTGCTCAGGGGGGGAGTCTGCTTCTCCCTCTCCCTCTGCTGCTCCCCCCCATGCTTGTGTGCTCTCAGGCACTCTGTCTCACTTTCTCTCTCAAATAAATAAAATCTTAAAAAAAAAGTCCTGTTCTCAAGCAAAGACTAATAAATATAATTTCATCTTTTATGTATAACTCTGGGTCATCAGTGTATACAGTATTTAACGTCTGTGTCCCCAAAAACATGCCCTCAGGAATTTTGAATAGAGGTATACAAGGCCATTTTCTGTTTTAGTAAAAAGATTCCAGAGTTATAAATCTGAGTTTGATCTCCATATTGGGTGCAGAAATTACCTAAAAAAGAGTATCTTTTAAAAAAAAGTAAAAATTATTTTTTATTGATCTTACCCTTACACGTGTATCTTCTTAAAATTCTGTGTGACCAAGTCGGAAATGTGCATCAAGAACTCCTGGTACACACCAAAATATGATGGCTATCTCAAGAAAAAGCACTTGGGTAATCGTCTGAGTTGTGAGTGGAACCAGCCACTTTTTTCACAGAACATCATCTTTACTTGAAAAAACAACAGATACACAAACTATACTTATTCAGACTTGGCTGCATGGATGACATTTCTAAAAACAAATAAAACAAAACAAAAAACCAAATGAAGCAAGCTTAGAAATTTAAGAAAAACAAATGAAAGAGTATTTGTTGCCAATGATAAAATTCAAGCTCTCAAGAGAATATTCTGTAAAACTTGTATCTGCCACCATAAGCATGACAGGTCTCAACACTTAAACACTCTTCTAATGAGATATTCATGAGCATTACTTTTGGACACTGCATAATGACACGTGTCAATATCTGCATAACTCATTTTCCAAATGACCAACACATGATGTTACAAGATTACATAGAGGAAAAAGAGTCATTTAAAGTACAAGGAAATCACATTTTACTGTAACAGCATAGGAAATGTTCATCAATCTGGGTTTAGATTCCACAACACTCACTACCTTGCTTCTAACACTTGCCAGGTTTCAGTGTAGTAAGAAAGAATATGTATGATTATCTGAAAAGACTAGTAAAATATTATTTTCTAACTACATACCTGTTTAAGACCACATTTTCCTCATATACTTACTTCAAATATATCACAACAGATTGAAGGAAGAAGTAAACATGAGAATCCAATGGTCATCTATTAAGCCAGACATTAAAGTGGCTTACAAAAACATAAAACGACGCCACTTTTTTTTTTAAGATTTTATTTATTTATTTGACAGAGAGTGAGTCAGCGAGAGCAGGAACACAAGCAGGGGGAGTGGGAGAGGGAAAAGCAGGCTTCCCGCCGAGCAGGGAGCCAGATGCGGGGCTCGATCCCAGGACCCTGAGATCATGACCTGAGCTGAAGGCAGACGCTTAACGACTGAGCCACCCAGGCGCCCCAACAACACTTCTCAACAAATATTTTGAGAAAGTTATTTTTCATTTTAAAAAATAGTATTTATGTGACCATTTAAAAAAAAAATTATAAATAATTTTTAACTTAAGTTTAATTTCTAATACACTGAATTTTGACAGATATAATCCACAAAAACAAAAGCTCTTTGGGAGTCCTCCTCTTTTAAGTGTGTAAAGAGGTCCTGAGACCAAAATGTTTGGGAACTGCTGTTACACAAGTTGAAGAGGAAGAAGTAAGAACATTTCAAATAGCACATACAGAGAACAGTTTTACTGTCGTTCACTGTACATGTACCCCCACGGTCCACTCTCGCTCCATGGGCCCCCAGCGATCATGGTCCATTCTAGGACACTCTTCCACAGTCTAATATGGGGTTACCAATCTGCTAGAAATTATGAAGAAAACGACCATGAAGGTGCTGATTAAAAACCCAGTGGCTTTCCTATGACTAAAAGATAAACATTTTTTTGGTCACCGATTCTTAACAGTTCAGGATTTTTTACTGAGATCACCTCTTGAAGATCTTTGTTGTGATCAACCAACAACCTCCCATGCCCGATTTTCAAAAGGTACAACAGATGATATTTTCAGACATCATGTCATATTCTCAAGACTAATTTCCCAATCACAGAACAAATCAAATGAACTAAATTTTTTAAAGAAGAACACTAAACCTTGGTGCTAGTTAAGAATTTCTGGGGGATGTAATAAAATATTAGATAAACATTCACACTGTGAACAAAAACAGCATGTAGAACAGTTACATCTAAAAGAACAAACTTAAAACTATACTATATAATCTTTTTGTTGTTGTTGTTATTTTTAAGTAATCTCTACACCCAATGTGGGGCCTGAACTCACAACCCCGAGATCAAGAATCGCATGCTCTTCTGACAGAGCCAGCCAGGCACCCTGTACTATATAATCTTACGAAGCTGAACACTAACTCTTACATACTAGTCTCCTAACAGGATGGAGCCCCTTCCTTACAGGAAGCTTTAAGTCTATCTTTCCAAAAAGATTCTTTCCAAGCACACATTAATTCTAATCTAAAGAAAACGCTTCAATGTCCTAAGGAATTCTCAAGTGCCCCTGAAAGGGATGCCCTGGACGCCAGTAGTGCCCACTTTCCTATTTTAATTAACAGGTGGCGTCCCAGATTGAACCCACCAACTTCTACCTACCTTCACCCACTTTCCAAGATGGCAATTCCTCAACTATCTCTCAGCCTAAAACTCATCAGGTAATAACAACAAGACTAGACAGGTCCTAATGAATCGCCTAAATATCCAGAAAGGCTCTTTGCAGCCAGAGAAGAGAGAGAAAAATGACCCCATCACCTGGACAACAAATGTGAGGGTTCACCATGCCCTCTACAGGGGGAATCACGGACTTCTAGGACATCTGCATGGTCTTCAGAAATGCACATCCTGATAACTGAACATGCTAAAACTATCCCAGGCTAAGAGGGAATAATAGCTGTTTGTTTTTTAATGGGAAATGTAAAACATGTCCTCCTCTCTGGCATGTTAGTGTTAAAATTACTTTCACTCCATCAGTCACAGAAACATACAGCACCAAATACAAAAATAAGAAAATTTCCTCAAAAAGGATGACCATTCTCAAATGAGTTTTTTTACAGACCAGATTTATATTCACAAAACAGCCTTCCACTGGAAAGAAAATCATATGATCAGAAGAAATATGTTAAAACCAGACAAAATAATATATAAGAAAAGTACATACTTACATATGGGTTTTCAAAGCATTTCTGGGCCCTTCGCACATTTTACCTCAGCTGGCGTGGGAAAGGCTAAGCATCATTTTGTCACAGCCAACTCCACGCAGGAGCAGAGGAGGGAGGCTTGAGAAAGGTGCGGGGCACTCACAGTGTCAAAGGGAAACGGTGCGGAGACAGAAGGGTCAGCATGGAGGCAGCCCTGGATGATGTCAACCACCTCGTCTGGGTCCTATGCGTAGAGGGCAGGATCTCTAGTCACTGGGTGCAGGGTTCAAATTCTAGGGAGGAAACTCCAGGTTCAGATTATGTCAGGTGCCTAAGGGAGGACAGAGGACACCCTCCATCATCCCACCGGCACTTCCACCAGCACTCTCATACTTTGCTGTATGATTCAGCAAAACGAAATAAAGGTCTTCTTTTCAAAAGAGGATGAAATGACAAACAACAAAGAAACAACACGTGCCCACCAGGGAAGGTGAAGTTACTGTTTTTTTGTTTTTTTTTTTTTTTTTTTTTTTAAAGATTTTATTTATTTATTTGATAGAGAGACTGAGAGAGAGAGAGCATCAGAGCGGGGAGGGTCGGAAGGGTCAGAGGGAGAAGCAGACTCCCCGCCGAGCAGGGAGCCCGATGCGGGACTCGATCCAGGGACTCCAGGATCATGACCTGAGCCGAAGGCAGTCGCTTAACCAACTGAGCCACCCAGGCGCCCGGTGAAGTTACTGTTTTTGAAACACACATCAGTTTTCTGACATCTAGAAATCCACCATCTTTGACATAAATATAAAACCCACACCGAGGGGCACCTGGGTGGCTCAGCCAGTTGAGCGTCCAACTCTTGATTTTGGCACAGGTCATGATCTCGGGGTCATGGGATGGAGCCCCGCATCCAGCTCTCTGCTGAGCGGAGAGTCTGCTGGGGGTTCTCTCGCTCCCCCTTCCTCTGCCCCCCCTTCCTCTGCCCCTCCCCCTTCCTCTGCCCCCCCCCGCTCACGCGCTCTCTCTAAAATAATTAAATAAATCTTTAAAACACACACACACACACACACCAAGATGTGACACAGGAGAAAGTATCCAATTTCTTAATAATCCTCTATTTCTTCATTTCTTTCTGGTTGCCACATAGATACGTAATTAGATACACCTTCTCAACTAGTATAAAGCATTCACACTTAATTATTTATCACACTTTCCCTGGACTCTAAGGCATGATTAAATGATTTCCTTCCAAAGACTAGTTTCTGAGCTTATACTTAAAATAACTTAACGTTTCAAAACCATCGGAGGAATGTATGATCTAGTGTCAACCAATTACTGTCTTCCACAGACAAGTTCTCTGAGTTCTTTCCATACACATCAAATTAACCCTCACAGCAATCTCACCAAGTAAGAACAACAATGATTCTCAATCAGGAGTGATTTTGATAGTCCCCCCTCCCCCAATGCCGAGACATCTGGCAATGTCTGGAGACATTTTTCATTTTCAGGCTGATTAGCTGCAACTGGCATCTACAGCTCCAAGGTCAAAAAATGCTGTCTATAATCATTCTCCATTTTACTGATGAAAACAAGTTCAGAAAAAGAGAGTAATTTTTGAACAATCCATGTCATCCAAGAAGTAGCAAAGCTGCAATTTAAACCTATGTAAGCTAAAATTATAAGAATATTAAAAATTATATACTAGTAACATCGAAAATATTAAATACTTAGGAATAAATATGTCCAAAGATGTGTAAGAACTGTACACTGAAAACCACAAAACTGTCGCTGAAAAGAAACTAAAGACAACCTAAATGAAAACATATCATGTTCATGGACCAAAGACTCAACACTGTTAAGATGTCACTTCTCCCCCTGCCAAATTTATCTACAGATTCAATACAATCCCAATCTAAATAAGCACTTTTTGGTAGAAACTGACAAGCTGATCCTAAAATTCATAGAGAAATACAAAGGATTTAAAATAACAACAACAACAAAAAAAAAACCTTTGAAAAATAACAAAAATGGAGGACTTGAACCACCTGACTTCGAGGTATTATTAAAGCTACAATAATTGGGCGCCTGGGTGGCTCAGTTGGTTAAGCGACTGCCTTCGGCTCAGGTCATGATCCTGGAGTCCCTGGATCGAGTCCCGCATCGGGCTCCCTGCTTGGCAGGGAGCCTGCTTCTGCCTCTGACCCTCTCCCCTCTCATGTACTCTCTCTCTCTCATTCTTTCTGTCTCAAATAAATAAATAAAATCTTTAAAAAAAAAAAAAAAAGCTACAATAATTAAGACAGTAAAGCATCAAGACAGATGAAGAGGTCTATAATCAGTAGAATAGATTTGAGTCCAGAAACAGAATACACAAATACGGTCAATTAATTTTTGACCAAAAAAAAAAAAAAAGGCAATTCAGTGGAAAAAGAATAGTCTTGTCTTTTTTGAACTCACAACCCTGAGATCAAGACCTGAGCTAAAATCAAGCATCAGATGCTCAACTGACTGAGCCACCAAGGTGCCTCAAGAATAGTCTTTTCTACAAAAAGTCCTGGAGAGGCGTCTGGCTAGCTCAGTGAGTAAAGCATGTGACTCTTGATCTCAAGGTTGTGGGTTTGAGCCCCACGCTATGTGCAGAGATTATTAAAGAATAAAATCTTTAAATTAAAAAAAAATAGATGAAAAAGTACTGGAAAAATAAACCCATTGTAAAATAAACTTTGATCAATGTAGTTAATTTATGTGTTTGATGTACAAAAATCAGCTCAAAATGGAAAAAGTAAAGGCTAAAACAATCAAAATATCTAGAAGAAAACATAAGAAGACTATCATGAGACTACTTTGGGCAAAGATTGCTTAGAACAAATAAAAGAAAATTGTGCACAAAAGAAAATTGGTTAACTGGACTTCATCAAATTTAAGAACTTCTGTTCTTTAAAAAATTGTCAAGAAAATGAAAAGACAAACCATAGCATGTGAAAAAATATTTGCAAATCACACATCTGATAAATCACACACACTTGTACCGAAAATATACAAAAGAACTCTCAAAGCAAACCACCCAATTTTTTTTTTAATTGTTGAAAGATTTAAATAGACACTTCATCAGAGAAAATCTAGTGACGGCAAAATAGCATGTGAAAAGATAGATGCTTACCATCATTAGTCATTAGAAAATGCAAATTAAAACCATGAGACACTACCACACACCTGTTTGAATGCCAAAATATTAAAAAAGATTGGCCATGCCAAGTGTTGACAGGGATGTGGAGAAAAGCACTGGTGGGAAGAAAAAAATGGTAGAGCCACTTTGGGAAACATCTGGCACTTTTTAAAAAAGATACCCTTATTACATGACCCAATCGTCCCACATCTATTTATCCAAGAGAAATGAAAGCATATGCCCATATAAAGACCTATTCACAAATGTTTACCAGAGCTTCTTCATAAAAGCCAAAAACTGGAAATAAATGTCCATCAATAAGTAATAAATATAAACAAATTGTGGTATATCCATATAATAGGATCCTACTCAGTAATAAAAAGAAATGAGGGGCGCCTGGGTAGCTCAGTCATTAAGTGTCTGCCTTCGGCTCAGGTCATGATCCCAGGGTCCTGGGATCGAGCCCCACATCGGGCTCCCTGCTGGGCAGGAAGCCTGCTTCTCCCTCTCCCACTCCCCTTGCTTGGGTTCCCTCTCTCACTGTGTCTCTCTCTGTCAAAAAATAAATAAAATCTTTAAAAAAAAAAATGAAATACTGATACACTCAAAAAGATGGATAAACATCAAAATAATAATTGTGTTGAAAGAAGCCAGACACAACAGGATCCATGTTGTATTGCTCTATTTATATAAATTTTAGAAAATGCAAACTCATCTAACATGATAGAAGATCGGTGGTCATCTAATAAACAAGGTGGAGGAAACAGGGAAGGAGAGTAGGGAAGGATTACAAAGTGACAGGAAAAAACTTTGGGTAACAGATATGTTCATAATCAAGATTGCAGTGATGGTTTCACAGGTGTATTCATACATCAAAAACATATCAAATGGGGGCACCTGGGTGGCTCAGTCGGTTAAGTGTCTGCCTTTGGCTGGGGTCATGATCCCAGGGTCCTGAGATCAAGCCCTGCACTGGGCTCCCTGCTCAGCAAGCAGGGGAGTCTGCTTCTCCCTCTTCCTCCCCCTGTTTGTGTGCTCTCTCTCTCAAATAAATCAATCTTAAAAAAAAAAAAACTATCAAATGCGTACAGATTATTGTACATCAACTACACCTCAATAAAGTTGGTAAAAATCCAAAACAAAAAAAGTATGCAAATGGTCTAGAAGAATAAATACAAAAATGAAAATGGTACAAGGAATGCTGAGTTCACTCTCAACATCAATTTTTAAATATGCCAATTAAAAGAAATGTATATCACTTATTTCATATCTCATGTAATTCCAAAAGTGTTTGTGGTCATGTATAATAAAACTAGACTTGTTAATAAAACCATTAAACAAGAAAGTAAAACTGTCATCAATTAGAATTTGAGAGAAAGATTTCAACTGATAATCGCAAAAAAAGGAAAAGACAGCCACCTGTAAAATTTACTCCTTTCCTGAACTAAAGCTAATTTTATTAATCAAAATATCAGGTAAAATAACTTCGCATTTTCTAAAATTTAACACAACTTATTTTATATTCCTTCATCTTTCATCCTCTTTGTCCCATATGTCAGGAGTTCTCTTTTCCATTTTCAAATTCTCTTTCAAATTCTTTCTCACCAATTCAAGCCATTTCTGGAATGAGGCTGAACACCGATGACCCTCTGCGGCAGCCTCCCAGCCTTTCCTCACTGCCTATTTCTCCTCATTCCAAAGCAAGCTGAACAGTTCTTCCAGAGATGGCTTTCCCAGAGTCACTGTCCTGATGAAGAATCTTTTTTTTTTTTTTTTAAGATTTTATTTATTTGGGTGCCTGGGTGGCTCAGATGGTTAAGCGTCTGCCTTCGGCTCAGGTCCTGATCTCAGGGTCCTGGGATCGAGTCCCGCATCGGGCTCCCTGCTTAGTGGGAAGCCTGCTTCTCCCTCTGCTTCTCTCTCTCTCTCTGTGTCTCTCATGAATAAATAAATAAAATCTTAAAAAAAAAAAAAAAGATTTTATTTATTTATTTTGACAGAGAGAGACATAGCGAGAGAGGGAACACAAGCAGGCGGAGTGGGAGAGGGAGAAGCAGGCTTCCCGCCGAGCAGGGAGCCTGATGCGGGGCTCGATCCCAGGATCCCGGAACCATGACCTGAGCCGAAGGCAGACGCTTAATGACTGAGCCACCCAGGCGCCCCCCTGATGAAGAATCTTAAAACAGCGAGCTTACTAACAAAAGCTGACATCCAAACAAGACACCAAGACCTTCCATAACCTGCTCTTTCCCCAGCCACCCTCACACCCCACCTGTCATCGCCTACTCTGGATTCACAACAGTTTGGACTCAAAATATCTGGAGTTGGGGCCAAACAAGTTCTACCCAGGCAGGATGAATCTTACACACACTAAGTAAGATCTGAAAACCTACTGGTATAAGCAAGGGTCTTTCATAGTAGAAACTCGGCCGGGCCCCCTGGTCTCATCTCCTAACTTTCCCAAAAAGGCAATGAGTTCTAAACACACCAATCATCTGCAGAATCCATCTCGCTCTCTCGACTCCACGCCTCTTCACAGAAGCTGCTTTTCGCTCACTGCAACGTCACACTCTCCCCAGTCTGGCCGTTCTCCCTCCACAGCCCCCAAGCATCCCAACTACAGATTTGGCCTGAATGTGGAAAAGCAGGTAAGCTTCAAATAAACAAGGAAGAAGGAAGGAGGGATAATGAAATGGAGTATGTAAAAGCAGAGAGGAAAAGATAGAGCCAAAAAGAGGTGAGAGAATAAACTGTTGTCCTGGGTCCCAAACATAAATGACATAGAAAATGTGTACCCAGTCGGCTTTTGCTAAGGAACCTGGAGAGCAGGGTATGTTCACAAGGTAATGAACAAGACTGAAGGGAAACAGTAGGAGAGATGGAAAAGGTCGGTGAGTAGAAACCTGTGAGGAGGTGCCAGATGTCTCTCAAGGGACCAACTGCAAAATGGCAGGCAAGTGCAAAATTCAAACAATATTTTAGCATTACCTGACTCTTACAAATGGAAGAAGGTGAAGGTCAGAAAACCTGTAGAAAGTTATGTGACCAACTACCAAGCTCTCTCCCAGAACATAAGCCTTTGAGGAAAGAACCCTTTTTCATCTTTCATTTCACACACACATTCATAGTTGACTCACTTTGAGTACATTTCCATTTAGCACCTGGTATTTCAATACCCTATTTAATTAGATTATCAAGCACTGGCTATTACTCTCTCATTTTTCACCAAACTATACTTCTTAGTTTACAATGTCATACCCTTCTATTTTTCACTTAACATTCTCAGCGAGGTTGCAAACTTCTGCAAACACTCAGGTAGCAAATATTTTAAGCTTTGTAAGCAGTATGATCTCTGTCGTAGCACAAAAGCACATAGACGCAGTGCGTGAAGACATGAGTGTGCTTTGATAAAACTTTATAGACACTGAAATCTGAATCTCATATGATTTTACATGTCACAAAATATTCTTTTGAATTTTCTCATTCATTTAAAAACTTAAAAGCCATCCTACCTCACAGAACACACAAACACAAGTATTTATTTACTGTTTTTGGCCAGCAAGCCATAGTTTGTGGACGCCTGTTCTACATCCTAACCTAAAAAAGGTTCATCTGTACAGCCCTTCCATCATTCCAAATGTCTGCAGCACCACTACTAACTTCAGCTGCAAGTCCTTCTGCTAAGCCCCCATTGTTGGGTAACCAACAGAAAGGCCTTCTTTTGATGTAAACTCATTCAACTTCACCCAATTCATATTTAAAAAAAACATGCTTATCTAGTTTCTGATTTAAAATACTGAAAGAGGGAGAAAGGGATTTTAAGTAATTGTGTAAAGGGAACAAAAAATGACAATTCTTATACTGATGTCAAGTGTTCAGAGTCCATTGGGACGAATCTCAATTCACAGTCCAGTTTCTCTCCTACAGATTCAAAAGTTAAAAACAGTAGCTTCTCAGTTTGATAATAAAATTATCTAAACCCATTCGCACATTTTAAAGAAATGCACAAGACCAGACTAAAGAATTGAATAATATGACCAAATATACTGCAAGAAATTAAAAAGCACTGTATTAAAAATAAGGAAAACACATTATATAACAATAAGTAGTTACAACAGAGAATGAGGTAAAATACAACTGAAACACCATACCTTTTGAAGGATAAAAACTTCTCAATTCCTTTATTCATTCATAAATATTTATATTATGCCTGAAGAAATCAATGTTTTTGGAATATAAAGCTGGGCAAGAAACAAGTTTCCAAAATGGATTTGGCCAATGGGCATATGTTCTATATATACTCATAGCCACTAGCCAGACACGTCTATGTAAATTTAAATTAACTTATATTAAATAAAATTAGAATTTCAGTCCCTCAGTCACAATAGCCAACTTCAAGTGATCAAGAGCAGGCTCAACGGGCGTCTGGGTGGCTCAGTCGGTTAAGCGTCTGCCTTCGGCTCAGGTCATGATCCCAGAGTCCTGGGATCGAGTTCCACATCAGGCTCCCTGCTCAGTGGGGAGCCTGCTTCTCCCTCTCCAGCTATCCCACCCCTGCTCGTGCTCTCTCTCTCTTTCTCAAATAAATAAATAAATTCTTTAAAAAAAAAAAAAAGAGCAGGCTCAAGGTTGCCATATTGGACAACACAGATACAGAACATTTCCATCATCACACAAAGGTCTGTTAGACAGCACTGGTTTAAAATATGTTCTGTGCTTTCCTGTATCTACTGACTGAACATAAAAACAGAATCTTAACTTCTTTCTTTCTTCAAAAGAAAAGTGTAAAATGTTAACACTTGTTTCCTGGAAAGTACCATCTAACAGTTTTTCTTCAGGAGTATTTACTGTATAAAAAGCTGGGGAGAAAATAAGTCTTCCTAGGTTGACTCACATGGCAAAATAATCATTTTGTATGCTTTCACCATGGCTTTAAAATTTTTATATTTAGGAATTGAGTATTTCATCATCCTCCCTTTTCAACCTCCTTATTAACTTCAAACCACTCTCAACTGTAATACTTCATTGTCCTGGAAAGTGAGTAATTCTGATGATCACACAATTCTCTTTCCAGTGGAAAACAGCTCCTCCTTGTCACCTCTGCCCAGGGCCTGGCACTTGGAGCCCTAAAATAATTGCTGCATGAAAGGTCAATGAACTCGAAGTCTCTCTAGTACTGTCAAAACAATACAAAAGCCAGATTCCACTGCACAACTACGCGTTATTAATGGAACTTCAGGTCTTTGCTGCTCCTTATTTTTATGACACTTTGTTGGCTATAAAATTTAAATAGCACCACACGTTTGTGGGGACAAGTTTTCTGGTTCCCCAAAAATCAAGGACTTCTGAAAACAGAAAAGTCTATAAGGTAAAGAAAAATAACAGTCCCAGAACTATACAATTAATACAGAATTTCCTGTTATTTAGCTATTAAACAGACTGGCTTTTAAATGAGTGTGTACAGGGACGCCTGGGCAGCTCAGTTGGCTAAGCGTCTGCCTTCGGCTCGTGTCATGATCTTGGGGTCCTGGGATCGAGCCCGGCACTGGGCTCCCTGCTCAGCGGGGAGCCTGCTTCTCCCTCTGCCTGCCGCTCCCCCTGCTTATGCTCTCTCTGGCAAATAAAATCTTTAAAAAATAATAAAAATAAATGAACATGTATAAATATCATGGGATATTACTGGACTTCAAAAAGAGGTAATCTTGACACATGCTATAGCACGGATGAACTTTGAGGATATTATGCTCAGTGAAACAAGTCATTCACAAAAAGTCAGTACTACATGACTCCATTTATATGAGATATGGGCACCTGGCTGGCTCAGTCGACAGAACATACTACTCTTGATCTTGGGGTTGTGAGTTCGAGCCCCACATTGGGTGTAGAGATTACTTAAAAAAATAAAATATTAAAAAAAAAAAGATCTAAAGTTGTCAAACTCTTAGAAACAGAAAGGAAATGATGGTTGCCAGGGGTCCGGTAAGGGGGAAAAGCGGAGATGTTGTTTAATGGGTACAGAGGAGTTTCAGTTCTATAAGATGAAACTGTGTGTACACACTGTTGTACTGTAAACTTAAAATGGTTAAGATGGTAAATTTTATGTTGTGGTTTTTTTACAATAAAAGAAATGAATATATATAAATTACTTCTTATAAATAACAGAAAACTGGCTCTAAAGCAAACCTGACAAACTTTTCTAAAGAAAACTTAAACTGTCATGTATTAAATGATTTACAATGATCTCCAAAGGAGTATCCATAATAACTGGCTGCTACTGAAACTTTCTCTTCAATATTTTAGGAAATACGCTATCTGGGAAGCTTCACAAAGATATTTTACTATAAATATATTTTAACGATACTGTATGTAGGAAGGGTCAATTTGTATTTCTCCACTGTAGCAAACAGCAGTGCATTAAATCTTGTCTCAGTCTTTCAAAATTAAAAAGAAAAAAAAAATCAAATGGTTTTCATAATAGTACCCGGTGAAAAAACATTTAATGAAACTCTGGTTTCTTCAAGAGTCTCGTGCTCCACCAACTGAGCCAGCCAGGTGCCCTGAAACTCTGATTTCTAATAGGTGGAGAGTCTGAACATGGGATGATGAATAAGTTCTGGAGATGGACAGTGGTGACGATTGCAAGACAATGTGAACGTACTTAATGCCACTGAGCTGTACATATACTTAAAATTAATTAAATTATCAAAATGGTAAATGTTATGTTATGTATATTTCATCATGATTAAAAACAAACCCTGGTTTCAACAAGAAGGAGAAGCTTCAGGGCGCCTGGGTGGCTCAGTAGTTAAGTGTCTGCCTTCAGCTCAGGTCATGATCCCAGGGTCCTGGGATCGAGCCCCGAGTCGGGCTCCCTGCTCAGCGGGAAGCCTGCTTCTCCCTCTCCCACCCCCCACTGCTTGTGTTCCCTCTCTTGCTGGGTCTCTGTCAAATAAATAAAATCTTAAAAAAAAAAAAAAAGCAGCAGCTTCTATGTGAGTCATTTGCAATAGTTTATCAACCTTTTTTTTAACATTTATTTACTTATATGAGAGAGAGTGCAAGTGGGCACCTGAGGGGGTGGGAAGGTGGGGGGCAGAGGGAGAGAGAATCTTAAGCAGACTCCCTGCTGAGCGAGGAGCCCAATGCAGAGCTAGATCTCACCACCCTGAAATCACAACCTGAGCCTAAAACCAGGAGTCGGACGCTTAACTGCACCACCCAGGTGCCCCATGAACCATTATTAAGTCATTTGCACAATTAATTCTAAACTACCAATAACACAGATATCTCAAGGGTCTCAGTTATTCATAAAAAATACGATTACATCACAATTGGAAATTTTCCTTAAAAACAGAAACTTAGAAAAATGCAAAACATTTTCAAATTGATCCACAAATGACACATATTAATATTAATGACACTATAACTGCTCGGCAAACTTAATAAGTCACTGTTTGGCACAGAGAAGTTTGAAATATTTTCTAACCAAACTAGTTCTGTACAATCAGGTGATACATTTTTAAAAAGGGAATGTTTTATTTAAAGAAACATATTTGACCTTGGATCAAGGACGTCTCATAAATATCCATGTCAAAGTCCTAGGGCCAAATACTGGCTGAAGCCCAAGAAAGAGACAATGGAGTGGACACAAGAAGAAAGACCCTTTAAGTGACTATTTAATAAGTAATGCCTGGCCTAATATGTACAAGCATTATACTAAATATATCCCATGAATTCTTATTTAATCTTCACAGTAACTCTGTGAGATGGACACTTGAATTAATCCTGTTTTACAAGTAAGGAAACTGAGGCACGAGAGGGGTCAGACAACATGCTCAAGATTACACAGTCAGGACTAGACCGAGCAGTCACACGGGTCACCAAAGCCCACAGCACCTGTAGATGTCCAGGGCACATCACAGGTGTTACCTCTTGGCTACCACCTTTATAGCTCCCTGTGAAGTAAGTAGCCAGCAGTTCCATGACCCCTATTTTCAGAGAGGAAATGGGAGGTTCAGGGAGGATAAACCACATCCTCAAGAGTCTCAGGAAGCAGGCAGCAGAGCTGGGTCTGAAACCCCAGTCTTCTCACTCCTCCCCCAGTGCCTTTCCTCCTCACTGTGCCTGACCTGTGTGCTGGCTTAAAAGTATGTTCACAAATTATTTAATCTGCCTCTCTTCAAAGAGCAGAGCCTCCACTCTCCCCTCAGTAGCTCACTTCTAACCAATAAAATGTGGCGGAGGAGGCAGGTGTGAGACTTCCCAGAGGAGGTCATGAGAAGCACAGCAGCTTCCTCCCTGCTCCCTCGGATCATCACTCTGGAAGAAGCCAGCTGACATGTCGTGAGGACACTCAAGGAGAGGTCCACAAGGCAAGGAACTGAGATGTCCTGCCAACAGCCATGTCAGTAAGCCAGCTTGGAAGGAGCTCCTCCAGCCCCAGCCAAGTCTTCAAATGTCTGCAACCCTGAGCCAGAGCCGCCCAGCTCCACTGCTTCCGAATTCCTAACCTCAGAAACTATGCAATGATAAATGTCTGTGGTATTAAGCCATGTGGGTTTTTTCCCCCAGCTTTACTGATGTATAATTGACAAAATTTTAAGATATTTAAAGCATACATCCTGATGATTAAGCCATTATGTTTTAAGGTAGTTTGTTGCAAAGTAATAACTAATAGAACTAGGAAGGAAAACACACATCATCTCACATGTGACCAACACCCTACAATCAAGAGTGTAAGCTCTGCAGGTCACCTCTTAATAGAAGCTATATGACCTGGCTTAAGGGCCAAGTCCTCAGAATCAGTTTTGTCATGTGTAGTATTACAAATAATTAGCTCACTTTAAATAACCCCCCCATTTTACAATAATCTTTCCATTTACTGTACCTCTAGTCACTATGAGGACTAAAGGGAAGAACGTATCCGGCACTCAGCACGGTGCACACAATGAAGGTTTAGTAAATGTTCACCGTTACTAATTTTTTAATCTGCACTTCAGTAGCAGCCACCCCAGTCTGATAACCATGCTTCAAAAATTCCCAACTCTCCATAGGGAACACCTCCACTAGCCACCTAAATTATCCATTAGTCTTCTTTACTGGTCCTCATTTCCTCCTCTTGCACTGGACATCCAAACACAGCCCACGTCCGCTGGCTTCCAGCGAATAAACTACTGCAACACGGTTCTCTTCAGGTCTCCGCTAGGGCTGCTGCTCGTCCTCCCACCCCTTCAAAATGGGGTCGTCCTCAGCATTCTCGTAATTCTCACACGGCCTCAGTTAGAACCTTCTTGCGGATGGCCATCGCACTCCTAAATGTATTATCATGGCCGATCTCATCTGCGTAGACAGATGAGATCCCAGTTTCTCCAGCTCAACAGCCACATACGAATGTCTCACAAGTACCTCAAACTCAACAAAGTCTCAATTTTTTGCCTCCCCCCTTACTCCTTACGTTTTTTCCCCTCGTCCCATGCCCCACCCTGCGTCTCCTCTTATGTTCACTGACAGACCAAAATCTTCAAAGTCAGACGATGACATCTGCAAAGTCTCAGAAATGCTCCCCCTTCTGCTCTCCACAATCCTTTGAATCCTTTGAAGCACTGTGCTGGGTGCCAAGGGTACATGGCAAGCAGGACAAGGCTGCCCCCGGGAACTCACAGTCTAGCTGCTTCCAATCCACTGCCAAGTCCTAATGATTCCACCTGTGCACACGCATATTCCATCCCTCCTTTCCATTCCTCCCACAATCCCCCAGCCTTGTGCACCGGGATCACTGCAAGAACATGCGAAAATGTCTCCAAATCTTCCGTCTCTGCCACAGACCTCAACCCATCTTTCACGTAACTGCCCATTATCTTAAGCAGGTAATCACGCCACTCCTCAAAAATCTGCAATGGTTCCCACTGCTTACAGAGAAAGTCCGAATTCCCCAATGCTACCTTAGTGACTTTTCCACTCGAATCACCTTCTGCCTCCTGCTGTGCACTCCAGGTACGCACTGAGACATTCAGGGCCTCTCACTCTCCCTCACACTCAGGCCTGTTGTCCAGCTATTCCCTCGGAACGTCACAGCCTCAATGAAAACCCCCCTGGGTAGTCAGCAGAACTAACTGAGCCTTCCCTTAATTTTACACAGCACAATGCCTGTACTTCTCTTTGCTATCCCACCCTTTCCACTTTTCATCACTGCTACTTGTTTACTTGTTTATTTGCCTGTCTCTTTGAGTAGGTCATAAATCCCCGGCTGCCACTAATTAACTTGGCAATCTCGAGTAAGTCATGGCATTATCTGAGGTTCAATTTCCTCATCAGTAAAATGAAGGGGTTAGATTAAGTAATTGTTAAGGAACTCCCAACTCCAAAGTTCCATAAGGAGGAGTCTTATTTATCTTTGGAAAAGGAAGCACAGAGGAGCCTGGGTGGATCAATCAGTTAAGCATACGACTCTTGGTTTCAGCTCAGGTCATGATCTCGAGGTCTTGAGACTGAGCCCAGCATCGGGTTCCACGCTCAGCATGAACTTGCTTGAGATCCTCTCCCTCTCCCCTCCATGTACGTGTCCATTCTCTCTCTAAAATAAATAAATAAGGGGCGCCTGGGTGGCTCAGTCGGTTAAGCGTCTGCCTTCAGCTCAGGTCATGATCCCAGGGTCCTGGGATTGAGTCCCACATCGGGCTCCCTGCTCAGCCGGGAGTCTGCTCCTCCCTCTCCCTCTCCCTCTGCCCCTCCCCCCTGCTAGTGCCCTCTTTGTCAAATAAATAAAATCTTTTAAATAAATTAATTAAATAAATAAAATCTTAAGGAAAAAAAAACTAAAAAGGCAGCACAGCACAGCTGTAAGATTAGACCTTGTGGTCAGACAGGTGGTCTGAACCCCAGCACGCCACCCTCCAGCACTCAAAAATAAGCCTAATGCTTAGCCTTTGCACCTGAGCTCATCTGTAAAATGAGAATAATAATAGTATAATCTGCAACAAAACTAAGAGGCAACCCGGAATGGGAGAAGATATTTGCAAATGACATTACAGATAAAGGGCTGGTATCCAAGATCTATAAAGAACTTCTCAAACTCAATACCCAAAAAACAAGTAATCCAGTCAAGAAATGAGCAGAAGACATGAACAGATACTTCTTCAAAGACATACAAATGGCTAACAGACACATGAAAAAATTTTCAACATCACTAGCCATCAGGGAAATACAAATCAAAACCACAATGAGATACCACCTTATGCAGTTCTAATAGCCAAAATTAACAAGACAGGGAGCAACAAATGTTGGCAAGGACTTGGAGAGCTCCCCTGAACCCTCATACACTGTTGGTGGGAATGCAAGTTGGTACAGCCACTCTGGAAAACAGTATGGAGGTTCCTCAAGATGTTAAAAATAGAGCTACCCTATGGCCCAGCAATTGCACTACTAGGGATTTACCCCAAAGATACAGATGTAGTGAATGAAGGGGCACATGCACCCCGATGTTCATAGCAGCAATGTTCTAAATAGCCAAACTGTGGAAGGAGCTGACATGTCTTTCAACAGATGAATGGATAAAGAAGATGTGGTCCATATATACACTGGAATATTACTCAGTCATCAGAAAGGATGAATACCTACCATTTACTTCGACATGGATGGAACTGGAGGGGATTATGCTAAGTGAAAACAGTGAAGCAGAGAAAGACAATTTTCATATGGCTTCACTCAGATGTGGAATATAAGGAATAGTGCAGAGGACCATAGGGGAAGGGAGGGAAAACTGAGAGGGAGACAAACCATGAGAGACTCTGGACCCCGGGAACCAAACTGAGGGTTACAGAAGAGAGGGGGGTGGGGGAATGGGGTAACTGGGTGATGGGCATTAAGGAGGGCACATGTGATGAGCACTGGGTGTTATACGCAGCTAATGAATCATTGAACACTACATCAAAAACTAATGATGGCTAACTGAGCATAATAATAGTAAGAGTATGATCTGTTAGAATTTTCAGGATTTTTTGTAACATCATTTGTTTTTTTTTATAATAGCTTTAGACAGATACAATTCCTTGATCATACAATCCACCCATTTAAATAAAGTGTACAATTTCATGACTTTTATATATTCAGAGTTCTGCAAGCATCACCACAATCAATTTTAGTGTATCTTCATCACCCCAAAAAGAAACTCATAGCTATCAACAACAGCTCCCTATTTCCCCTCCCTTAGGCAACCAGTTCTCTATTTTCCATCTCTATGGATTTGCCTCTAGAAATGTCATGTCAATATAATATCTGGTCATTCATGACTGGCTTCTTCCATTTGGTATACTGTTTTCAAATTATATCTACGATGTAGTACGTAACAGTAATTTACCGTTTTTTGTTTTTGTTTTTGTTTTTTAATTCACTGTTTTTATTGCCAAATGATATTCCACCATGTGGATTTACTACATTTTGTTTATTCGTTCATCAGTTAATGGATATTTGGGATATTTCCACCCACCATTATGAGTAATGCTGCTCTTCCGGTTTTAAGTAATAGAAACCCCAACTCAACCTGGCTTACATAACTGGAAGTCCAGCAGGTAGCCCTTGTTCAGACAGAGTTTCACATATTTTCAGGACTGAGTCTCTCTCCACCTTTTGGCTAGGCTCTGTTCTCTGTTCATTTGCAAGATCTGCCTGGTGACAAAATGGCTTCAATAACTCCATTTAACAACCTCTCACAGTCAAACCAAAGAAAGCAAAAGCTTCTTCCAGATCCTCACGCAAAAGCCCTATGATGAGCTCTAGGTGGGCTCTAACTGTGGCTGAAACAGGCCATGCTCTATCCCTGGAGTGTGGGACAAACAGGGAAAGACCTGAATTACCTGAACCAAAAATAGATAAGGGATAATCCCCATACGAAAACTGAGGCCTCCTTCCAGTAGGATAAATGGATTCTGGACAGCTGAAAATTTAAAGAGCCCAATTTCAAGCTGTTAGAATTAAACATAAGTACCTGTTAAGCATTTAGTAGAATGCCCAAGACACAAATGCTTAATAAACGTTAGTTGCTCTATTAGCTATTTATGGATATGAGATAAACCACAAGAAAAATGATAGAATCCGACACTAAAGGAAAAAAAGCCAATCTCATACAGCTCAATGTCATATATACTCAGCTCAAAATTAAGGCATGTCCAACCATATTTGCTTTTTCATAGTGACATACAAGATTACATCTTTATCAAAAAGAAGGAATGAGGCTTATTTTCAATCTTTAAAAACTTCAGGTTACAGAATCAAGAATCTCTCCCCTTTAAGAGGGATTTCTCTGGTCTTACAGAAAATATGACAGGCAAAGCTTGGGAAAGTGAAGTCCCTGAGATGCGCAGCGCTGCAAAGCACAACACCACGGCTCAGGCCTGACACCCACCTTCACCCTTTATTAGCCAAAGTTCTCAACTCTTAAGAAATCTTTTCATGGGAAAATATCACTTTTGGGGGGGGGGGCGGGAAGGGGGTGTTTTGTTTTAAACATCACTTTGATTTCTTAATATTAGCTAACAGGAAACTAGAATTCCCTTTATAAAAAGTGGTTTTTCAATCTTACCCAAAGTACATTTACTTCATAAAACAAGGGATACCAAATGTTTATTTCCCTCTTAGACTCTGCCTAAAAAGGACTAAAAAGGGGCACCTGGCTGGCTCAGTAGGTAAAGTACTCAACTCTTGATCTCAGGGTCCCAGGGTCCCAAGAGCCCCACATTGGAGGTGGAGTTTACTTTAAAAAAAAAAAAAAAAAGTAAGAAATAACAAGTGTTGAGGCACTTGGCTGGGTCGATTGGAAGAGCATGTGACTCTCAGGGGCGCCTGGGTGGCTCAGTCAGTTAAGCATCTGCCTTGGGCTCATTTCATGATCCCGGGACCCTGGGATCGAGCCCCACATCCGAGCTCCTTGCTCAGTGGGGAGTCTGCTTCTCCCTCTGCCCCTCCCCCCACTTGTGTGCACACACTCTCTCTCAAATAAATAAAATCTTAAAAAAAAAAAAAAAAGGAAGACATGTGACTTGATCTCAGGGTCGTTGAGTTCAAGCCCCACACTGGGTGTAGAGATTATTAAAAAAAAAAAGTAAGTAAAAACTTTAAAAGAAAAAAATAACAAGTGTTGGTGGGGATGTGGAGAAAAAGGAACCCGCTTACACTGCTGGTGGGAACGTCAACTGGTGCAGACACTATGGAAACAGTATGGAGGTTCCTCAAAAAATTAAAAATAGAAACCATTATGATCCAGTAATTCCACTAGTAGGTAAAGAAAACAAGAAAACAAAAACACTAATTTGAAGAGATAATATATGTACCCCTATGTTCACTGCAGCATTACATATGATAGCCAAGATACGGAAGCAACCCAAGTGTCTACCAATGGATGGAGAGATAAAAAAGATACGGTGTAAGTGCATGCATGCAAACATAATGGATTATTACTCAGCCATAAAAAAGAATGAGATCTTGCCATTTGCAATAATATGGATGGACCTAGGGGATATGATGCAAAGTGAAGTAAGACAGAGAAAGACAAATACCACATGACTTCACTTATATGTGAACAATAAATGAACAAACTAAGAAACAAAAAACAGAAACAGACCCATAAACACAGAGAACAAGCTAACACCAGATGGTTGCCAGAGGGGAGTAAGAATGGAGGAACAGGAGAAACGGGTACCGTGGGGAGGGAGGTACAGACTTCCGTCATGCAATAAGTCGGCCTTGGGGATGAAAGGTACAGCAGAGAGAGTACAAGCAATGCCACTGTGACAAAGTTGCTGAATCACCATGCTGCACATCTGAAACTCATACACCATCGTGGGTCAAGTGCAGCTCAACTTTAAAAAATTTAAGCTGGCCAAAATAAAGGCATGTGCACATTTAGATAAGAAATTTTCCCCACAATTCCACAGCCTGCCTTTTCCTGTTACAAGAATCTCTAAAATACAACTGAAATATCATAAAACTAACAGCTGCCACTTACTGAGCATTTACTATGTGCAGAGTGTGTGTGTGTGTGTATCTCACTTAATCCTCCCATTTATTCTCTGAGAGGTAAGGTAGGTACTCTTAGCTCTACTTTATGATGAAGAAATTGAGCTTTAGAAAAATTAAATTATCGGGGCGCCTGGGTGGCTCAGATGGTTAAGCGTCTGCCTTCGGCTCAGGTCATGATCCCAGGGTCCTGGGATCGAGCCCCACATCAGGCTCCCTGCTAGGCGGGGAGCCTGCTTCTCCCTCTGCCTCTGCCTCTCTCTCTCTCTGACTCTCATGAATAAACAAATAAAACATTAAAAAAAAAATTTAAATTATCTAACACCACTCAGAAAAGTGACCCCCTCAAAACTCAAACCCTGGTCAGCTACCTCTGACAGCAATATGAGCCTTAGCAAAGAATATCCAAAGGTAAACCAGACTTTGGGGAAATGGGAACCCATCACCTCTTCTCTGCTAAGCTGGGGAAGTGAGATAGCCTTTTCCTACACAGAGTTAATAGACAAAGCCCAGGATCCTCCAAAAAGTAAACGTCTCTTCGAGTGTCCCTCAACTTGATGACAAAGATGCTGCAGGTAGCATGAGGGGAGCTGAGGGAAAGAGAACACCTGCTCTTACTGTTAGACCCACAGTATTCTGTGTAAGGACAGTGAAAGTCTCCGCCTTGTAGGTACTCAAAAGCAAAACATAATACAAGTTTTCAAAGCTAAGACAGAAAACAAAGTTATACCTTTTTTAAAATCTATCTTATTATACACTAAACTTTTCTACCTGACTTAACTTCCATCCCAGGCTTACCATATCTGCACGTGACAAACAGTCCAGACCTGTGTGGCATGCCAATAGTCATCTCCATTCAGGGAAAGAGAATATATATATATTTTTTCCAGACAGTAAAGGGAAGAATTAAAAATAAGGTTCTTGTGGTGCCTGGCTGGCTCAGTCGGTATAGTGTGCAACTCCTGATCTTAGGGTTGTGGGCTCGAGCCCCACATTGGGGGATCAGAAACTTTACCTTCTGTATCAGACCCAGAATTGCTTGTCTTTCTGCAGATCAATTGGTGGTTTTGAAGACCACTGAATCACTCTAACCAGCTCAGGCACCAAACAGGGTAAGTAACTTAAACCAAGTAACTTTGATCCTTCATGAGGGAGAAAGGAAGAAGAATGAAGGCCTGAGAAATGTGAAGCTGCATCCACCAAGCCGCTGTGGGGAGCCCCACAGGGGACGAGGGGAAGGCCGGGCAGCGGGGACCCCGCACCTGCCAACTCTCCCAGAACTTTTTCCACTTTACATAGAAGAGTTCTCTGTAAAATTGTATTTAGCATTCTGCTACTGCAACGTAAGGGTGACCAACACCTGTCTGGGTGCCACACCCCTATTTTTGATTTTTTTTTTTTAAGTAAGCTTTGTGCTCAACTTGGCACTTGAACTCACAACCCAAGATCAAGTCACATTCTCTACCAACACCCCTAAAAAAGTGACTTTAAAAATATTATGTACCATATCTGGAAGCTACAGAAATATAGAAAGAAGAAAACAAAAATGACTCATTGTCACCATCCAGCAAGATATGCACTGATAGGATTTTGTTAATATTTTTATATATTTCCTTCTAGGCTTTTTTTCCTTTCCTGTGTTGTTGTTGTTTTTTTAATTAATCATTGCATATATGATTTTGTATTCTTTCTTTATTTAACATTTTGTCATGAACATCTTTAATGTCCTTAAAAACTTTTTACAACCCATTATTGACTCTGTAACATTATAATCTATTTAACTAATTTGCTTAAACATTTTTCTATTCTAGACAAATGTTTCCTGTTTTTAGGCATTATAATATTTCAGTGAATACCTTTGTCTGCATTTCACATTTTTTAGATTATGTAGAGTCCTAGACTGGAAAAATTGAATCAAGGCAGTGAACCTTTTTAAGTCAAATTCTGGAAAGCTCTTGTAAAGAAGAGTCAACAGGACTAGAGCTAACCAGAACATGAAGAAGAGAAGCAATAAAAAAATAACAGCATTAGTTTGACTGAAAATGTTACACTTAAGGAAGAATAAGACAGTTGGGAAGACTTGTTTGGAGATGGGAAAAAGATTTTATTTTAGGCACATGGAATCTGAAGTAGCACATGGCCAAAAGGAGGTACATTGTAGGGAGTTGGTGCCCATCTGGGAGGCTGGGACTTAGAAGACGCATCGCATCAGGGATGGTTAGGACAGCAAGGTCAGCTTCCTGATGGAGGAGGGCTGGGGCCTCAGACTGCGGGAATGCTTGTTGGGCAAAACGAAGGAAAGAAGCTAAAGATCAGAGTAAAGAGGACAAATAAATGGGCCAGAGAAGTCCAAGGAGAATGAGATTTGAAAAAAGTTCGTTAGATTTATTCATTTAGTTCATCATTGATGGCTTTCATATTTCAAGGGTTAGTGTTCTTCTATCTGTCTTGACAGTTTATGAAGAATTTACCTGTCATGGTCTTGTCTCATCATCTGATAAAGGCAGATAATGTTATTTGTGTTGGTGGCTAAGGATTAAAGAGATTTTTGTCTTGCTCTGTTTGTGTTAAAGGTTTAATAGGACCCCCAGATTTTTTTTTAAAGATTTTATTTATTTGAGAGAAAGAGAATGAGAGAGAGAGAGAGCATGAGGGGGGGAGGGTCAGAGGGAGAAGCAGACTCCTCGCTGAGCAGGGAGCCCGATGCGGGACTCGATCCCGGGACTCCAGGATCATGACCTGAGCCGAAGGCAGTCGCTTAACCAACTGAGCCACCCAGGCGCCCAGGACCCCTAGATTTTTGACAACAAATCTTGTGTTGTTTCCAAAAAAAAACAAAAAACAAAAAACAAACCCAAAAAACAAAAACAAAAAAATGTCTTTATCTGCGTTTGCCAGGTTTTTGAGCTCGTACCCTGCCTTGATTCCAGGAGCATTATCAGCCAAGGTTAAAAGTAGCACAGTCTAGACTTCTGGAGGCACTAGAGTAACTTGTGTGGACAGGTATTAACAAGAGAATTTTTTCTTTTCTTTGTTTTGGTGGGGGTGCCTTATTTTGTCTAGTATGTCTCCATGGGAACATTTCAGGTTGAGTTTGTTTTGTAAGATACCTCATGTACCTGAATATAAGACACCCTTGATTCTAAGTCTCCTAATTCCCCAGTGAGATTAAGATTCTCTACAACTTGAATATGTAAATCTGAGATATAGATGGAATAGTCAAATGTTTACTTACGATATTTAATTTCTAAAGTTAATTACACATAAATTTAAATTCACAAGTGAATTTATACATTACTTTAGGAATTTCTCTTTTCCTCTTAAGTTTCGTGAAGCAGTTAAAACTGCTTTTTGCAGTTAGAAATGCGTTTTGAGGGGCGCCTGGGTGGCTCAGTCGTTATGCGTCTGCCTTCGGTTCAGGTCATGAGCCCAGGGTCCTGGGATCGAGCCCCGCATCAGGCTCCCTGCTTCTCCCTCTCCCACTCGCCCTGCTTTTGTTCCCTCTCTCGCTGTGTCTCTCTTTGTCAAATAAATCTTAAAAAAAAGTGTTTTGATTCACTACACATACAAAAATGGTAACTGTAAGGTGATGGATGTGTTAAGTAACCCGACTGTGGTAATTATTTCACAAAAATATGTAAGTCAAATCATCATGATACACGACTTCAATATATACAACTTCATCAGTTATACCACAATAAAGCTGTTAAAGTTATAAGAATCTTGAAATTGCTATATCTGAGTAATTGGTTATGGAGATTCATCACTGTCTTCCTTGTTTTATCGATTTTCAAAAAAAATTTTTTTGACTTTTTAGATTTTCTTTTTGAAACATGTTAAAATGTTTTTTTGAAACATGTTTTTTTTAAACATGTTAAAAAATGCTTTTTGAATCAGTTAATGGTTTTCCAGAGCACATGGTATATACTTTTTAACTTAATTTTTTCCCTAGTTTTATTGAGAAGTAATTGAATACATCACGATGGTCCGATTTACGTTTACTGTGAAATGACTGCCACAATAGGTTCAGCTAATATCCATCTTCTCGTATAGATACAATAAAAAGAAAAGAAAAACAAATTTCTCCTTGTGATGAGAAGTCCTCAGATCTACTTTCTTAACACCTTTCCTGTGTACCGTACGGCAGTGTTAACTATAGTCATCATGCTGTGACTGGGAGTTTGTACATTTGGCTACCTTCCTCTACTTCTCCCATCCCCTGCCTCTGGTAACCACAAGTCCTATCTCTTTAAAAACTTCATTTTTTAGAACAAGTTTAAATATATGGAAAAGCTGTGAAGATAGTCCCAGGAGAGCCTGTGATATTTATTTCAGTCTAACCTGAGGTGCATCACTCTTGACTCCATACAGGATACTGACACTGGATATTTGATCCAGGCTAAAGCTAACTGTTTGCAAAACAATGAGACATTTGTTTTGTTTTGTTTTTCCTCGTTTGTTTTATGGAATTACATTTGTTATTACAATTTAATGATTTACTTGCTTTTAAAAACAGTTTTTAAAAACAGGCTTGAGTACAGCGTTAATGAGGCCATAGCTTAAGGAATAGTTCCAAAAATGTGTTGAATTTACTTGCCTCCTTTTAAATTGATTTTATGGGGTTGATGTCTCTAAGCCTTCCAAATTAGTATTGATTACAGTGATTTCAGCCAGTTCCCCCAGATGGTTCTCAGAGAAGAGTGGCTTACACTCCTCCCCCATTCTGTCTAACCAGCTCCTCTGGGAGTGATCTTCTGTCCCCTGCCATCAAGCCATCGAGCCTAGCATTCCCATAATCCTGATTGTTCCTTTCCTCTTGTCTTGGAGATTTTTTCCTTTATTATGTTAAAGATAGGATAGTTGAAAGAGCAGTCTATCATAAGAAACACTTTGTAAGGACTGGAGTATAAGGAAACTCTTTTTTGAGGGATAATTTTCGGGAAAAGACCATGTTTTATGTATTTGGGCATATATGATACTTTATGCTGAGTTCTGAGCCTTACTAGATAAATCCTGCAAAATGTATTATGTAATGTTTTGCCCCCAATATTTGAATTCAGTTCTGCATTGAATATCTTTGTGGTCACACTGCTTTGCTAATAATCAAATTAATGATTGATTTATCAATTCCAGGGTGCATTTATTTCAGCTATCTCTTGGACAAATAATTAATGTAAATATTTTTAGACACTGTAATTCTAAAGTCAGGGTCTTAAAATGTGGGGCCTAAAAAGAGGCCCGAGATGGAACACCCTGATGAGGCTGTTGAATGTTTTAAGCTTTGATACGTTGTAACCCATGACTGTTACTCACTTTAGTGGAGCGTAGAGTGTGGGGGCCGTGTGGGGGCCGGCATCCCCCGTAGGACTGGACATTTGTAGATGTGCCTCTGGAAGGGCTGTGTGACCATGCAGGTTAACGAGGTAGGGTGCGGGAAGGAGTAAAGAGAAACTTCAACCCAGGGGTACCTCATAACCTGGAGCAGAAGTTTGAGATGAGGAAGAGGGAAGGTGGACCGTGCACTTGGAAGGAATTCCTGGCTCCTGGGACTCCCGTGCCTGGGCGTTGGCTTCGGTGCCAGCTAGGTGCTGCCGTCGCTCACATGGGGAGTCTTATCCTCCTGCTTATTTTATTTCTAGAGTATCTCACTGAAAGATACTTTTTTGAGGAGGAGGTACAATGTGTTTTATCCCCAAATGGGTTGTAACCAATGTTACTTTCGGCATTAATGCGGAATTGACTGACCGATAAAAACGCGCTGGGTGAGGGCTGTGGGTCTGAGAATGCGGTGCGTGGCACCCACTCCCCTTGCTTGTGCTCTCTCTCTCCCTTAATAAATAAAATCTTTAAAAAAAATTAAAATTAAATAAATAAATAAAAGTCATTTTTTAAAATGTGTTTCTAATTCAAGACTTGTCAGGTCTCCTTAAATTAATCTACAAATTCAATTACCTCAAACCAAACAGCAAAAGCAAACTGGGGGAGGGACTTAGAATTATAATCTTAATGAATACATATGCAAGAATTGCCTAAAAAATTCTAAAAACAAGAGTAACAAGGTGTTTATGGGAGATGGAGGAGAGCTTCCAGCCTACCAAAAAACTGTAAAATGTATTCCAAACTACAGCAATTAAAACAATATGGAACTCCAGCAGACAGAGAAGTGAACATACTCAGTATGTGGAAATGCAACACAGTTGGGACAGCTGGATATGTCACTGAGAAAAAAATAGGACAGCATTAACACCAGAAGCCTATTAACAGCCAACCTTTCCTGCACTTACCACAGGTCCACAACCCTAGGGGCCAGATGTTACTCCACTCCAGTTTTTTTTTTTAATTTTCCAAAGATAATACAGTACCTATATAGCGTATTATGTAACATTTCTGCAAGGTCTGGGAACATGTTTTTCATGCAACCTATAGCCTTCCTCATCTCAGGGAAAGTCACTGTCCTCATATCCAAAGCAAACCTGTCTCTGATCCTACCCCTTCCTGTCAATTCAGGGTTTCTTTTTTTTTTTTTTTAAAGATTTATTTATTTATTTGAGAGAGTGAGAATGAGAGAGAGAGAGAGTACATGGGGGGGGGAGGGTCAGAGGGAGAAGTAGACTCCCTGCTGAGCAGGGAGCCCGATGCGGGACTCGATCCAGGGACTCCAATATCATGACCTGAGCCGAAGGCAGTCACTTAACCAACTGAGCCACCCAGGCGCCCCAATTCAGGGTTTCTGCTCCAAAATCCCCCCTGCCAGTATTTTCAACCTCTCCCTTTCTACTGACTCCTTACCATCTGCTTAGGTGGGGGGGTGGGGGTGGAGAATGTCCCACTTCTCAAGAACCACTCCCTCTACCTTTTCTCCTTTACACAAAGAAAGGTTACTCAAGGAGTAATTTTTTTTTTTAAGATTTATCTATTTATTTGAAGTGGGGGGGAGCAGAAAGAGAGGGAGAGTCTTAAGCAGACTCCGCACTGAGCTCAGAGCCTCAGGCAGGGCTCAATCTCATGACCCTGAGATCACGACCTGAGCCAAAACCAAGAGTCCCACGCTGAACTGACTGTACCACCCAGATGTCCCAAGGAGTAATCTTTTTTTTTTTTTTTTTTTTTTTCCAAGGAGTAATCTTTTAAAAAGAAAAAAAAAAAAAGACTCCGACATCCTGTCATCCCATTCACTCAAGCAAATCCACTGGTCTAAAAGCACTAGTCTCTAATGACTCCCTAACTGCCAAAATCAAAGGCCAAGATTGGGGCTCATCTCTTGAACTTTTTTGCAGACCATGACTCTGGTCTCTGTGAATCACCTTTCTCCTGGTTCTCCTCTCTGGCTCCTCCTTTACCACAACCCTACCTGTGGCCTTCTTCTGTTCACACTCAGCACCTTCAACCAGTAGCCACCAACAGCTATTCCTAACAACTCCCAATTTGCATCTCCTAACCACAGCTCTTCCCAGCGCTCTAGGTGCAAACACTGACTAGTTATCTTTAACTGGACTCACCCAGACACCTCTAAGAGCCTAACCAGAGCCATCAGTAGCTTTTCCCAAACTGGCTCTGCATTCCCTATCCTGAGGAATGACAACACCATCCACAAATTTTGCTAATTCAGAAACTTGGGATTCATCCTAGACCCCTCCCACCTACCTCCCATATTAAATTGGACACTAACTTCAATGAATTCTACTGCTTCCTTAATAGTCACCCGTCTCCCGAAGCCTCCTCCAAGAGCCTCCTAATAGATCTCCTAGCCTCTAAGGCATTCTCCACACAGTAGCAGAGTAATCTTTCTAAAAATCTCAACCTGGGCCTCTTAACAGCTACCCAATCCCTTGTCAAGTTCCTCAGATAGATGAGCTCCACTCATGGGTCACCACACCCTGCACCCCAGCCTCTCCTACCTGCTTGACATTCCAGAAATACAAGCACGCCATTTACACTTCCACATGTTTATACCAGCTGCAATACTGCTTCTGCCTGGAAGGCCCTCACCCTGCCCCCTCTTACTTACTTGGCAAGCTGCTACTGGCTCTTCTAAGAATCAGTTTTTAACAGGGGCGGCTGGGTGGTTCAGTGGTTAGGTGTCTGCCTTCGGCTCAGGTCATGAGCCCAGCGTCCTGGGATCGAGCCCCGCATCGGGCTCCCTGCTCGGCGGGAAGCCTGCTTCTCCCTCTCCCACTCCCCCCTGCTTGTGCTCCTGCTCTCGCTCTCTCTCTCTCTCTGTCAAATAAATAAATAAAATCTTTAACAAAAAAAAAAATCAGTTTAACATAACTCTGAATCTACTAAAAACTTCTTAACTGTACACTTTAAGCAGATGAATTTTATGGTATGTAAATTATATCTCAAAGTATCATAATTTTCTACAAGAAAAAAAGACTTACAACCCAATATTTAAAAGGGCAAAAGACAAAACAAGCACTTCACAAAATAGGAAATTCAAATGACCAGTAAACATATGAAGAGATGTTCAACACCATCACTCAGAAAAATGCAAAACAGAACCAAAATGAGCTATCAATATATACCCAGAATAGCCAAAATTAAAAAGAATGACTCCATCAAGTGTGGCAAAGATGTAAAGCAACCGAAACTATCATACATTGCTGGTGTGAGAGTAAAGTAGTTCAATCAAAAGTTCAAGTTCAATCAAAGTAGTTCAATCATAATAAAGCTGGGGGAAAAATATCTTTGCCCTTACTACTAACACTAAGTATATACCTATTCTGTAACCTAGCGATTCCACTGCAAGGGCTTATCTCCAAGAGAAATGAATGCAAATGTCCACAAAAGAGCATACACAAGAATGTTTATAGGTGCCTGGCTCAGGCGGCGGACCGTCCAACTCTTGGTTTTGGCTCAGGTCATGATCTCAGGGTCGTGGGATGGAGCCTCCACCACCACCCCCCTCATGAGGCTCCACACTCAGCAGGGAGTCTGCTTGAAGATTTTCTCTCTCTCCCTCTGCCTCTGCCCCTCCCCCAGCCCACTCTCTCTCCCCCAAATAAATAAATCTTAAAAAAAAATACTACCATCAGTTACAAACTGTACGGTAGTGAGCACTTCTTTAAAAAACAATGTTTAGGGGCGCCTGGGTGGCTCAGTCGTTAAGCATCTGCCTTCGGCTCAGGTCATGATCTCCAGGTCCTGGGATGGAGCCCTGCATCGGGCTCCCTGCCTCTCCCTCTCCCACTCCCCCTGCTTGTGTTCCCCCTCTCTCTGTGTATCTCTCTGTCAAATAAATAAATAAAACCTTTAAAAATAAAAAATAAAATAAACAAAAAAGAATGTTTATTCATAATGCAGAATTATTCAGAATGCTTTTTATTCATAATGACCAAAACCTGAAAAAAAAAATCCTCCTCATCAACAGAATAGACAAGTAAATTGTGGTATATTCATTCAATGGAATAGTACAGAGCAGTTAACAGTGAACTACTGGTTAGCTGCAACAACATGGACGAATCTCACGGATCTGTGAGACACACAAAAAGTATATTCAATATGAAGAACACAATCACAAGAGTATACACTATATGAAGTTCAAGAACAGGTAGGTAATCAATAATGACAGATAAGAGCACAATGGCTACCTCTGGGTGGCAGGGCACAGACTGGGGAGAGGCTTGAGGAACCAACCTTATGAGGGAGGTCCTGGAAGGGTTTGGATCTTGATCTGGGTGGTGGTTATAAGGGTATGAATACACGTAAAAATCATCAAACTATACACTTAGAAGTAGTGCACTTTACTATACACATACACAGATACCCTATAATTCAGTAACACAAAAATGCACAAGTAGTCTATAATTAACACTACTGCATTATATACCTGAAGAGAGTAGAGCTTAACTGTTATCACCACAAAAAAAAAAGAAAAAAGGTAATTATGTAAGAGGATGGAGGTGTTAACTAACCTTACTGTGGCAGTCATTTCACAATTTCACATGCATTAAATCAGCATGTTGTACACCTTAAATTTACACATTATACAGCAATCCTATCTCAATAAAGCTGGGGGAAAAAAACGCACAAGTAAAAGGATAATACACCAAAATAACTGGTGGACCTACAACTGATGTTTATTTCTTTAAATCGTTCTGTACTGGGCGCCTGAGTGGCTCAGTTGGTTAAGCGACTGCCTTCAGCTCAGGTCATGATCCTGGAGTCCCAGGATCAAGTCCCGCATCGGGCTCCCTGCTCGGCGGGGAGTCTGCTTCTCCCTCTGTCCTCTTCCTTCTCGTGCTCTCTGTCTCTCACTCTCTCTCTCTCAAATAAATAAATAAAATCTTTTAAAAAATAAATAAATAAATAAATCGTTCTGTACTGTCTGAATTTTCCACCAAGACTGTATTACTTACTTCTAGTCATAAAAAAAAAAAAGCTATTTCATTAGAGTAAGAGTAGTGCTAAAATTAAACAAGGTCTTTTCCTAAAGCCTTCCCTTACCAATCAAAGCACCACGGCACCTAAATCACAGTGCTTATCACAGTGTCCCACAAAGGTCTACTGACCATGAGACACAGACAGCTCTCCTACTTGCCAGTCAGAACTAGGCTTTATTTCTCTTAATATTCCTAGCATACAACACACTGCCTAGCACTGGGAATCTGCTTCATATATGTTTGTTATACTGAACTGTATTGTAGAAAGCAAAAATACTTGCTGAGTAAACAATGTGTTAGCAAAACAAGAAGTCAAAAATAAGTGATTACCTTCCATGGGAGGTATTCCAAGGTCATGCGTTTGTGAGCTTGAGTTTATACTACAGGAAAGGGTTGAGGCTTACCCAATAAAGATATCAACTTGCATGACAGCATTCCTAAATTGTCTCACCTGTGATTTACCGACCCAACGCCACCAATCCCGTGCCTATCATTTTCTATACCAGTCAGAACCTAGACTACAGAACCCAGACAAGCAATAACCTACAGGATCCACCCACCAACAGAAAAGTCAAAAGCCCAAAGGATCCAGCACAGAATCCCATCACCAAAAGCACACACACAGATCACAGATACCACACAGAGGAAGAAAGAGAGAGAGAGGGAAAGACACACATCAAGAGACCAAGTTGCTAACTTGCTAGAAAGTCAAAGTACAAACATAAGTCCTCCAGCAATCATTCTCTTGGGTATTTATCCTACAGAAATGGAAACACATTCACATAAAAATCTGTAAACAAATGGTCAGCAGCTTTACCTGTAAGAATACTAGGGGCGCCTGGGTAGCTCAGTGGTTAAGCGTCTGCCTTCGGCTCAGGTCATGATCCCAGCATCCTGGGATCAAGCCCGAATCAGGCTCCCTGCTCAGTGGGAAGCCTGCTTCTCCCTCTCCCACACCCCCGCTTGTGTTCCCTCTCTCGCTGTGTCTCTGTCAAATAAACAAATAAAATCTTAAAAAAAAAAAAACTGGAAACTATCCAAATGTCCTTCAACAGGTCAATGGATAAACTGGTACATTCACACCATGAAACACTATTAAGCAGTAAAAAGAAATGAGCTACCGACACACCCAACAACATGGATGAGTCTCAAGGGCACTATGCTGAGTGAAAAAAGAGAATCTCAAACAGTTAGATACTGTATAACTCCGCTTATGTAACAGTCTCAAAGTGGCGAAATCAGTGATGGAGAACAGATCAGTGCTTGCCAAGGGTTAGGGCTGAGGGCAGGGTCTGACTCTTAAAGGGTAACAAGAGAAGCTCAGCACAGAAGTCTGCTTGAGATTCTTTCCCTCTCCCTCTGCCCCTCCCCCTGCTTACAAGCTCTCTCTCTCTAAATTAAATATTTTTTAAAATAATTTGACTATAGGGGCGCCTGGGTGGCTCAGTCGTTGAGCGTCTGCCTTCGGCTCAGGTCATGGTCCCAGGGTCCTGGGATCGAGCCCCGCATCCGGCTCCCTGCTCCGCGGGAAGCCTGCTTCTCCCTGCCCCACTCCCCCTGCTTGTGTTCCCTCTCTCGCTGTGTCTCTCTCTGTCAAATAAATAAATAAAATCTTTAAAAATAATAATAATTTGACTATAATAATTTATAGTCAAAAAGTGGAAAGAACCTGAATGTCCATCAATGGATGAATGGATAAATAAAACATGGCGTATCAATACAATGCAACATTTCTGGCACTACAAAAATATGAAGTACTAATACATGCCTCAACATGGATGAACGTTGACAGCACTATGCTAAGTGAAAGAAATCAGACACGAGACTGATATATTGTATGATACGATTTATATGAAATACCCAGAATAGGTAAGTTTGTAGAGACAGAAAATAAATTAGGAGCAGGGGAGAATGAGGCATGAGTGCTAAAAAGTATGGGGTTTATTTTTGGCGGGGGCGGGGGGGAGGATGCAAATGTTCTGGAATTAATCATTGTGATGGTTCCACAACGTTGTGAATATACTAAAAAGCAGCAAATTACACACTTTAAAAGATATGTCCTAATGGAAAAGTTACATGCATTAAAAAATATAAAGATCCTTAAAAAATATTATTCATACATTCATTCACTCATGCCCCAAAGCAACACTATGCCAAGCCATATGATTTAGCTAATTCTTGAGATTCATGATCGAAATGACACTGTAGTCCTTCCCTGCTGCCTGTTACACACAAAGCAGGTCAATCAATAATTAGCAAACTAAACTCACTGGAACAATCTGACGAGATTAAAATTTTGACTCAGCTAAGTAGAGAAATCTTAATGCTATTCCTGACAACTACAAATTCCAGCGTACTAAAAAAGTAGGATACAGGAACTGGCTCAATTCATAAAAGCTCACTGAATGAAAATGAATGAAGAGCCAGCTTGCGTATACAAGTAGATAATGACAAAAGTAGATCATATTACATCAAGCCAGGCCCATGTTGTCACATAATTTAGGTTTGCCACTCATTATATTTATACGGTTTAAAATTAGATCTATTACTCCTTTTCTTCCTCTGGAGGCTTAATCAAAAAGCAAAAACACTGGGCATCAGGAGACCTGAATTCTGGTGCAAACGCAGCTAACTGTGTGACTCTCACCTCTGTCAGGGCTGCCTGTAAAACGAGGACTTCTCCTCAGACCAGCCGGCTCCTGAAGGCCCTTCCACCACTTCTCTCTGGCACCGCTGCTTGCACCCTGAACCAAGCAAGTCACTATGGTTTCCCTCACAGACAGAAGGCCAGCTCCCAGCCTCTACTTCTCCCCTACCCTTGACAATCCGTTCTCCACAGACAGCCAGTGCTCTTTTTAAAACAGGAACTGATCCTGTCACTCCCATCGGTAAGCCTCCCGATGGCCTACAGGGCAGGGCCCTACCCACTCTCATCCTCCCCTGTCATCATCATCTCCCAAAGCACTCCAGTCACCCTAACCTTTGCGGTCCTCCAACATTCTTAGCCCATTCCTCCCAAAGTCCTCTGCCACACTCCCATCTCTCCTCCTCCTCATTCTAGTTTCTGTTCAAATGTCACCTCCTCAGAGAACTGAGTGTGGACTCTAGTCCCAGGCTGCCTATAGTCAACTTTGCAGCCGGGCATGTTGCTTGCCCTTCTGTAAAATGGTGATGAACAACAGTGCCTACCTCAGTGTTGTCACAAGGGGTAAGAGGCAGTAAAGCTAAATGTCATCTATCACTATTACTTAAGACCTCCCATCTTAACGCCCCTACCTCATAGCACTATCTGAAATGGCCATCCTGATTTGTCTTCTTCTTTGGGGTTCTCCCCCAATACCCACAGAATGTGACGTTCATGGGGAGCTTTGTCTTATTTAAAGCTCTATCACCATCTCCAAGGAAAGACATGCAAATACTTGTTGAATACATGAATAAATAAATCATATCGAGCATTCCTTTAAAATAATGTCTTGGGACGCCTGGGTGGCTCAGTTGGTTAAGCGACTGCCTTCGGCTCAGGTCATGATCCTGGAGTCCCGGGATCGAGTCCCGCATCGAGCTCCCTGCTCCGCGGGGAGCCTGCTTCTCCCTCTGCCTCTGCCTCTCTCTCTCTCTCATGAATAAATAGAATC
This sequence comes from Mirounga leonina, assembly GCF_011800145.1. Lineage (NCBI taxonomy): Eukaryota > Metazoa > Chordata > Mammalia > Carnivora > Phocidae > Mirounga > Mirounga leonina. The sequence goes on along the minus strand of NW_023270451.1, from coordinate 3,624,129 downwards.
TTTAAAAAAAATTTTTAAAAATAAAAATAAAATAATGTCTTAATTCAAAGAATTAAGCAAAAAATGGCACTGCATTTTATCAGTTATATAATTGGGCTGGTCTCCTCTTGTTAATTACCTTGCAGACCAACCAATTTACTTAGCCATTGCCTGGGGGCTTTTCCCTCAAATCTTATCACATAAATACAGTACACAATGGAAGAATCTGGAAGGTTAATCTGTGAGAGTAAAAACTGTATATTGTGGATATATGCTAATTCTTTATAAACATACCACATAAATCCAAACTGCAGTACACCAAAAAAGGCTCTTGGCCATTAGGAAAGTCATACCCTGAAATATGAAAATATGAAACACATGTTGACTTAGTTAACTAAGTGCTTTTCTACATGTATGTCTACACATAACATACACACATACATATTATACATACATACATACAAACACAGAGACATTCCCAAAACTGGGGACATGCTTTTTTCAATTCCTTTTTACATTTCTAAACATAATGCACTATGTGAAAATAAATGCTTTAAATTTAAAGTTGTTTTTAAAACCCAATACTCAGGATCCTAAACGTTACAGTTCTCCTTACTGATGGGCTTAATCTCCCAACGTTCAAAGGAAATCCCAAATTTAAGGCCCTGACCTGAAAGCCAGCATTAATTTTCTAAAGCATCTCAAAGTACCATGTCCATTCCGTTCTAACGTCTTAAGAATCCAAAATCAGATTTTTACGTACCAGTTCCTCAAGTCCTTAATAAGTATTTTCCCGTCATTATAATAATTTTTTAAGAAAGGCATTAGTAGGGCGCCTGGGTGGCTCAGTCGGTTAAGCGACTGCCTTCGGCTCAGGTCATGATCCTGGAGTCCCGGGATCGAGTCCCGCATCGGGCTCCCTGCTCGGCGGGGGGTCTGCTTCTCCCTCTGACCCTCCTCCCTCTCATGCTCTCTGTCTCTCATTCTCTCTATCTCAAATAAATAAAATCTTTAAAAAAAAAAAAAGAAAGGCATTAGTATATCGAGACCCCCATTTTGAGAGACCCTGAAAATACTTCCAAGTTACAGTCCATCTGGAGTGAACAAAAATCCTGTCATGATACATCGCCACGTCAGTAATGCCTCAGGCAGTTTTCATAGAGAGCAAGAAATTCACCAGGCGGCAGAGACCCAGGCGGACAGGAAGGGGAAAAGCCTAGGAAGGCCGCAGAGTCGCCCCCCAAAGGAACCCGAACAAGAAATGCTTCGTGATTTTCAAGATCACGGACTGCCATTCCCTGAAAGACCAAAAACCCTCCGAGTATCCCTTGCTCAGAAGGAGGAGGGAAGCCACAAATCTAGGAGCAAAGACGCTGAACGCTGGTCGGCTTTCTAAACCTGAGAGAGGAGGAGCGACGCGGCGGCGCGCTGCGGTCTCGCAGCCGCTCTCCAGGAAAGGCTCCTCGGCGCCGGCCGCTCCCACTCCGGTCCGCGGCGCGGCTGGAGGTGGCCGGCGGCCGGCACGTTTTAAATACCACCACCCTACTCATCAACTCCCCGTCACAACGCGGGCTGCCGAGCCGCGCCGGGGACCGCCCGCGCACACGCCCACCGGTCCGCGCAGCGCGACCCGGGCGCAGCCGCCGCGCAGCAAAGGGACGCTCGGCCCGAGCAGAAAGTTTCGAATAAAAACCCGAGCC
>NW_023270451.1:3444511-3622050 GCF_011800145.1 Mirounga leonina | reverse complement strand
CAGCCCACTGCCGCCGCCGCCCCGGGCCCGGGGGCCCGGGGGCCCGGGGGCCCGGGGATGCTCTGCGGGCCGGCCGCGGGCTCGCACGCGCCCCTCCCCCGCCCGCCCCTCCCCCAGGGCCGCCCGCCGGGGCGCGCAGGAGGCGAGCGCCGGCGTCCCGGGGATCAGCCCGCCGGCCCTGGGGATCCGGGCAACTTTCCCCTGCGTGGCCGCGGGCTGCCCTCGACTGGGCGGGGGCACGGACCCCGGGGCTAGCGCGGCGCGGACTCACTTTTTCGGATGTTTCTCTCTTTTCGGCCTCCGCTTTCGGGCCTGAATGGCCAGCACTAGGGAAAGAGAAGACACACATTAACGGTCGGGCCGGCCGGCCTGCGGGGCCGCGTGGCGGGGAGGAGGGGACGCCGCGGGCCACTCACCTTTCCGGGAGCTCATCCCGACTTGGCGGAAGGGGCGCGGGGGGCTTCGCGGCGGCGGCAGCGGCGACGCGGGAGCCGAGCCGAGTCGAGCCGGGCTGCAGCCTCCACTCGCTCCGCCAGCCGGGAGGAGGCGGGAACCGCGCCTGCGCCGCCGCCGCAGCCGCCGCTCCCGCGGGGGGCCCAGCGAGACCCGCCCCCGGCCGGCCCCGCCCCCGCCCCGCCCCCGCCCCGCCCCCGCCCGCCCGGTGGGGTCCGGACCCCCGCGCCGAGCCTCTTCGCGCGCGCCGCACCCACCCACCTGCCCCACCTGTGCGGAAGGGACTCCCCGCGACCACCGCCGCTCCCGCCCACGGCGTCCCCCGCCCCCGCCTGCGGCCCGGGCCTCCGCCTCTTGCGCCCCCGCGGCCGGCCCAGGCCTCCCGCCTCTCTCGGGCACCCGGCCCGCGCGACCCTCCCGAGCCACAGCCTCTCCCCTACGCACCCCGACCGATCGCGCCACCCGCCTCTCCATGCGCCCTTCCTTGGCCGGCGCCTCCGCGGGTCTCGCACCACCTCTCTTCGCGCGGCCTCTTCTCCCCCTTTGCTCCTCTACATCCTTGCATCCCCATGAGCGCCGCTTCCTCCTCTCCGGCGGGTGTGGAAAGGGCACAGGACCAAGAGCGGGGAAACCTGGGTCCTCCGCTGGCTGTGTGACCTTGGAGAAGTCCTCTCATCTCTCCCCTTTACCTACCCGCAGGATTGTTTGAGTTCAATGCAAATGGCATGGAAAGTACGATGAGGTTTTGGCGCCTGAATTAAAGCCCAGCTCTACCAGTAAACGCCAAGTGTTTAACAGTTAACACAACAATCCCACCAAGTAGTTATTGTCTACGTCTTACGATGAGGAAACTGAGTCCTAAAGAAGTTGAACAGTTTGCCCAGCGATAATCCAAATGTAGGCCTAGTCGTCTCCAAACCCTTTCCACCTACCATGCTACCTAATAAAGATGAGAATCAAGCTGATAGTGCGACAAAATGATAACGGCAGTATTCCTTGGGTTGTTTAAATAATTATAATGTTTTGGAAAGATAGCCACCCCGACAATTTACTCTCTTTGGTTGTACAATTGTTACCTCATCAAAGTAACTAGTCTTATTCTGAAGATGCTAAACCCAAAGGCTGCTTAGACTTGATGAACCTTTTACTTTCTCAACCTTTGTATTTTTTTTAAGTTTTTATTTTAATCACCTCCTTGGAGTGCATTCCTTAATCCCCATCACCTACTTCAGCCACCCCCACCCACTTCCCCTCAGGGAACCATCAGGTTGTTCTCTATACTTAAGTACTTTCTCAACTTTTTACTTTCAAAAATAACCCTACAGAAAAGTTATGAGAAAAAACATAAGTAACAGCCATATTAACCCATGTTCACCAATTGTTAACATTTCATCACGTTTGCTTTCCTTGTGTATATGTGTGCATATGGAACTTTCTTTGTTTTGTTTTTGCTGAATCACTGAAGTTTTTGCCTTGTTACCCTTTACCCTTAACATTTTGATAAGTAGGGCACCTGGGCGGCTCAGTTGGTTAAGCAACTGCCTTCGGCTCATGTCATGATCCTGGAGTCCCAGGATTGAGTCCAGCATTGGGCTCCCTGCTCAGCAGGGAGTCTGCTTCTCCCTATGACCCTCTGCCCTCTCATGCTCTATCTCTCATTTTCTCTCTCAAATAAATAAGTAAAATCTTTTTAAAAAAAAATTTCGATAAGTATCTAAGAACAAAGATATTCTACATAATCAGAATTCCATTATCATTCCAAGAAAATTTAATATTAATATATTATCTGTAATATACAGAAGCCATATTCAAATTTTCAAAATGTCCCTTTTAGCTGACTTTTCTCCAATCCAGGATACAATCAAGAATCATGCATTACATTTAATTGCCATGTCTTTTTACACTTCTTTAGTCTCGAATAATCCCTGATTGTTGTTGTTGTTTTTCTTTTATAACATTGATTTCTTTTGAAGAACCAAATTCTACTGTTCTGCAGGATGTTCCTCAGGTTGTATTTGTTCCCTGTTAGATTCAAGTTAAATAATTTTGTCAGGTACAATGTATGGATGACATTGTGTCCATCTCAGTATGTTGCAACAGAAGGGAAATGATGTCAGTTTGTTCCATTATTCGTGATGTTACATTTAATCATTTTTCTATGGTAAAGCTAGCTTTTTTTTCTTTTCTATTTAAAGAAGTAGTCTATCCATTTTTTAATGGATAAAGGACTTGAATGTACGTATAAAGGACTTGAATGTACATTTCTCCAGAGATATACAAATGGCCAACAAGTACATGAAAAGATTCAGGGCGCCTGGGTGGCTCAGTTGGTTAAGCAACTGCCTTTGGCTCAGGTCATGATCCTGGAGTCCCAGAATCGAGTCCCGCATTGGGCTCCCTGCTCAGCAGGGAGTCTGCTTCTCCCTCTGACCCTCCCCCCTCTCATGTGCTCTCTCTCTCTCATTCTCTCTCTCAAATAAATAAATAAAATCTTTTAAAAAATTAAAAAAATAAATAAAAAAAAAAAAAGAAAAGATGCTCAACATCATTAGAGAAATGCAAAGCAAAACCACAATGAGGGGCCCCCGGATGGCTCAGTCGGTTAAGCGTCTGCCTTCGGCTCATGTCATGATCTCAGGGTCCTGGGTTGAGCCCCGCATCAGGCTCTCTGCTCAGCAGGGAGACTGCTTCTCTCTCACACTCTCCCTCTGTGCTCTCTTGCTCTTTCTCTCAAATAAATAAATAAAATCTTAAGCACACACTCACACTGAGATACCCCTTCACACCTACTAGGATGACTATATTCCTTTTTTTTTTTTTTTAAGATTTTATTTATTTATTTGAGAGAGAGAGACTGAGAGAGAGAGAACATGAGAGGAGGGAGGGTCGGGAGGGTCAGAGGGAGAAGCAGACTCCCCGCCGAGCAGGGAGCCCGATGCGGGACTCGATCCAGAGACTCCAGGATCATAACCTGAGCCGAAGGCAGTCGCCCAACCAACTGAGCCACCCAGGCGCCCCACTATATTCCTTTTTTAAAATGGAAAATAAGGGGCTCCTGGGTGGCTCAGTTGGTTAAGCTTCAGACTCTTGGTTTCGACTTAGGTCATGAACTCATGAGTCCTGAGATAAAGCTCCACATCAAGCCCCACACTGAGCCCCATGGGCTCTGCGCTGAGTGGGGAGCCTCATTGAGATTCTCTGCCCCTCCCCCGACTCACTCTCTCTCTCGAATAAATAAATCTTTAAAAATAAATAAATAAATGGAAAATAAGTGTTAGCAAGGATATAGAGACATTGGAATCCTTGTACATTGCTGGTGGGAATGTAAAATGGTGCAATCACTGTGGACAACAGTCCCACACTTCCTCAAAAAGCTAAACATAGAATTATCAGCAATTCCATCCATAGGTATATATCCAAAATAATTGCAAACAGGTACTCAAATCCTTGTACACAAATGTGCATAGCAGTACTAATCACAGAAGCCAAAAGGTTAGAAACAATGCAAATATCCATCAACACATGAATGGATAAACAAATTGTGATATACACATACAATGAAATATTTTTCAGCCCATAAAAAGAATGAAGAAAAAGAAGAAAAGAATGAAAAAGAATGGTACATACTACAATATGGATGAACCTCAAAACATTATGCCAAGTGAAAGAAGCCAGACACAAAAGGTCTATTTTGTATTGTATGATTCTGTTTACATGAAACATCTAGAATAAGCAAATCCAGAAAGCAGAATGGTGGTGGCCAGTGGCTGGGGGTGAGGGGAAATGAGGAGCAACAGCTTGATGGGTACAAAATTTTATTTTGTAATGATGCAAATGTTTTGGAGCCAGAAAGAAGTGGTGGTGGCACAAAGTTGTGAATGCATAAGTGTCACTGAATTGTGCACTCTAAAATTATTAACTTCATGTTATGTGAATTTCACCTCAATTTTAAAAAAACAAAAAATCCTGTGGGTAATACTTTGAAACTCTGTGAATATCCTTCCCCAAGAATCTTTCACTCTGTGGGTTAGCATCTATTGATGATGCTTGTCTGAATCAATTATTACTCTAGTGGTTGTAGAATAATGATACTATAATTCTATCATTCCATCTGTTCCATCTGTATTAATTAGGTGACATTCTTATATAAGGAAGACCTTTCGTTTCTCACCACTCCTTGGTTCTCTGTTTTCAGCTTGTTTTTTGTCTTTGTTTTTGGTATCAATATTGACAGCAATTACTGTCACTTTGATTTTTGATCTTGAATTGTTCCATATTTGACCACGAAAGACCCTTCCAATTGGTAGTGTCCTTTGGACATGCCTCAATAGGTTTTTGAGCATCTTTTTACTTTCTGGCACAGATGTTACAGGAAACCTTGTACTTTCCCTGACCTGGTCTCAAAACCAGCAATGTGTCCAGTCTTAGCTCCTTCTGGAAGGTGATTAGAAGCTTTGAAGCCAAAGAAATGAGTTTGAAACCAATTTCTTTTATTATTATTTTTTTAAAGATTTTATTTATTTATCTGAGAGAGAGAGAATGAGAGAGCACATGAGAGGGGGGGAGGGTCAGAGGGAGAAGCAGGCTCCCCGCTGAGCAGGGATCCTGATGCGGGACTCGATCCTGGGACTCCAGGATCATGACCTGAGCCGAAGGCAGTCGCTTAACCAACTGAACCACCCAGGCGCCCCTCTTTTATTATTTTTTTAACAGCTTTATTGAGATTTAATTCACATACCGTACAATTCACCCACTTAAAGTGCAAAATTCAATGGTTTTTAGTATGTTCACATGGTTGTGCAACCACCACCACAATCTAATTTTAAAATGTTTTTGTCACCCCTAAAAGAAACTCCATACTCATTAGTAGTCACTCCCCATTTCCCCCAACCTTCCCTGCCGAAGCCCTGGGCAGCCACTAATCTCCTTTCTGTCTCTATAGGCTTGCCCATTCTGGACAGATCATATAAATGAAATCATACAATATGTGGCCTTTTGTGACTGGCTTCTTTCACTTAATGTTGAAACCAATTTCTGCTACTAATTTCTACATAACCTTGGACAAGTTACTTAATTACAACATCTGGAAAATGATAATATCAATACCAATCCTCCTAGATCAATATGATAATCAAACAAAATAAGTAACTATTCAGTACATAGTAATTATCATTAACATTAGATGAGAGACACAGACCCAATCTGTCTGCTAGATCTTTTGCATTCATTTGTTCAACAAATAATTATCAAATACCTATTAATGTAGCATTATTCTATGTATTGAGTCTACAGCACTGAACAAAGCACACAAAAATCTCCCTCCCGGGGCGCCTGGGTAGCTCAGTCGTTGAGCGTCTGCCTTCGGCTCAGGTCATGATTCCAGGTCCTGGGATCGAGCCCTGCATCGGGCTCCCTGCTCCGCGGGAAGCCTGCTTCTCCCTCTCCCACTCCCCGTGCGATCCCTCTCTCGCTCTGTCTCTCTCTCTGTCAAATAAATAAAATCTTAAAAAAAAAAAAAATCTCCCTCCCTCGTGGAGCTTACATTCTACTGCTAGATGCAGAAAATAAAATAAATGGGTGAATTATTACTATAATTACTAGATGGCAGTAGCATCTATAAAAAGAAAAAACAATGAAAAACAAAAAAATACCAAACTTTTGGGGAGGTGATTTTCTTTTTCAAGAGTTTTTTGGGGTTTTCTTTCTAAGATTTTATTATTTATTTACTTATTTATTCGACAGAGAGAATGAGAGAGAGCACAAGCATGGGGAGCAGGAGAGGGAGAAGCAGGGTCCCTGCTGAGCAAGGAGCCCAATGTGGGACTCGATCCCAGGACCCCGGGATCATGACCTGAGCCGAAGGCAGATGCTTAACTGACTGAACCACCCAGGCACCCCTGGGGAGGTGTTAAAGAAAGGTCTCACTGAGGGACACATGGGTGGCTCAGTCAGTTAAGCATCTGCCTTTGGCTCAGGTCATGATCTCAGGGTCCTGGAATCAAGCCCGGAGTTGGGCTCCCTGCTGAGCGGGGAGTCTGCTTGTCCCACCCCCTCTCCCTCTATCCCCCCCACCCACTCATGCTTGCCAGTTCTCAAATAAATAAATAAAATCTTTTAAAAAAAAAAAAGGTCTCAGTGAGAAGATAACAGTTAAAGACCTTAAGGTGATCTTGTTAATCTTTTCACTTCTATAAATTAGGAGAGAACTACATTTGCCACCTAGAATATTTGTGAATTGCTTTGAATTTATTTAAGTAAAATATACCAACTTAATTATCAATAAATAAATTTACACATACTATATTAGGTGCTTACAGAAAGAATGATAAATTATAAACCTAGTCTCTGCAAATTTAAAAATTAGGGGCGCCTGGGTGGCTCAGTCGGTTAAGTGTCTGCCTTCGGCTCAGGTCATGATCCCAAAGTCCTGGGATCGAGCCCCGCATCGGGCTCCTTGATCAGCAGGGAGTCTGTTTCTCCCTCTCCCTCTGCTGCTCCCCCTGCTTGTGCTCTCTCTCTCTCTGTCAAATAAATAAATAAAATCTTTAAAAAAATTTTTTTTTAATTAAAAATTTCAGGGCACGTGGCTGGTTCAGTGGGTAGAGCACACGACTCAATCTCAGGGTCAGTTGTGAGTTCAAGCCCCATACTGGGTGTGGAGCCTACTGAAAAAAAATATTTTTTTTAAATAAAAATGAAAAATTTATTTGAGATGCATCATAATTTCAAATGACATTTTAAAGGAAATTTAAAAAAAGAAACAATGAGAGTGTATTTTTTTTTAAGTTTTTTTTTTTTTACAGCTCTATGCCCAATGTGGGGCTCAAACTCATGACCCTGAGTATAAATTTAATTATTTTATTCTACCATTATTTATTGCTAATAAATCTAACTCTGAGAATATTATCATTAAGAGCAGAAGTATTAGAACTGGATATATTTTGTTCTCTGTAGCAGTCCAAAAGAAGTGAAAAGGGCAGCATATATGCATTTTTCCCCAACCTAGCACAACAGAATTCAAGGTGAACATATCATATTAATTTTTACTAAATACAAAAAAAATTACAGAATGCTGTAAACCCAGTTACACACTAATATTTCTAAGTAGAGCTATTAAATCATGCTGTATCTCAGAAGGTATATTTAGTATGTCATAGAATTGGAAACAGACTTGAGAGGTCATACAACCCACCTTTGGGCCTTCAGTGGATGAGAACCTAGCCTCTTTCTAAAGGTTCTCCAATGCTTTGACATTTCTGGGAAAGTTTCTTTAGATCTAATTTATACCTTCTATTATGAAGCTTAAGCTTGTCTCTTATTATTACAGCATATTTCTCAGTGGCATTAGTACCATTAAAGCAGCAATTTAACCCAGAAGTTAGTGCACAGAGTAGTAGACCCAGACTGGCAGAGTTCAAATCCTGGTTTTACCATTTACTAGGTACAACTTGGGCTGGGTAACCAGGGCTCTATTAGTTTCTCTGTGCCTCAGTTTCCCCTGATCTGCAAAATGAGGATAGTAATATTAACTACCTTATAAACTTGTGGGGATTCAATGAGTTGTTTCATCTAAGATGCTTAGAGAAGGATCTGATTGTTCAATAAATATTAGCTGTTCTTATGTATATGCACATCAAGACATGTCTTACTAATCTATAGCTACAAAACAAATTTCTCCCAAATTTAGCAACTTAAAACAACAAACATTTATTATCTCACGATTTTTGTGGTCCAGGACTTTGGGAGCTGTTTGGCTGGAGAGTGAAGTTGTCACCTGGGGCTGCAGTCATCTGGAGGCTTGAGGAAGGCTGGAAGATCTGTTACCAAGATGGCTCACTCACATGGCTGTTAGCAGGAGGCCTCAGATTTTCACTGGCTCTTGCAAGGAGGCCTCACTTCCTCCACCTGGATCTTTCCATAGGGCTGATTGAGTGTCTGGCCTCCCCCAGAGAGCAAGGAAGAAACTTCACTGCCTTTTGTGACCTACCCTCAGAAGTCACAATCCGTCATTTTCACCACATTCTATTCATGAGTCGCAAGTCCAGCCCATGCTCAAAGGAGGAGCATGAAACCACTTCTTGAAGGGAAGAGTGACAGAGAATATGTGGACATATTTTTTAAATATGACCCACCACGAGGGGTCATTCCTTCTTTCTTCTAGTGCCTCTGATTTGCAAGCGAGAATCCTTACAGACCCCTCATTTGGCTATTGTCTAAACAGTATATTGTCTAAACAGTAGAAATGAAAGAATTTTCAGTCCAATGTTCACACTAAATAAAAAAAAGGGAATGTAGTCTAGATTATCTAGGGAAAATCAACAATAGAAATAGATGTGTTACAAATAAAATGCCTACTGTATATAAGACTTACATAAGCCAGGGCGTATGGAGCCAGGTTAAGAATGGCTCCTAAAGATCTGCCCAGGGCTCTATTAGTGGGGATTTAGAATATTGACTAACATGCCAGCACATATCTAAACAAATTAAATGGTCTGGCCATGGTAAGCTATGCTGAACTCTTGCACCATGGGCCCCATTTCTTTCAGGCATTTGGACATGGATAGAGCCATGATAGAATACTTATTCTCAAATATATGAACTCTGAGTATAAGAATTTTGTTTTCCATTTTATGGCAACTGACTTAAAAATCCAACATAAAATCCAATGTAAAAATAAACTGAATATGATTTTTCTCACAGTTAAACATGAATTCTGTTCTAGCATAATTCACAATCAGTTGTTCAAAAATGTATATTTATAACTTTCAGGTAGACAGAGGCATTGTGTATGGAGATAAAATATATTTATCATTAAGAAACAGCTTTCTAGGGGCACCTGGGTGCCTCAGTCAGTTTAAGTATCAAACTCTTGGTTTCAGCTTAGATCATGATCTCAGAGTTGTAAGATCAAGCCCTGCATCAGGCTCTGTGCTCAGCATGGAGTCTGCTTAACATTCTTTCTCCCTTTCCCTCTGCCCCTCCCACTTGTGCTCTCTCTCTCTGCAATAAATGAATAAAGCTTTAAAAAATGGCTTTATAGTCAGGGTACCTGGCTGGCTCAGTCGGTGGAGCATGTGACTCTTGATCTCAAGGTTGTGAGTTCAAGCCCCATATTAGGTATACAGACTACTTAAAAAAAAAATCTTTTTTTTCATTTTCTAAGGCAGGGGAGGGACAAAGGGAGAAGGAGAGAGAATCCTAAGCAGGCTCCATGCCCAGCACAGAGCCCAACTTGGGACTCAATCTCACAACCCCAAGATCATGATCCCCAGCTAAAATCAAGAGTCAGATGCTTAACTGACTGAGCCACCCAGGTGCCCCTAAAAATAAAATCTTTTTTTTTTAAAAAAGATTTTATTTATTTATTTATTTATTTATTTATTTATTTATTTATTTGTCGGGGGCGGAGAGAACACAAGCAGGGGGCATAGCAGAGGTAGACAGGCTCCCCACTGAGCATGGAGCCCGACTAGGGGCTCAATCCCAGCACCCTGGGATCATGACCTGAGCTGAATGAGCCACCCAGGTGCCCCACGTTGGGTTCTCTGCTCAGTGGAGAGCCTGCTTCTCCCTCTCCCTCTGCGCTGTCTCTCTCACATAAATAAATAAAATCATTTAAAAAACAATGTAGAACATTCCCAGTACCTCCTGAAAGCCCCCTCGTCCCTCCTCAGTCACTAGTCCCCCCCCAGGTAACCTCTATTCTAACTACTAACACTGCTGATTAATGCTGCCCAGTTTTTAGGTTTATGGAAATGAAATCATACACTAGGCCTTTGCATCCGGTTTCTTTTTTTTTTTTTTAAAGATCTTATTTATTTATTTGACAGAGAGAGACAGAGTGAGAGAGGGAACCCAAGCAGGGGGAGTGGGAGAGGGAGAAGCAGGCCTCCCGCAGAACAGGGAGCCAGATGCAGGGCTCGATCCCAGGACCCTGGGATCATGACCTGAGCCAAAGGCAGACACTTAACGACTGAGCCACCCAGGCGCCCCATGCATCTGGTTTCTTTTGCTTGACCTGATGTTTGTGAGACTGAGCCATGTGCTACATGCAGTAATACTCTCATTGTTGTAGAGTGTTCCATTTTGTGAATATACCACTTGTTTTTTAAATCCACTGGTGCCATTTACTTCTTTCTTTTTTTTTTTTTAAGATTTTATTTTAAAGTAATCTCTGCTCCCAATGTGGGGTTTGCACTCACAACTCTGAGAACAACGGTCACATGGTCTACCGACTGAGTTGGCCAGGTGCCCCCACTCGCACCATTTATTAAACTACCATGTCTTGGTGGGCCCCTGGGTGGCTCAGTCAGTTAAGCGTCCTACTCTTGATAATGGCTCAGGTCATGATCTCAGGGTGGTGAGATTGAGCCCCACCTCAAGCTCCACACTGCGCGTGGAGTCTGCTTAAGATTCTCTCTCCCTCTCCCTTTCCCCTCCCCACTGCACTCTTTCTCAAAAAAAAGCAAAACAAGGGGCACCTGGGTGACTCAGGTGGTTAAGCGTCTACCTTCAGCTCACGTCATTATCCCGGGGTCCTAGGATCAAGCCCCGCATCCGGCTCCCTGCTCAGTGGGAAGTCAGCTTCTCCCTCTCTCTCTGCTCCTCCCCCTCACGTGCTCGCGCGCGCTCTCTCTCTCTCTCTCAAATAAAATCTTAAAAAAGAAAAGCAAAACAAAAAAACAAGTCCTGTGTCTTAACCCCAAACTTGCCCTTCTACTCTCAGCTTTGTAATGAGGCATCTGTGACTCAGCCAACAGACTACAATTAGTTCTGCCAGCTGGGGGCGCTAGAAGGAGCCTGGAGGCTGGAAAAGGGAGAAGGCGCTTACCCCTTCCTGTTGGCGGGCGGGTCCTGTCACCTGTCACAACAGCAGTGGGTTCCAGTCTCAAGTTTTATAGTGCCCCTCAAACCAGCCTCATGGTGTCCCCTTAGAAGGACAGTCAACGCCAGGCAGTACCCCGTCCTCAGACCTCTGGGTCCCAGCTCCCTCCTCTGAGCTTCTGAGGTGGAATTCCCCAGCTCTGCACTTGGTTCCCCAGCCCTAGAGATGGGTGCTGCTTCCCGCATTATTATCGTGTCACCACAGTGTCCCCTTTATCCCTTTTTAGTTCTCCAGTACCTGCTCAACCGAACGATGCCTCGTATTCACTTTTTGGTTAAAGTAGCTGATCTAATTGCAACAAAAAGTAATTTCTGCTTTCTCTCTAGACTCTGCGGGACTCATGGTTCGACCAGTAGCGGGTGGTTCCGATGTCTCCAGTTCGGACTACTGAGTAGCAGTGCTATGAATGTTCTCGTCCCTGTCTTTTGGTGAATGTGTGTATATACCTAGAAAATGGAATTGCTAGTCATAGGGTATGTACGTGTGTGTTTACTTTTAGCAGATGCCACCAACATATTTTCCCAAATGGTTGCCGCAGTATTCCCCGGCTCTCACACCTGATTCTCAGGACTTTTAAAAGTCAGTAAGTGTGGGCGCCTGGGTGGCTCAGTCGTTAAGCGTCTGCCTTCGGCTCAGGTCATGATCCCAGGGTCCTGGGATCGAGCCCCGCATCGGGCTCCCTGCTCGGCGGGAAGCCTGCTTCTCCCTCTCCCACTCCCCCTGCTTGTGTTCCCTCTCTCGCTGTGTCTCTCTCTGTCAAATAAATAAATAAAATCTTTAAGAGAAAAAGTCAGTAAGTGCCACAGTAGTGTAAATTACTCTCTACGTCAGGATTTTTACGCTGCAATGCTAAAGAAAACTAGACTCTTGCTTAAAGAGGGACTGTACGTCCTTAAGTTCTCTGGGAGTGCCTGGCACATAGTAGGTGGTGTTGAATCAATAATAAGAATAAAAAGAAGTTTAAGTCTGTCCCTTTGTACAGTTGGACTAGTGTGAAACAGTAATGTAAATTGAGGTCAGTCCTACCCTAGGGCATACTCAGTAACCTGAGAACTCATTCCCCTGGGCAGCTGTAGATAAACAGGCCTCGCTTTCCACAGGCTGCTTCTATTGCCCAGCAAGACCCATTTTACTCCTCACAGTCTGCTTAAATGAATTGATAGAGGAGCAGACCCAACGCAACAATGGCAGGCGGACTGCTTATAGGCTGGGGCAGCCCTGTGTCTGGCACATCAGTCTCACTGCTTAAACCCTCTCTCAAGGATCTTTTCTTGGGGGGCACCTGGATGGCTCAGTCAGTTAAGTGTGTGCCTTCGGCTCATGATCCTTGGTCCTGGATGGAGCCCCGCATTGGGCTCCCTGCTTCTCCCTCTCCCCCTGCTGGTTCTCTCCCTTCCTCCCTCTCTCTCTCTCTTTCTCTCTCTGTAAAATAAATAAAATTTTTGTTAAAAAGAAAGAAACTTTTTTTTTTTTAAGATTTTATTTATTTATTTGACAGAGAGACACAGTGAGAGAGGGAACACAAGCAGGGGGAGTGGGAGAGGGAGAAGCAGGCTTCCCATGGAGCAGGGAGCCCAATGCGGGGCTCGATCCCAGGACCCTGGGATTATGACTTGAGCCGAAGGCAGACGCTTAATGACTGAGCCACCCAGGTGCCCCAGAAACTTTTTTTTTTAAAGTAAGCTCTATACCCAACGTGGTGCTTGACCTCACAACCCTGAGATCGAGAGTCATATGCTTCACCGACTGAACCAGCCAGGCACCCCCTTTCTCAAAAATCTTTAATGGAGATTCCAAATTGAATTGAATCCCCTGGAGATTTATTCTTAGAGCGACACAGACTTCAGGGTGTTCCCCTCAAACCTCCTCAATGTCTTTTTTTTTTTTTTTAAGATTTATTTATTTATTTGACAGAGAGACACAGCGAGAGAGGGAACCCAAGCAGGAGGAGTGGGAGAGGGAGAAGCGGGCCTCCCACTGAGCAGGGAGCCCAATGCGGGGATCGATCCCGGGACTCTAGGATCATGACCTGAGCTGAAGGCAGACGCTTAACGACTGCGCCACCCAGGCGCCCCAAAATAACTTTTTTAGAAGTAATCTCTACACCCAACGTGGGGCTGGAGCTCACAACCCTGAGATCAAGAGTCACATGTTCCACCGACTGAGCCAGCCAGGCACCCCTACCAAATCATCTTTATGTGTTCTAGAACAACACAATTTCCAATGGCATAGATCTATTTTCATATAATATAGGATTGTTAGAGTGATATTCTTCTGACTTTACAAGTAATATAACCTTATTGAGGTTCTATTAATAGAACAGTCAAAACAATCCATAAAGCGGGGATTTTTCATTTGACAAACTGGTGAGGAAGCAGATATACCTAACTAGGAATTAAAGACAGTCGTACAGAGGTGCCTGGGCAGCTCAGTCAGTCCAGTGTCTGCTTCGGCTCAGGTCATGATCCCAGGTCCTGGGATCAAGCCCCGCATTGGGCTCCCTGCTCAGTGGGGAGTCTGCTTCTCCCTCTCCTTTTGCCCCTCCCCCTGCTTGTGCTCGCTCTGTCTCTTTCTCTCTCACATGAATAAATAAAATCTTTAAAAAAAATAAAAGCTTAAAAAAAAGACAATGGCATTTTGGGGGGCACCTGGGTGGCTCAGTCGGTTAAGCACCCGACTCAGGTTGTGATCTCAGGGTTGTGAGATTGACATTGGACTCCATGCTGGGCATGGAACCTGCTTAAGATTCTCTCTCTCTCCCTCTCCCTCTGCCCCTCCCCCCACCCCCAGGGCGTGCTCTCTCTCTCTCTAAAATACATACATACATACATACATACAATGGTATTTTTGAATCTCTGGGTATGTAAGGCATGTTTCTGTGACTCATTATAGCCAGTGACATACAGCAAATGGATGTCTCTTCTCATGTACTATTTGTCACCAGAGAGGAAGCCAACATGTTCTGTTGTCATCGTGCAAGGTGATGTAAGTACCTCCTATTTCTGACTCCTCAGACATTTCTTCAGGTCTCACTCTTTCCTTCTCCTTTCCCATCCCTGGCTGGTCACCAGAAAGACCAAGTGATGAGAGGGTTGAAAGTTTCAGCCCGGGGGTGTGCCTGGGTGGCTCAGTCGTTAAGCGTCTGCCTTCAGGTCAGGTCATGGTTCCATGGGTCCTGGGATCGAGCCCCGCATCAGGCTCCCTGCTCAATGGGAAGCCTGCTTCTCCCTCTCCCACTCCTCCTGCTTGTGTTCCCTCTCTGTCTCTGTCTCTGTCAAATAAATAAATAAAATCTTAAAAAAAAAAAAAAGAAAAAAAGATTCAGCCCTACCCCTGACCTCCTTGGAGGGAAGGATTGCTGAAGATTGAGCTCTTGAAGATAGAAAGTCTTGAACACAATCTGAACTTCCAAGCTGGTGAAGCATCAAGGTGCTGGGAGGGTGGTGTGACCAGAGAGAGTATGGAAGCTCTGTGCACCCCACCACCCGAACCTTGCCCTATGCCTCACTTCTGTTTGGCTGCTCCTGAGTTGTATCCTTAATAATAAACCAGTAAAATGCCCTCCTGAGTTCTCCGAGCCATTCTAGTAAATTATTGAACCTGAGAAGGGGGTTGTAGCGACCCCTGCTTTATGGCCAGTCACTCAGAAGCACGGGTGATGTCTCTAAGACTTGCAACTGGTCCTAAAGCCGGAAGGCGGGCAGTTTTGTTGGGTCTGCACTAACCCCAGGTAGTTAGCGTCTGAACTGAAGTGAATTGTTGAACACCCAGTGGGTGTCCTGAGAATCAGAGAATTGGTTGTTGGCATTGGAAAACACTCGAGAGGTCCCATTTTTGCAGTAGGTAGGAGAGCTAGGACACACACAATCTTTTGACCTAGCGTATACTTTTTTTCCACTTTGGTTCCTCCTCTTTAAAAATAAAACATTATTTTGGGGCTCCTGGGTGGTGCAGTAGGTTGAGTGTCCCAACTCTTGGTTTCGGCTCAGGTTGTGATCTCAGGGTCGTGAGACTGAGCCCTGCATCAGACTCCGTACTCACTGCAGAGTCTGCCTGAGACTCTCTCTCCCTCTCCCTCTGCTCCTCCCCCCCTCAAATAAATAAATATATCTTTTAAAAAAATTATTGGGGCACCTGGGTGGCTCAGTCGGTTAAGCACCTGCCTTCGGCTGAGGTCATGATCCCAGGGTCCTGGGATCGAGCCCCGCATCGGGCTCCCTGCTCAGTGGGGAGTCTGCTTTTCTCTCTCCTGCTCCCCCTGCTTGTGCTCTCTCTCTCTCTCTCTCTGTCAACTAAATAAATAAAATCTTTAAAAAATAACATTATTTCATAAGTCATAAGACATTACCCAATGCCGTCTCCCTATATGTAAAAGAACTAGAGACCATTAAACCTAAAATCAAAAGAGAAAAAACGAAGAGCAAAAGTTCTCATGATAGCCACAACAATAGGCAGGCTCTCCTGTTGCAGCAAAAATTTCTGGAAGGAATCAAAACTCCTATAACCCAATCCAAAGTTTCAAGGAGAAAATTGAGTTGACAGTCATATATTTATATACATGCACATATAGCACCACTAGAAACAAGGCATCTAAACTGTCTGAAAACAAATAAACTGAATATCATGACAGCAAACGTATCTGCTAATAGTTCCTGGCAAGCGTTAAAATCAATTTAGAGCAGATAGTGGTGCTGGACGTGTCCAGAAGGTGAGTTATGCCGAGATATATAAAACAACAACAACAAAATGCTTCCTATAACATTTTCAGTGGGACAAGGTCTGAAAAATCAATCAGTATCTTCTAAAAAGTACAAATAGGTAGTTCTGTAATGACAAGCTACAATTAGAATATCATCCTACGTGTTAAATTCTAAATGCAATTTGGGAGCCCCTGTCACTTGCAGCACCTTGGACAGAGGATTAGCTGGTTTCCATTAGCTTCAGCCGCCTTCTGGGGCTCTTGTTTAGTATTATGTCTCAGACCCTACATGGGCCATGAATGTGCTCCTTCACTTCTTCATTTTGGAATAAAACCATCTACTAAACGGTTTTTCTCAACTACATAAAATTATGATTTTTTTTAAAAAATGTAAATGTGGGGTGCCTGGGTGGCTCAGTCGTTAAGCGTCTGCCTTCGGCTCGGGTCATGATACCAGGGTCCTGGGATCGAGCCCCGCATCGGGCTGCCTGCTCAGCAGGAAGCCTGCTTCTCCTTCTCCCACTCCCCCTGCTTGTATTCCTGCTCTCACTGTGTCTCTCTCAGTCAAATAAATAAATAAAACAAAAACAAAAACAAAAACATTTTAGAAGGACAAAATAATGGTAAGATAATTTTCAAAATAATCCTATTATTCACAAAATCAAGACTTTTTATTCTTACTAAAAATATTGTCAGTACTAACTTTGTAGTGAGAGCAAAATGACTAATTATGGTCCTTTAAAATTTTTTAAAATCTTGGTTTGACCCTGTGTGAGACAGCAATTCATAAAAACACCTCTAAGTTCAGGTTATTGTGGCACTTGATTTTAATGGCTATCAAAACCAAAAATATATTTCATAAAGATTTGATATATAATAAACACTTAGTGCAAAGTTTATTAATAATGATAAGGGATAGAAATCCTTATTTAAAATAGTCCTCATAATTCTCTATATCTGGCCCAATTCTTGTCAGATCTGATTAGATCATCATTGTTTTTATCTTGTAAAGTAGCTTCCTATGTGTCTGTCATTGTATGTCATTTCCTTGTTGTTAGCTCGTGCCCACAATGTTAATGTTATCTTCAATCTGTGATTTCTCAATTTTTTTGGTCTTGGAATCTCTTTCTACATTAAAAATTATAGACCTCAAAGAGATGTTTTTTGGTGTGGTTATATATCTATTGACATTTATCATACTGGAAATTAAAACAGAGAAAAATTGAAAAACATGAATTCCTAAGCACACCTTCCATTTGTAGCAGAATTATGACGTCATCCATGTCATGGAGCCTCTAGAAAACCTCACTGCATATTAAGGAGAGTTTGAGAGTGGAAACAGGCCCATAATGTCTTAGTGCTATGTATTTGGGGCTCACAGATCTCCTGTGGGTCCCCAGATCACACTTTGAGAATCCCTGCTCTGCGGGAGCCTTTTTTTTTTTAAGTAGGCTCCACGCCCAATGTGGGGCTTGAACTCAGGACCCAGAGATCAAGCGTTGCATACTCCACCGACTGACTCAGCCAGGCGCCTCTCTTGGGAGAATCTTTTTAAAGCCATAGATTAATTTTGTGAGTGTTGGTTTCGTTAAACTAGATAACACAACCTATAAATCTAGTAATTAGGCTTGTGTAATCTGCAATTGGCTCATTATTCTAAAGTGTGATGATGCCTCCATGTCAGGGACTCCAAGTCTTCCTAAGAATAACATATTTGACACTGAATAACTGATGTATGAATGACAGGTGCCAGAGTAAAAAATCCACATACTAAATACTAATTGAGCTTAATTTGACATTTACACAGGGGCGCCTGGGTGGCTCAGTCGGTTAGGCGGCTGCCTTCGGCTCCGGTCATGATCCCAGGGTCCTGGGATCGAGCCCCATGTCGGGCTCCCTGCTCAGCGGGGAGTCTGCTTCTCCCTCTCCCTCTGCCTGCCTCTCTGCCTACTTGTACTATCTCTATGTCAAATAAATAAATAAAATCTTAAAAAAAAAAATTGACATTTACACAAAAATAAACATAAATACATGATATACTACTTGTTCCAACATCCCAAGTAGCCTACACTCCACTTTAGACCACTAGGTGCAGTTAGTGCACAGGGTATTGCCTAAGAGAACAGCCCAGGAGGGGCCCCTAGGGTAAGCTGAATTGGGTCCCCTAAAAGATATTTTGAAGTCTGAACATACCCACTCTTCACCCCCATACCTGGGAATGTGACCTTACTTGGTAATAGTCTTTGGAGATGTCATCAAGTTAAGATGGGGTCATACTAGATTAGGATGGCTCCTAATCCAATGACTGGTGTCCTTATAAGAAGAGAGAGATCTTTGGATACAAAGATACGGAAGACACAGAGACAGAGGGGAGAAGGCCACATGACCTCGGAGGCAGGGGTTGAGGCAGTGCATCTACAAGGCAAGGAATACCAAGGGTGAGGGCAGCCACCAGAAGCTAGGAAGAAACCAGGAAGGATTCTTCCCTAGCACCGACACAGGGAGCACGGACCTACCAACGCCTGGATTTCCTACTTCTAGCCTCCAGACCTGTGAGGGAATACATTACGTTCATTTGTTTGTTTTATTTTTATTTTTTATTTTTTATTTTTTATTTTTTTTTAAAGATTTTATTTATTTATTTGTGAGAGAGAGAGACAGAACACAAGCAGGGGAAGAGGCAGGCAGAGTGACAAGCAGGCTCCCCGCCAAGCAAGGAGCCCGATGTGGGACTCGATCCCAGGACTCTGGGATCATGACCTGAGCCGAAGGCAGCCGCTTAACCGACTGAGCCACCCAGGCGCCCGAGGTCTTTTGGGTCTTTGAGAAAAAGATCGGAGGGCAGGGCCGGGAAAGACAAATTCAGGCGCTGTGGTTCAGTTTTGTCTTTCAGCAATCTACTAGCACAACTCTTAATTCTGGGTCACATTCTGAGCAGTTATTATTATTATTATTATTATTATTATTATTAAAGATTTTACTTATTTATTTCAGAGAGAGTGCAAGAGAGAGAGCATGAGCTGGGGAAGGAGCAGAGAGAGGGAGGGAGAGAGAGAGAAGCAGGCTCCCCGCTGAGCAGGACCTTGGGACCATGACCTGAGCTGAAGGCAGATGCTTAACCGACTGAGCTGCCCAAGAGCCCCTAGATATTTTCTTTCTTTATCCTATTTCTATTTGTCCCCTCTTTGACAATCAAAGCAAAAATCTACTTTTTAAATCTATTCTTTGTTGTGTATTTCAGTATGTTGGTTTGACTCTGCAACTCTGAGGCTTTAGTAAATATTTGTTTTCTAAACAGTGTAGGAGATGGGGAAGGTCTTCTAAAGGATACATGTCATACAAAGACTTAAATTTCTGCATCTTAGGGAGAGTCCATAAAAGAGAATATTCTCTTTTATGCTGAATATGTGTTGATTTAATTTTTTGTTTGTGTGTTGACTTAATTTAATGTTTCTTATCCATAAATTTGAGTAGAAGCACTCTGCAACTGATAAGAAATTTTACCTATTACTTTTCTTTTTTTTGCTTAGGGTATTTCAAAACCACCAATGTGTTTAGATGACTTCATTGTTTAGAATACATCACATCTAAGTGTCATTTGTTTGAATGAAAAAAAGCATTTAAACACATTTCATCACTATGATAGCCCCAAACAGAGACTCTTCTTTTTCCCCTATTTTTATATGGGAGATTTGAAGATATTAAATTATTTGTTCAAAGCAGGTTTTTAGCACTGTATGTTAACTATACTGGAATTAAAATTAAAACAAACGAACAGTTTTTTAAGAAAAAGTGCCTAATCTCTGATGATCTGTGTGTGTGTGCAGTTAAGCTTAAGCATTTTATCAAAAAAAGTAAGTGAATTCAGATGAGTTCCTGTAAATGGTTGTAAGCTGACAGCCAGGAGATGGAGAGTCACATGCTCCCTTGACTGAGCCAGCCACGTGCCCCTGGGATCTCTTATTAATTAATTTCCCTGAGTTCTTCATAAATTTATATGGAATTTTGATAGTTATACTATCTCTACTAGTAATATGCTCCATAACTGTGCCTGTGTTATAAAGTAGCACTTCTGTTTTTTTATCCCTAAGCGAACCCTTTCAATTTACAAGATTTTTCTCCTTCTAATACTGTCATTGAAATAATTATGAGGGGTGCTGTGTGGCTCAGTTCGTACAGCATCTAACTCTTGATCTCAGGGTTGTGAGTTCAAGACCCACACTGGGCGTGGAGCCTACTTAAAAAAAAAAAAAAGAAAGAATTATGAAATGATGTACTTAAGCAAAAAGAAAAGCAGATGCAAAGAAGAAATAATAGCAAGCTCAGATTGATAAAATATGAATTGTCTTCTATTGAAATAATTATATATAGAGAGAAAATAAAAATAATCTCTTGAGTTTTTGACATACCCTATAGTGGTCTTTGATTTGAAATAGAAGCTTTTATAATTCTTAGAGACATATATATTTTATAATATGTAATACATATGTACATGTAGGCATATATAATAAATAATGCATATATACATATATAAATCTTAGAGGCATAAAACATTTTAACCAGGAATGAGGTTTAGCTTATTATTCACATTCATGAAAAACCTCTACAAATTGAGAATATTTCAATAAATGATGTTAAAAGATAAACTGAGGTACATGAAGATTTTGAAGAGTTTATATGAGCCAATATCAATTTGATTGGGCAGGGCCAAATGAAGAATGGTTAAGAGCACTGCATTGAAAGGGGAAAAGTTTTTTTTTTTTTATTAAAGATTTTATTTATTTGAGAGAGAGTATGAGCAAGTGAGCGAGAGAGAAAGAGAACATGAGCAGAGGGAGGGACAGAGGGAGAGGGAGAAGCAGACTCCGCACTGGGCAGAGAGCCCGATCCTGGACTCCGGGATCATGACCTGAGCCAAAGGCAGATGCCCAACCAAGAGTGCCACCCAGGCGCCCCATGAAAGGGGAAAGGCTTTTACAGAGCATGCTAAAGCAAAGCAAGGAAATTATTTGATTGGCTATAGCTTAGAGTAGCCTTATTTGGGAAAAACTACTTGGATTTGTGATTAGTTGTTCTTAGGTTTCGATTTCTTAACCCTGAGGCATTTACAGGGCTTGACTCTGGCTTAAGTTTTCATTTGCTTATGTAGACTATCAAGATGTTAGAGCCACCTCAGTCTAATGGGCTCCGTGTTTAATTACTTTAATGATGGTAATATTACATAAAATATCTGAAAATCATCTGCTCTTCTTTAACTGAAGAAGCATTTAGCTAACAGTTTGGGGTAAATGTTGTGAACATTTAAAAATTACAATGACTATAAAAATTATGGCTACAAAAATATGTCATCAAAAAAAAAAAGAAGAAGAAGAAGGTAGCGGGAGGGGAAGAATGAAGCGGGGGAAATCGGAGGGGTAGACGAACCATGAGAGACGATGGACTCTGAAAAACAAACTGAGGGTTCTAGAGGGGAGGGGGTGGGAGGATGGGTTAGCCTGGTGGTGGGTATTGAGGAGGGCATGTTCTGCATGGAGCACTGGGTGTTGTGCACAAACAGTGAATCATGGAACACTTCATCTAAAACTAATGATGTAATGTATGGGGATTAACATAAGAATAAAATAAAAAAAAATATGTCATCAAAGGTGGGTCACCCCATGGTAGTTCCAGTTTGCTTTTCCCTGATGATTAGTGATGTTGAGCATCTTTATGGCAGCATTATTTACAACAGCCAAGATATGGAAGCAACCTAAGTGTCTGCTGATAGATGAACAGATAAGGAAGATGTGGTATTCATATGATTTCACTCATATGTGGAATTTAAGAAACAAAACAAACAAGCAAAAACAAACAAACAGGGCGCCTGGGTGGCTCAGTCGTTAATCATCTGCCTTCAGCTCAGGTCGTGATCCCAGGGTCCTGGGATCGAGTCCCACATCGGGCTCCCTCCTCAGCGGGAAGCCTGCCCTCCCTCTCCCACTCCCCCTGCTTGTATTCCCTCTCTCGCTATCTCTGTCTCTGTCAAATAAATAAATAAAATCTTTAAAAACAAACAAACAAACAAAAAAACAAAAAAACAAACAGAGAGAGATGAACCAAGGATCAGACTCTTTTTTTTTTTTTTTCAAGGATCAGACTCTTAACTATAGAGAACAAACTAATGGTTATCAAAGGGGAGATGAATGGGAGGAATGGGTGAAATAGGTGATGGGAAATAAAGAGGACACTTATTAAGATGAGGAAAAAAAACAGGGAACCTTGTGTTGATGGAAATGTTCTGCATTTGGCTATATCAATGTTAAGATCCTGATCATGATATTATAATATAAGCATAACAGGTAAAGGGAGTATGGATCTCTCTGTATTATTTCACAGCAACACGTAAATTTATAATTAGCTCAAAATAAAAAAAGTTTATTTTTTTTTATTTTTTTTAATGTTTTATTTATTTATTCATGAAAGTCAGAGAGAGAGAGAGAGAGAGAGGCAGAAGCAGAGGGAGAAGCAGGCTCCCCGCAGAGCAGGAAGCCCGATGCGGGACTCGATCCCAGGACCCTGGGATCATGACCCGAGCCGAAGGCAGATGCCTAACCATCTGAGCCACCCAGGCGCCCCCCCCCCCAAAAAAAAAGTTTAATTTAAAAATATAGAATTAGGGGCGCTTGGGTGGCTCAGTCGTTAAGCAACTGCCTTCAGCTCAGGTCATGATCCAGGGTCCTGGGATCGAGCCCCGCATCGGGCTCCCTGCTCGGCCGGAAGCCTGCTTCTCCCTCTGCCTGCCGCTCCCCCTGCTTGTGCTCTCTCTCTCACTGTGTCTCTCTCTGTCAAATAAATAATAAATAAAATCTTAAAAAAAAAAAGAAAAGGTAAAGAAAGAAAGAGAGAGAGAGAGAAAGGTGGGTCACCCCTTGATTTTTGGCAATAGGACCATATTCTACAATGAGTTCTGATTTAAGAAGCTGCATGAAGACCAATATTATTCAGATGAGGGAATACATGAGGAATTACTTAAAGAACATGGCATGAGAGTTTTTTAGTAATATGGTGGCTAGGGAGGAAGGAATGCAAATTGGTTCATTATACTTTTAGTTCTAATTGTTTATTTAAGGATTTTATTTATTTATTTGAGAAAGAGCAGAAGCAGGGAGGAGAGGGAGAAGCAGACTCCCCGCTGAGCAGGGAGCCTGATATGGGTCTCGATCCCAGTACTGGGATCATGACCTAAGCTCAGCACAGCAACTGAGCCACCCAGGCACCCCTAGCTCTGATGGCTTAAAAATACTATCCAAGCACAAATAAGGCAAAAAGAGGGTAGCATATCTTTTCAGGATCACATTAAAGCGTTATTTAACATGCCCACCAAAGTATTGTTTAATTATCTAGAATCTAGGGGTCAGCAAACTTTTTCTGAAAAAAGAATCAGATAAGTCAATATTCAGGGTTTTTTTTTACAATCCTTGAAAATATAAAAGCCATTCTTAACTCAGGGGCTAGGCCAAAACTGGCTAGTGGCTAAATTTGGCCTGCTGACAGTTTGCTGATTCTAGAAGTCCCTTTGTTTGTTTCACTATTCACTATTGATCAAAAGTCTAAGATTTTATGAATTTACATGTTAACTTATACCAGTAAAGGTAAAATTAATCTGTCTGGTAGAAATATAACTCGAAAGGTTATGGGGAAAAAAAGATATGGTTTTATTGTCGTAGGATATTAACCAGTTTTGTATCTAACAGAGCAATCCCTTTTAAAAAAAAGTAAACTTTAGGGACACCTGGGTGGCTCAGTCGGTTGAGCATCTGACTCTTGATTCCGGCTCAGGTCATGATCTCAGGAATGTGGGATCGAGCCCCACGTCAGGCTTCCCACTCAGCAGGGAGTCTGCTAGAGATTCTTTCTCTCCCTCTGCGTGCTCTCTCACTCTCTCAAATAAGTAAATAAATAAATCTTTTTAAAAATTTAAATTTTAAAATTTGAGATTGTTGTAGATTTACATTCCATTGTAAGAAATAATACAGAGAGATGGTATGTACCCGTTACTCGGTTTCTGCGAAGGTAACATCTGGCAGGACTACAGTACAGTATCACAGCAAGCATACTGCCTGATAGAGTCAAGACACAGCATCTCCATCACCTCAAAGATCCCGCAAGCAGCCATGTTGTAGCCACACCCATTTCCCTCAAGACCACCACCTCCTTCTTAATCCCTGGCAACTATTAATCTGTTCTTCATTTCTGTTTTGCCATTTCAAGATTATAGAAAAGATGGAGCGCCTGGGTGGCTCAGACAGTTAAGCATCTGCCTTCGGCTCAGGTCGTGATCCCAGGGTCCTGGGGTCGAGCCTCGCATCGGGCTCCCTGCTCAGCGGGGAGCCTGCTTCTCCCTCTCCTTCTTCCTGCTGCTTCCCCTGCTTGTACACTCTCTCTCTCTGTCAAAAATAGATAAAATCTTTTTTAAAAAAAAGATTATAGAAAAGAATCATATACTATATAACCTTTTGGGATTTTTCTTCACACAGCATAATTCTCTGGCATTTCATCCAGGTAAGCTGTGAACAATCTTATTATTATTATTATTTTTTTTTTTTTGGTGAACAATCTTACTTAATTTAAATTTCCTTATCGAAAGGCCTATCAATACCCAGTTCCTCAAATACCCTTCAAACTAGCCTTATCATTCTGTTTGCTCCCTCCCTGATGAGTGGACAAAAACCTTTTCCCTCTGTTCAGACACATTAATTTTTTTTAAAGATTTTATTTATTTATTTGAGAGACAGAGAGAGAGAGTGAGCACAAGCAGGGAGAGCAGCAGAGGGAGAGGGAGAAGCAGACTCCCACCTGAGCAGGAAGCCCGACTCAGGGCCCGATCCCAGGACCCTGAGATCATGACCTGAGCCAAAGGCAGACGCTTAACCGATTGAGCCATCCAGGCGCCCCTTTTCCCTATGTTGGTTCTCTATTTGTAGGAGTCATATATATGTCATAAATAAATATATACATTGTTTAAGTATAGTTGACGCACAATGTTACATTAGTTTAATGTGTACTGCGTAGAGACTGGACAAGTCTATACATTATGCTACGCTGTAGCTACCATCTGTCAACACTATATCCCCATGCTGTACTTTCATCCCTATAACTTATTCATTCCATAACTGGAAGCCTGTACCTCTCACTCCCCGTCGCCCATTTCACCCATCCCCTCCCCACCCCTCCCCTCTGGCAACCACCAGTTTGTTCTCTGTATTTATTTCTGCAAGAGTCAGATTTTTAACTTTTTGAAAATAATACTTTGATATAATTACATATCCAGGGCCTGCTCCCTAGAGATAGTTTCCAGTTGGCTCAATGTTTTTTTTACTTAGAAAACTTGTATCTAGTAGAAAAGATCAGATCACCTTTTCTCTCCTTCTGCCAGAATAAAAACGTAATTTGCTTTGTTTGAGTTTCAAAGTAATGATAAGAAATATGTCCTCTCTCCAGTGACAGGTTATTTCTGTGAGATTTCGGGATGAGTTAAGAAGAAAGAAATTTTTAAATAGCATTTTTATCCTATGCCACTGGCTCACTTTTTACTTTTTAAGCAATGATTCCAACAGCATATCAGTATAGAGATTTATGATTAATTGGTCAAAAAACCCCATGTGTCTTTCAGACTTCAATTTTTTGCTTCTAGTGAGAAGCAATAGTTTATGATAGAGATCATCACTTAATAGAAAAGGTATGTTTTCTCAGATGAGAAGATTAGAAGCCACTTAGTCCACTCCACTGTTTCGGAGCAGGACTAAAATAATCGTTTTTTAAAAAACCAAACAAGAGCAACAACAAAAGTTTATTATGGGAAACCTCAAAATACACACGAATAGAAAGAATGGGATAACAAGCCTCTATGTAACCTTCATTTAAATTTAAATATATATATTGAATTTAAATATATATATATAGACAGAATATATATATATACATATATATATATAATTTTTTTTTTTTTGACAGAGAGAGCAAGAGAGCACGCGCTCAAGTCGGTGGTGAGGGACAGAGAGAGGGAGAGAGAGAATCAGGGTGAATAAAATCAGTATTAGTAATATTTGGCTAACTTTGTTTCATACATACCCATCATTCCTCCAACTCAGTAAATCCCAGACATCATATAATTTCATCCATAAATACTTCAGTATGTATCTATAAAAGATAAGACACTTTTTAACATAACAGTCCCATTATCACACTGAAAAAATAGTAATTCCTTAACATAATCTAATATCTAGTCAGTATTCAAATGTTCTCCAATGTCTCAAGCATCTTTTTTTTAAGGGGGGGAAGGGGCAGAGGGAGAGAGAGAATCTCAAGCAGGCTCCACACCCAGTTTAGAGCCTTATGCCAGCCTCAATCTCACCATCCTGAGATCATGACCTGAGCCAAAATCAAGAGTTGGACACTTAACTGACTGAGCCACCCAGGCACCCCTCTCAAGCATCTTTTTACAAATGATTTGAAACAGGATCTAAACAAGATCTGTTGTGTATATCTGATTGATTTTTTTTCTTTTTTAAAAATACCATTTATTTTTGAACAGCTTTATTAAGGTAAAGTTGACATACAAGTACATGTTCAAGTGTACAATTAGATAATTTCTGACATATTATTCACCTGAGAAATTATCACCACAATCAAGATTGCCATCACCCCGAGTTTCCTCATGCCCCCTTGGTAACCCTGCCCTTCCAATGTCCCCACAGACTCCCATCCCCAAGCAACCACTGATCTACTTCCTATAGATTCGTCTGCATTTTCTAAAACTTCTTAAAAATGGAATCATACAGGGGTGCCTGGGTGGCTCAGTCAAGCATCTGACTCTTGATTTTAGCTCAGGTAGTGATCTCAGGATGGTGAGCTTGAGGCCTGCGTCAGGCTTTGCACTCAGCACGGAATCCGCTTGACTCTCTCTCCCTCTGCCTCCCCACCCAGCTCTTGCTCTCTCTCAAATAAATAGACAAATCTTTTTAAAAAATGGAATCATATGTGTTCTTTTTTTTTATTCTTATGTTAATCCCCATACATTACATCATTAGTTTTAGATGAAGTGTTCCATGATTCATTGTTTGTGCATAACACCCAGTGCTCCATGCAGAATGTGCCCTCTTTAATACCCATCACCAGGCTAACCCATCCTCCCACCCCCCTCCCCTCTAGAACCCTCAGTTTGTTTTTCAGAGTCCATCATCTCTCATGGTTCGTCTACCCCTCTGATTTCCCCCGCTTCATTCTTCCCCTCCCGCTACCTTCTTCTTCTTCTTTTTTTTTCTTAACATATATTGCATTATTTGTTTCAGAGGTACAGATCTGAGATTCAACAGTCTTACACAATTCACAGCGCTTACCAGAGCACATACCCTCCCCAGTGTCTATCACCCAGTCACCCCATCCCTCCCACCCCACCCCCCACTCCAGCAACCCTCAGTTTGTTTCCTGCAATTAAGAATTCCTCATATCAGTGAGATCATATGATACATGTCTTTCTCTGTTTGACTTATTTCACTCTCATATGTGTTCTTTTTAGGTCTGGTTTCATTCCCTCAGCATAATTATTTTGAAACTCATAATGTTGTTGCATGTATCAATAGTTCATTCCTTTTTGTTGCCGAGTAGAATTGTATTGCATGGACACTTCACAATTTGTACATCCATTCACTTGTAGATGGATGCTTGGGTTGTTTCCATTTTTTAGCTTTTACAAATAAGGCTGCTATGAACATTTGTGTAAAAGACTTTGTATGTGGGCGCCTGGGTGGCTCAGTTGGTTAAGCAACTGCCTTCGGCTCAGGTCATGATCCTGGAGTCCCGGGATTGAGTCCCGCATCAGGCTCCCTGCTCAGCGAGGAGCCTGCTTCTCCCTCTGACCCTCCCCCCTCTCATGTACTCTCTCTCTCATTCTCGCTCTCTCAAATAAATAAATAAATCTTAAAAAAAAAAAAAGACTTTGTATGTACATGTGCTTTCATTTCTCTTTGGTAAATACATAGGAGTAGGATCAGTGGGTCATAGGGTAGGTTCTGTTTAACTTTCAAGTAACCACAAAATTGTTTTCCAGAGTGGCTGTATCTGTTTACAGTCTCTCCAGCAGGAGTATGAGAACTCTGATGCTCTGCATTCTCAGTAACATTTGGTATGGTCAGTCTTTTAACTTTAAATATTCAAATTTTAAACATTCTAACAGGTGACATCCCTGTTTTCCAACTACATTTCTTTTTTTTTTTTTTTAAAGATTTTATTTATTTATTTGAGAGAGAGAGACTGAGAGAGAGAGAGCATGAGAGGGGGGATGGTCGGGAGGGTCAGAGGGAGAAGCAGACTCCCTGCCAAGCAGGAAGCCCAATGCAGGACTCGATCCAGGGACTCCAGGATCATGACCTGAGCCGAAGGCAGTCGCTTAACCAACTGAGCCACCCAGGCGCCCTCCAACTACATTTCTACTTAAGGCCAGATCGTCTCTGTCATCTTTAAACAAACAACACATTGAAACAGACTGAATGCAAAGAGCAAATATGAGAATTTAATCTTCTATTAGATCAGACATCAAAGAGACTTGCCAACATGTAAAACAGTGTCATCCTTCTCACTTTTTTTTTTGTCTTGGAAAATAGAGTTGTTTCTATAAAAATATAACATAAATGGGCTTACTATTCTTTTCTAAATTAAGATAAAATTCCTCTCCCGGGGTGGATGCTTTCTCCATGTGGCAGGGCTGTAACTGTTCATAGCTCTCTGAAATACCAGGGGACCAGGAGCAGCTTAGAGTTTTAATTTTCATGTTACAAAGAACATGTTTGGGGTGCAGGCTGGCTCTGTTGGTTAAGTGTCTGCCTTCGGCTCAAGTCATGATCTCAGGGTCCTGAGGTCGAGCTCTGTGTCAGGCTCCCTGCACAGTGGGGGTCTGCCTCTCCCTCTCCCGCCTGCTCCTGCTCTCTCTCTCTCTCTCTCAAATAAATAAAATCTTAAAAAGAAAAACAAACAAAAAAAACAAAGAACAACATGTTTAAATGTTTCAACAGGCAAGTTATAACTAGCACCTTCTTTTTTTTTTAAAGATTTTATTTTATTTATTTGACAGAGAGAGACAGCAAGAGAGGGAACACAAGCAGGGGAGTGGGAGAGGGAGAAGCAGGCTTCCCGCTGATCAAGGAGCCCGATGCGGGGCTCGATCCCAGGACCCCAGAATCATGACCTGAGCTGAATGCAGATGCTTAACTGACTGAGCCACCCAGGCGCCCCGCACCTTACTTCTTATTCTTCTAGAACACTGAAAATCTCGCCCAGCCCTTCAGGAGGGGGATCCTGAGCGTGGTAAAGAAGAAGTGGGAGAACCCAGCCCTGGGAACAGAGTCTTACACAGACTCCCTGTGATCAGCAGCGCTGAGGTCAGACTCGGAGGCAGCCATCCTCCCGGTGAAGAGGTGAGAAGCTCTGTCTCTGAGGCCGAAGCTGACCGCGAGGAATGAGTCCACCCCAGACCTAGGCTCAGACGACCTCCTGAAGCCCTTGCTCAGTGTCCGTATCCCTGTCTTGAGGGCAGTGAGCGTCTTAAAGACCACGCGAAAGAAAGTAAAAAAATGGAAACTTGTCTAGGAGAATCCAGGTATGAAGTAGGAAAATCCGAAATCAGTGAAAACACAGAAGGAGCAAACAAAATAGAGAAACACAATGTTCCACTGAACAGCCTTAAGATGATGTTTGAGGAGCGTGAACTAACTCCAACCAAGCAGATTCTTCGGGCCCACAGCCGCAGGGCAGGTGGAAAGAGGATCTCTGAAAACAGCTCTTCTCTGGATGATGTGGAGATAGGCCCAGGTCAGTTGTCTCTTCCACATTCAACGCAGAGAAAAGCAAGAGCAGGTGAAATCTGGACTTACAACACCTGTCAGAAATCTCCATCAAGGATCGAATGGCCAAGCACCAGGCAGCTGGGTCCAAGCAGAGCGGTTCTGCCAACTCTACAAATGACTTGAGAGCCAACGGTGGTGAAATCAAAACTCATAAATTGGAACAAAAGGAGAACATGCCCCCAGATCCTGAGGTCTGCATCTCCCATCAGGTTGGAGAAAAGGTGTCTGCCACTGAGAATAGCCTGGCAGTCCATTCCGCCCCTGCTGAGGATGACTCTGGAATTCCCAGGCCAAAAGTGAGGTCCAGCAGCCTGTCCATCCCAAGCCACTAAATCCAGATGCCAGAGCCTCCAGCCTCCCTGAGAGCTCTCCTCCCAAAGCAGTGAAGAAGTTTCAGGCACCTGCAAGAGAGACTTGTGTGCAAGGTCAGAAGACAGTCTACCCGATGGAGCGTGTCTTGGCCAACCAGCAGGTGGTTCATGTCAGCTGCTTCTGTTGCCCCCACTGCAACAGCCGACTTAGTCTAGGAACATATGCGCCTTTACATGGGAGAATCTACCGCAAGCCTCACTTCAACCAACTCTTCAAAGCTAAAGGCAACTATGATGAAGGCTTTGGGCATAGACCACACAAGGATCTGTGGGCAAGCAAAACTGAAAAGGAAGGGACTTTGGAGAGACCAGCCCAGCTTCCAAATGCAGGGAGAGATTCCTCAGAGCCCAGGGCTAGAAGATTGCTAAGGTGGGTGTGCTGACCGCAAGTATGGAAGCCAAGGCCTCCTCTCAGCCAGAGAAAGACTAACCAGCTGAAACCAAGAAGCTGAGGATCGCCTGGTCGCTGCCCCCCACCGCCCCCCAGAACTTGGTAGTTCAGGAGGGACCTTGGAGGAAGGGATCAAAGTATCCAAGCCCAAGTGGCCTCCTGAGGATGAAATCAGCAAGCCTGAAGCTCCCGAGGACGTAGATCTGGATGTGAAAAAGCTAAGACGATCTTCTTTGCTGAAAGGAAGAGGCTGCCCATTCCCTGTAGCAGCTTCATTTCAAACCGTTTCAGTCAAGAGCCCCCAAAATCTTGTCCTCCCCCATAAGGAAAGGCTGGAGCATGTCAGAGCGGAGTGAGGAGTTTACAGGAGGAATGACAGCAGAAAGGAAACAAGTGGAAAATGCCAATACCTCTGAAAAGAATGGTAGTGTATGAAAAACAACCTGGCAAAACCAGGAATCCGGAGGAGGGGAGACAGGGAGGAAAAGGAAGGGAGATCGTGGTTTTGAGATGGGGAGTGAGAATCTTCTAGAAAATGGTGCAGACTTAGATGGAGATGACAGAAACCTCAAACAGCACTCTCCACTAGAACCCAAGTCTACAAATTGGTCCAGCTTTGCAAAAGATTCACTACCAAGAGTCAGAAATCCCAGGATGTGGGATTCTGGGAGGGAGAAGTAGTCGAAGAGCTGTGTGTGGAGGAACAGATAAAGAGAACTTGATACTATGATGAGGATGAGGATGAGGAACGACAAACTGCACATGGTGTGCGGCGTTAAATCGGTGTTCGTGTTAGTGAGCCCCTGCCCTTTCTCACAGTGATGCACGTACACAGACATCAGCATAAACTGTAATGTGCGTGGGAGTAATTTTGGAAGAGTTCTTGCTTCACAACAATCCCATCCTGCAGCTTATGTGAACCAGTTCTAACTGCTAGAGATAATATTACTTCAGTCCTCTATTTTAGCCATGATGATATACATAAGGTGCTTTGCGGTCTTCTGGTGAGGAGGGATTTTGCCAGCTGATACAGTCTAGATTCCGCTGTATTCCCAAAAGGCAATACAAAAATAGATGTTCAGTAGCACATTGTTACACTAAAAATTCAATTATGGAATTAGGGAACATGCAGAAGGGGTTTAGGGACCTAAACATTATGACTGAATGCACTTTAGTATAAAGGGTACAGTTTGTGTATTTTTTTTTAAAGATTTTATTTATTTATTCGACAGAGAGCACAAGTAGGCAGAGAGGCAGCCAGAGGGAGAGGGAGAAGCAGACTCCCCGCCGAGCAGGGAGCCCGACGTGGGGCTCGATCCCAGGACTCCAGGATCATGACCTGAGCCGAAGGCAGCCGCTTAACCGACTGAGCCACCCAGGCGCCCCAGTTTGTGTATTTTTAAATGAATACCAATTTAATTATTTTGTATTCATCTGTTAAGAGATCAAGTATTTAATCTTTAAAACATTTTTTAGGTTAATTTTCTTACTCTGGTATATGTGGGGAATTTATTGTTCTGCATCCCATTGTCTAAACCACCTCCTCAACTGGATTATTGAGATACAACACAACCATTCTTTGGGGAAACTTTCTGAGCACATTTGGTGCTTGCAGAGATCCACTCTGGTGTTTGCCAATGAGTTTGACTACACCCCAAGGGATTGCTTTCTTCTTTGGTGGTATCTGTGCAGCTCATAATTTACTGAAAGCGGCAATATTTTTATAAGATCTTTGGTATTGTTGTTTGCCATGTTGCATGTTAAAGTGAAGTGAGGAGTTTAAAGGAGGAATAACAGAAGAAACTGCCTTAAACCACTTGAGCCCAGACCCCCAAACCCTATATTTCACTTCTGATATCCCCTTTCTGGGACACTAGTTTTTTTATTTTATTTTATTTTATTTATTTTATCTTATGTTTTTGGCAGACAGTATTCCCAGGGTGCAATTAAACCAATTATAGGCCTTTTTTGTGGGAGATGGTTTTCTAGTAGTTAAGGTTTTGGAACATTATAAACTTGAGTACATTTGTTGTATATAATTGATATTCCAAATTGTATGTGGGGGAGAGAGGAGGTATTTTAAGCTATAGACTTCTTTGTACTGCATTTTTAAAGGTATTTTTTTTTAATTTTATTTATTTGACAGCGAGATATAGCGAGAGAGGGAACACAAGCAGGGGGAGTGGGAGAGTGAGAAGCAGGCTTTCCACTGAGCAGAGAGCCCGATGCGGGGCTCGATCCCAGGACCCTGGGATCATGACCCGAGCCGAAGGCAGATGCTTAACAACTGAGCCACCCAGGTGCCCCTGTACTGCATTTTGAGATTTAGCTCTAATATTTTTTAGAGATGTAAAATACTCTGCTTTCTTACAGTCTTGCTTAGTCTGAAACAGTTTTATTCAATAAAGCTTTTAATTTACATTTGAAAAAATAAAGATAAAATTCTAAAATTCATGTAAAACAAAATTCACCATTTTAATAATTTCAAATGCACAATTCAGTGGTTTTTATTATATTCACAACACTGTGCAGCTATGATAACTATTTAATCTTGGAACATTTCTATGCCCAAAGAGAAACCCCATAACTTCCAATTCCCCCTTCCCTATCCCCTGGGAACCACTGATGTACTTTCTGTCCCTGTGGATTTGCCCTTTCTGGGCATATTTAAATGGAATCATACAATATGTGGACTTTTGTGTCTGGTTTGTTTTTTTTTACTTACCATTACGTTTTTGAGGTTCACCCATGTTGCAGCATGTACTTTATGCCTTTTAATGGCTGAATAATATTCCATGTATGAATATACAATATTTTGTTTATCCATTCGTCAATTGATAATTTTTGGTTATTATAAGTAGTGCTTCGGGGCGCCTGGGTGGCTCAGATGGTTAAGCGTCTGCCTTTGGCTCAGGTCATGATCCCAGAGTCCTGGGATCGAGTCCCGCATCGGGCTCCCTGCTCAGCGGGGAGCCTGCTTCTCCCTCCCTCTGCCTCTCTCTGTCTGTCTCTTATGAATAAATAAAAAAAAAAATCTTAAAAAAAAATAATAAGTAGTGCTTCCATTAACATTCATGTACAAGTTTTTTGTTTTTAAGATTTTATTTATTTATTTGAGAGAGAGAGAGCACGAGCAGGGACCGGAGTGGCAGAGAGAGAGGGAGAAGCAGATTCCCCGCTGAGCAAGGAGCCTGACTCAGGGCTCGATTCCAGGACCCCGGGATCACAACCCAAGCCAAAGGCAGCCACTTAACCAATTGAGGCACCCAGGCGCCCCTCATGTACAAGTTTTTGTGCAGACATGTTTTCATTTCTCTTGGGTGTATAGCTAGGAGTGGAATTGTTGGGTCCTATGGTAACTCTTATGTTTAACTGTTTGAGGAACTGCCAAATTCTTTTCCACATCAGCTGCACCATTTTACATCCCACCTCCCAGCAATGTATGAGGGCTCTAGTTTTTTCACCTCTGTGCCAACACTTGTAATTATCATTATTATTATTTTATTTTAAAGATTTTTATTTATTCATTTGAGACACAGAGATACAGAGAGAGAGAGCATGAGCAGGGAGAGAGGCAGAGGGAGAAGGAGAAGCAGGCTCCCTGCTGAGTCAGGAGCCCGATGTGGGGCTCGATCCCAGGACCCTGGGATCATGACCGGAGCCGAAGGCAGATGCTTAACCATCTGAGCCACCCAGGCGCCCTTATTATTTTTTAATTCATTTTTTAAAATTATAGACATCTTGGTGGAAAGTGGTATCACATTGTAGTTTTATTTTGCCTTTCCTGATGGCTGATGATGTTGAGCATTGTTTCATGTGCATATCGGCTATTTATACTTCTTCTTTGGACAAATGTCTGTTTAAATCTTTTGCCATCTTTTAAAGATTTTATTTTTAAGGGGCGCCTGGGTGGCTCAGTTCGGTTAACCATCTACCTTCGGCTCAGGTCATGATCTCAGGGTCCTGGGATTAAGCCCTACATTAGGCTCCATGCTCAGCAGGGAATCTGCTTGAGGATTCTCTGCACCCCCTCCCTCTGCCTCCCTCTTCCCCCACCACGCAGGGGCATGCTCTCTCTAAAATAAATAAATAAATCTTTAAAAAAAGTATAAAAATTTTGATGGAGTCCATTTCATTAACTTTTTCTTTTGTTCTTGTGCTTTCGGCATCATATCTAAGAAACTGTTGCCTAATCCAAGGTAATGAAGATCTACATCTATGCTTTCTTCTAAGAATATTATAGCTTTAACTTTTACATTTATATCTTTAATACATTTTGAGTTAATTTCTGTACATGGTGTCATGTAGGGATCCAAATTCATGCTTCTGCATGTGAATATTATATAAAAAAATTATTCTAGGGGTGCCTGGGTGGCTCAGTCATTTAAGCATCTGACTCTCGATCTCAGTTCAGGTCTTGATCTCAGGGTCATGAGTTCAAGCTCCGCATTGGGCTCCATGCTGGATGTGGAGGCTACCTTAAAACAAAATTATTCTAACACTTGTTAAAGATGATAAGAAAAACTCTTTTCAAGAGACAACTGCAATGGGATTTTGCAATAGGAGAGATTGGGTTCAACTCCAAATAGGATAAGGAAAAGTGGGGATTGATAGCCAAGGGGCAGGGTTGGGGGGGATGTCAGTGAGTGGAAAATGACTAAAGGAAACATCAGGGGAAGGGGTGACTCTGCCTAAAGTGACTTGATAGGATTCTTGCTGAAGTCAGGCCAGCATGATCAGATACCACCTGGGGTTGGGGGGGAGGGAAGGGGAATTTGAATACATATTGAGTGTGGGGGTTCTTTCTAATCTGAATGAAAAGATTCTTGCTAACCTGGGCGATGCAGGCCCAAGGATGAACACAGAAAGTCAAAGCCTAGAGGGATTAGAGGAGCCTAGCCAGAGTTAGGTCAAGGCGGGGGAGTCTTTGCCAATATTCAGTTGTCTCAACACCATCTGTTGGAAGATTCTTCTTTCCTTATTAAATGAGCTTGGAACCTTCCAGAAAGCAATTGACCATAGATGTTTGGTATGGATTTATTTCTGGACTCTCACTTCTGTTTCATTGATCTATACATCCATCCTTATGCTGATAACACACCATTCATGTGCCATTTACATTAGTAGGTTTTGAAATCTGAAGTGGGAGTCCTCCAACTTTTCTTTTTCAAGACTGTTTGGCCATGTGGAGTCTCTTGCATTTCTTTACGAACTTTAGGAACACTTTGTCCATTTTGCAAAACAATCAGTTGGAATTTTGGTAGGAATTACACTGAATCTGTAGATTTACTTGGTGATTATTGCCAAAAGTTATTATTACAAATATTTTAATTATTTAAAAAAATTTTAATTTTATTTATAAAGGAAACTCATTGATCATATCATTTCTCCTCAAGTAAAGTTTCATAAAGGATCGATATAATGCTCCAACTCTATTATAGAGCAGAAATAAAGGAACTAGGTATTTCACTATGTACATGTCCAGATATGACCATACAGGAAGGCTGAATGAAATAATCAGATACTTGAAACCTAACGCAGAATCACAGTGAATGTGACAGCTATAAATGCTGAGTAATACGGGAGTTGTATAGTAAGTCCAATAGCCTGCACAGCATTGACATAGGCAATATGTTTTTCAGAAATGGTGACATCTCTTGCAAACGTTTAGAACATAACAGAGTCAGGGCACCTGGGTGGCTCAGATGGTTAAGCGTCTGCCTTCGGCTCAGGTCATGATCCCAGGGTCCTGGGATCGAGTCCCGCATTGGGCTCCCTGCTCAGTGGGGAGCCTGCTTCTCCCTCTGCCTCTCTGTCTCTGATGAATAAATAAAATCTTTAAAAAAAAAAAAGAACATAACAGAGTCAAATCTTCCCCTCATATTCATGGTAATTGTATTATTAGAAAATTCAGATATATTAACATGTAAAAAATTAACATGTTTATTTGTAAAATAAAGTTTTTTTTTTTCCTAGGTTCAGATAATTGGAAACCGGTTTTGTACTCACATCGGATAGGACATTCGGAAGTTGTATGGGGTTGGGTGGCTCAATCTGTAGAGCGTGTGGCATTTGATCTCAGGGTCATGAGCTCAAGCCCCACAGTGGGCGTAGAGATTATTAAAAAAAAAAAAAAGTGTGGGTGAGGGATAAGACTTCAATAGGCAGGAATGCCCCTTTATTGCAGAAGTCTTCTTGGATCTTTGGTTTCCATGCATTAACACGCCAGTACCCAGCCCAATCATTGTGACAGTCGACAATGCCCTCTCACATTTTCTAAACACTGAGCAGCCAGAACTGCCCCTTTCAGGTATAGGGGAAAGAGCACTGTACTAGGAGTCAGAGATGATGTGGTGTTCATTCTGGCCCAAGTCAGTTTGCTGCTCTGGGTCCTATTTTCCTCATCTGAAAAATGGTCTGCATGATCTTGGAGACCTTCTTACTGCTAGTTTAAAAAAAAAGCATAGTTGCTAACAGGTGGGTAGCCATGTCCCCCTCTGCTGGCCGATTAGCATGTCATAAATGTCAACAAAAGATTTTAATCTTTCCAGGGTAGAAATTCTCATTTTTTAAAAAGTGTTTTCAGTTTTATTTATGTAAGTAATCTCTACATCCAACGTGGGGCTTGAACTCATGACCCAGAGATCAAGAGCCGCATGCTCTACCAACCGAGCCAGCCAGGAGCCCTTGTCATTTTCTGGAATTTATAAACGACACACAAAATGTTGATGAATTAAAAAAAGTAGCCTGTGTTTCAAATCTTGGTTACCATGTTCATTTTTCCAGGCCCTTTATTAATATGTCACAAAAAGTATCCATTTTCTCAGCATCTAAATTACATTTAGAAAAGCAGGTCAGATTTCAAGTGAAACGGACATACTGTGTTGGTCAAGGACTTTTGGCTGGAATGATTTGGCTCATTCTCTCAGATGTCTCCAGCAGATCATCATCTCCAAAGAGAGAATTTTCTGTTGGAGTTAGCAGAATTTCGAGAAATATTCAACAGAGCATTAATTTTTGAATGGCTAAGCCATGAAAAATCTGTCACATAGATCTTAAATAATTTTTAAATACTAACATTGCCCAAGCTTCAAACTTCCTGTAATGATTTTCCCTCCTTCTCGAATTCATCTCCTTGTTACTATTATTATTGTTTGTATTTTTGTTACTTGAAATGCTTTTGGGAACAAAACAGGTGCTATATTATTTTAAAGATGTTTAAAAAATATAGTTATGCAAAAAAATAAAAATAAAAATATAGCTATGCAGTCAAAGTAAAAAGAAAAGGCAGAAAGAACTAAAGTAGAACAGAAGGTAGGAAATGAAAAACGAAAGTCGAGGTGCACGTAGACAGACAACCACTGTTCATAGTTTCTGGTTTTCATTCTTTAGTTCATTATCCTTATAACATGAAATAAAATCCTTTCCTGTTTGCATCCTGACTTTAGGCTGTATTTTCTCTTTCCTGGTAGATAAGCGATTTATTACACTGACTCTTCTCATTTACTCCCAACAGTTCCAGTTTTGGCTTTTACTTCTACTTCTCCTACTGGCTATCTTTCTGTCTTTAGATTTTATATGAAGTCATCTACTTCTTAATTATAAATGTCACATTGTATCCACTAATTTCCCTCTATGAAAATGAGCAAATTGAAATAGTTCTTTTAATCTCCTCCCAATTTTTGCTAGTTATAATATTATCTTGTCAAGATGAATATTTATACACTGTTTATCCACTTAAATATACAGTTGAATTTCCTCTTGGCTACAGCAAGCCATGTGTTTTTGCCTTGGAGGCTTTGTATTTGCTCTTCATGGCTCACTCCCTCACTTGATTCAGATCTCGGCCACCTCCCCAGAGGTGAGTCTCCCCACTTGGAAGAGAGTAAGTCCATGCGGGGAGCTTTGTTGTTTTCGCTGAATGTTCCTAGTGCCAGGAACTGTTCCTGGCCAACAGGTGCTCAATAAACATTCATTCATTCATTCATTCATTCATTCATTGAAGATTTTATTATTTATTTGAGAGAGAATGAGCAGGAAGAGAGAGAGAGAGAGAGAGAAGAAAACTCCCCGCTGAGCAGGGAACCCGATGCAGGGCTGGATCCCAGGGCCCAGGGATCATGACGCAAGCTGAAGGCAGACACTTAACCCACTGAGCCACCTAGGTGCCCCTCAATAAACATTTATTGAATGAATAAATCCTGAAAGACCAAAGAAAGAGTGTCATAAAAGCTGTGAATGTGTAAATATTATTGCCGAACCAACTAGTGTATTAGAACCAATAAGAAAAGGAAAATGTAACCCTAGGTCATTAACATTTTGACAATCAAAGAAGAATCTTCCACAGTTCCTCTTTTATTTCTAATATGAACTGTGTTGTACTTGAGTTTCTAACTGCTACTCCCACATCATCTTCCTTTGTTTGATTACTATTATTATTCTTCTTCTCTACATCCAACCTGGGGCTTGAACTCACCACCCCGAGATCAAGAGTCGCATGCCCTACTGACTGAGCCAGGCAGGCGCTCCTGGATTTTTAAAATTTTGTTGGAGAATCTCTTTAAAAAATTCCCCACGCAGGGAATCTCTTTATGTCCGAAGGTATCTTCATTTTGCCTTCATATTTGGTTGATGCTGCAGCTAGGTATAGAATTTTAGGTTCTAACACCTCTCTTGCATCTCTGAAGCCATTGCTTCCATATCCTCCAGCATTTGGGGAAGAGAAATCTGAAGTCGGTCTGATTTGGATATTCTGCAAGTGCCCTGGTTTTTCACCCCCGTCTTTGGAAGATTTTTGGTTCTGAAATCTCATCAGAATGTGTGGGCCTTTCCAATTAGTCCTGCTTGACACTTGCTGAGTGGCATGTTCTTCAGTGAGAGGTTTTCTAGGATTTATTTCTCCACATGCCTGTCTTTGTTCTCCTTCTTTACAGCGATGTCACCTTCATCTGCTTTCTGATTTCTGTTCTGAGAGGCTTCCTCTACTTTGTCCTCCCAACTACGCAGCCTTGCACCAGCCCACTCTATCATTCTTCCAATCCATTACGGTACTTTGGCAATCACTCTGCCGGTTGTCCAGTCAATCCCCTTTCCTTGAAGGTTGTTTGTTGGGTTGATGCACCACCGTCTGAGGGTACTAATTAGGACAGTTTGCAATCTCTTCCGTTTCTAGAGTTATTTATGTCTCCTGTGGGGGCCGTGATGCAGTTTGCTCATCTTGGCCCTTCCTTCCATGCTGCTGCCATGTTTCTTCCTGTCTCGCAAGCTCAGACATTCACTCAGATGTGGGCGCCAAGGCCTGGGTGGGTTAGCCTAGGCCGGGGTGCGCAGCCTCTTTCGGATGATGTTCTCTGGCCCCAGCTGGCCTCTCCCTCCAGGGAGAGTGAGCTGCTTCTGAGCAAGGGGCAGAGCCCGCCTTCCAGCATGCCTCACTAAAAGATGTGTGGGTGAGGAGCCAGCAGGCTGGCCGGGGAACCCCACAATCACCAAATTGAAAAGGGTTGTACTTCAGATGGAACGGGGTAAGTGTGTGTTCCTCTTAGGCAGCCCTGCCTCTCCGTCCTCCCCACACACGCCCGTGGCGGTGTTCTGAAGTCCACTCAGGCGCTGCTCTCCTTCGCCCTCCTTGGGCCACCTGCCCACTTTCTTTACACAACTATTCACGGGCTTCAACCCAAGGGCAACAGCACTTGGAACAGAGCCTAGTCCTTTACAAAGTGCCCAAGAAATATTTGTTGAACAAACAAATGATGGGAAAGAGAGGGGAGGTAACCAACTGTCCTCATAATTCCAAGCGTGCTTCTTTGATGAATGACTCTCAATATGGCTTCCCAGCCCAGCCCTGCTCTTTGTATTTGTTGACCTCAAGCTTGCCAATTGCCAGGATTCCTTCATTACCTACAGTGTGTCGGGCTAAGTGCAATTTTCTCTTCTTTTTCTCTCCCAATGTGATCCCACCTGCTCATCCTCCTAAAATTTCATACTCAAATGAAAGTAAGATGCCTGTGTTCAGTCTGCTATATTAAATCAGAAATATATCTGAAAGTATAGCTACCAAAAAAATTGTATTTTGGAACATCTGTTGGACCCTCCCAAGATGCAAAGTGGAGAAAATGAGTAGAGGTTTTTCTATTTATTATACGTTGATATTTTATTTGGAAATTAGGAAAAGAACAATATAAGTTAATTGAGTACCTGCACAAAAATTAGTGGGAAATGAGTTTTTGCCTATGTTTTTAATAGAATTACAAATTTTAACATACCACCTACTTAATACATTTTTTAAAAGTTTCATTATTTAAATAATCTCTCTTTACACCCCACATGGGGCTTGAACTCACAACCCCGACATCAAGAGTTGCACGCTCCTCCAACTGAGCTGGCCAGATGTCCCTTAATACATTTTTATTGGATAAAATGAGTGATTATGAATAATAGATGAAATTTCGGGAAAAATACAGTTTTGTCAGTTGAATATAAACCTCATTTGAAATAAATTTAGCTTTTTTTTTTTAGATTTTATTTATTTATTTATTAGAGAGCGAGCGAGCGAGCGAGAAACAGCATGAGAGAGGAGAGGGTCAGAGGGAGAAGCAGGCTCCCCGCTGAGCCAGGAGCCTGATGTGGGACTCGATCCCAGGACCCTGGGATCATGACCTGAGCTGAAGGCAGTCGCTTAACCAACTGAGCCACCCAGGTGCCCCAAAATAAATTTAGTTTTTAAAAAGTAGAGTGTTACATGGAAAAAAAGTTGCAGTATTCACACCCTGATTAAAAATGTGTGTATATACACATATGTGTGTGTGTGTGTGTGTCTTTGTGTACACACACAGACATACAGATATGGATATATATACACACATATAAACATAGAGAAGAAATTAGAAATAAAAGCAAACTGTTAACAACAGTCATGTTAGGATGTTTAGAATTAATACAATGGTGATTGAGAAGCACCAGAATCATGACATTTATTCCAAGTGAGGGGGACTATTTATTTTTAAATTAATTAATTAATTAGAGAGAAGAGAGCCAGGAGCAGAGGGGAGGGGCAGAGGGAGGGAGAATTCTTCTTTTTTTTTTTTAGCTTTTTATTTTTATTTATTTGAGAGAGAGGAGAGGGATAAGCAGACTCCATGGGTCTGGATCCCATGACCTGAGCCAAAATCAAAAGTTGAAGGCTCAAAGGACTGAGCCACCCTGGTGCCAAGAGAATCTCAAGCAGGTTCCATGCCCAGCACCGAGCCAATGCAGGGCTTGATCTCATGACCCTGAGATCATGACCTAAGCCAAAATCAAGAGTCTGATGCTCAACCGATTGAGTCACTCAGGTGCCCCAAGAGAGACTATTTACATATAATTATGGACACGTTTAATTTGAAAAAATACATACTGGGGGACTTCCGGTTTCAGTTCTGATATATAAAGAACTTGGAAGTTGTCACTCATGTCCTTAGAGGAAAAAACCTGAACAAACTGAAAATCAACGACTTGAATGAGTTTTCTTGGAGGCATCAGAGAGAATTCAGGCTGCAGAGCAAACTGTCACCTCAGAATCTGGAGACAGGAAAACAGAGAATCACAGATGAGATCAGCTAACCTGGGCCAAAAGCTCCTGGAGCCATAAACTGGTAGAAGACTATAATGGTAACTGATGAATTGCTAGGGGCAGGGTGTGCACTACCATTAGGGCAGGAAACTCCTACCGGCTGTGGTCTTAGAGAGGCCTCCACATTCTAGTAGATTGTACTTCTAGAAACCCCACTAGGTTCTTATTATGAAGAACCAAGAAGAAACGTGTTTCTGGCAGGGGGAGGGGAAAAGTGACCATTTTGATATATGCACAGAGTGTTCTCCATGACAAAGGCCTCTTCAGCAGGGTAAGTAGACTTTAACAGAGCTTTATCTGACTCTGGGGGAGGGAAATTACCCAAATCTAGCCCCCTCTAGCCTTCCTGTCACAACTAAGGGGGAAAATGCTGAGAGACACTTGTGAAAGTCACACCCAGGGAGACAGACCCCCTAAAAGACTGAGGTTTTGTATACGATTTAGTATAGGATTATATCCCTTACCAGGTCTACAAGGCTACAGAATAATAACAGTGGACTATAGCTGAAAGAGCTGCAAATGTGCAGATTCTGTTTAAGAAGGAGTTTTCAGGGAATCACAAAGACAACAGGGAAGGCAAAAACAAGGACATGAGAGGCAATGGAAGCCTCAGACACCTACAGCTACAGCAAACATGAAAAACAGTCCAGCTCCTAGCCAGATTAACACTAAACCACACACTGAGCACCTACTTATCTCCTATTACCTGATACATGATGTCTGGCTTTCAACAAAAATTTACAAGGCAGGGGCGCCTGGGCGGCTCAGTTGTTAAGCATCTGCCTTCAGCTCAGGCCATGATCCCATGCCTTACCTGTAGAGAAATAAGGATA
The DNA here is from genome assembly GCF_011800145.1 of Mirounga leonina. Taxonomy (NCBI): domain Eukaryota; kingdom Metazoa; phylum Chordata; class Mammalia; order Carnivora; family Phocidae; genus Mirounga; species Mirounga leonina. The sequence goes on along the minus strand of NW_023270451.1, from coordinate 3,578,930 downwards.
GAAATTATTTGGCCTTCTCATCAGAATCCATGAAAGCAAGAAGAGAGTGGAGTGAAATATTTAAAGTGTTGAAAGAAAAAACCACCAACTTAGAATTCTATACCTAGTGAAATCATCCTGGAAAAGTGAAGCAGAAATAAAGACTTTCTCAGACAAATAAAAACTGAGAGAATTCCTCACTAGAAGACTTATCTTCCCAAAAATGTTAAAAGAACTCACACAGGGGGGCGCCTGGGTGGCTCAGTCGGGTAAGCGTCTGCCTTGGGCTCAGGTCATGATCCCAGAGTCCCAGGACTGAGCCCCACATCCGGCTTCCCGCTCAGTGGGGAATATGCTTTTCCCTCTGCCCCTCACCCTCTGTGCACTCTCTCTCTCTCTCTCTAATAAATAGATAAAATCTTAAAAAAAAGAAGTTACACAGGAAGAGGAAAAATGATACAGGTCAAGAACTTGGATGTACACAAAGAGCACTGCAAATGGAATAAATTAATGTAAAATATAACCTTTTACATTTCTTATTCTTTTTTATAAGCTCTTTTTTTTTTTTTCAAGATTTTATTTATTTATTTGACAGAGAGAGACACAGCGAGAGAGGGAACACAAGCAGGGGGAGTGGCAGAGGGAGAAGCAGGCTTCCCGCCGAACAGGGAACCTGATGCGGGGCTCGATCCCAGGACCCTGGGATCACGACCTGAGCCAAAGGCAGACGCTTAATGACTGAGCCACCCAGGTGCCCCTTAAAATTATTTTAAATTATTTTTATTTTTTTAGAGAGTGTGTGTGTGCACAAGTGGGAGTAGGGGCAGAGAGAGAGAGAGAGAGAGAGAATCCTAAGCAGACTCCTCGCTGAGCCTGACATGGGGCTCAATCTCATGACCCTGAGATTGTGACCTGAGCTGAAATCAAGAGTTGGACACTTAACTGACTGAGCCACCCAGGCACCTCTTCATTCTTCTTTTTTTTTTTTTTTTATGATTTTTTATTTTTAAGTAATCTCTTTACACCCAACGTGGGGCTCAAACTCACAACTCTGAGACCAAGAGTTGTATGTTCTACTGATTGAGCCAGCCAGGTGCCCCTACATTTCTTATTCTTTTGTTTTGTTTTCTTTCAAGGATTTTATTTATTTGACAGAGACAGAGACAGTGAGAGAGGGAACACAAGCAGGAGGAGTGGGAGAGGGAGAAGCAGGCTTCCCATGGAGCAGGGAGCCCGATGCAGGGCTTGATCCCAGGACCCTAACGACTGAGCCACCCAGGTGCCCCAACATTTCTTATTCTTAATCAAGCAAACTCTTTGTTCAAAATAATAATAGTAATAGTGAATTGGGTGATTATGGCATCTGGAAAAGTGAAATGGATAAAAGCAATGTCATCGGGACAGCACAAAGTAATTGGGAGTACTCTATTATATGGTACCTGTACTATCCACAAAATACCTGTATTACCCATGAGTCAGTATAGTGTTGAGAGTGGATTGTATTAGTTATAAATGTATATTGTAAATTTTAGGATAGTCACTAAAATTTTTTGAAAAGGAAAAAATTGATACACTGCGAGGTGAGAAAATGGAATCATACACAATGCTCATTTAAAACCACAGGGGGCATGAGGTGCCTGGGTGGCACAGTCAGTTAAGCATCTGACTCTTGGTTTTAGCTCAGAGTGGATCAAAAAAACAAGACCCAACTGTATGTTGTCTAAAAGAAGGGGCGCCTATCTCTCTCAAATAAATAAATCAAATCTTTAAAAAAAAATAAAACAAAAATAAAAGAAGGGGCGCCTGGGTGGCTCAGTCGTTAAGCGTCTGCCTTCGGCTCAGGTCGTGATCCCAGCGTTCTGGGATCGAGCCCTGCATCGGGCTCCCTGCTCAGCGGGAGGCTTGCTTCTCCCTCTCCCACTCCCCCTGCTTGTGTTCCCCCTCTCGCTGTGTCTCTCGTTGTCAAATAAATAAATAAATAAAATCTTAAAAATAAATAAATAAGTAAAAGAAGTCCACTATAAATATAAAGATATAAGTTAAAAGTAAAGTGATAGAGAAAGATATACCCTGCAAACACTAATAAAAAGAAACCTGGAGTAGCTGTATTAATTTCAGATTTCAGAAGAAGGAAAATGATCAGAGATAAAGAGGAGCATTATGTAAAGATAAAGAGGTCAGTTCTTCAAGAAGACTTAACAGTCTTAAACATCTATGCACCTAACAACAGTGCATCAAAATATGTGAGGCAGGGCGCCTGGGTGGCTCAGTTGGTTAAGCAACTGCCTTCGGCTCAGGTCATGATCCTGGAGTCCCGGGATCGAGTCCCGCATCGGGCTCCCTGCTCGGCAGGGAGTCTGCTTCTCCCTCTGGCCCTCCCCCCTCTCATGTGCTCTCTCTCATTCTCTCTCTCTCAAATAAATAAATAAAATCTTTAAAAAAATATATGTGAGGCAAAAATTGAGAAATGCAGGGAGAAATAGATAAACCCACTACTGCTGCAAGAGACTCCAACACTCTTCTTTCAGTAATGAATAGATCCAGAAGGCAGAAAATCAGGAAGGCTCTAGGTGACCTAAACATCAATCAACTTGGTCTGCTCGACATTTATAGAGTATTTCATCCAGGAGTGCCTGGGTGGCTCAGTCGGTTAGGCACCTGCCTTTGGCTCAGGTGATCCCGGGGTCCTGGGATCGAGCCCCGCATCGGGCTCCTTGCTTGGCAGGGAGTCTGCTTCTCCCTCTCTCTCTGCCTGCTGCTCCCCCTGCTTGCGCTCTCTCCCTCTCTCTCTGACAAATAAATATTTAAAAAAAAGAATATTTCATCCAACAACAGCAGAATACACATTCTTCTCAAGCTCACATGGAACACTTACCAAGATAAACCATAAAACATACATGAAGGAATTTTTAAAAAGAAATACATACAAAGTAATATTCTCAGATTACATGAATTTATTTAATTTTTAATATTTTATTTATTTGAGAAAGAGAACATGACAGAGTGAGCAAGCATGAGCGGGGGGCAGGGGGGGAGGGAAGGGCAGAGGGAGAGGGAGAAGCAGACTCCCCGCTGAGCAAGAAGCCTGATGCCGGGCTCAATCCCAGGATGCTGGGATCATGACTTGAGCCAAAGGCAGACGTTTAACCGACTGAGCCACCCAGGTGTCTCAGATCACATGAACTTAAACTAGAAACCAATTACAGAAAGCTTGAAAACCCCAAATATCTGGAAATTACACAAGACTCTTTAAATAACATACTACTCAAAAAAGAGGCTGCAAGAAAAACTTAAACATATTTTGAACTAAATGAAAATGAAAATACAACTTATCAAAATTTGGCAATGAAGTAAAATCAGTGCTTATCAGGACATTTATAACATTAAATTCATATTCTAGAAACGAATAAAGACCTAAAGTCAATGATCTAAGCTTCCCTCTTAGGCAACTAGAGAAAGAACAGCAATTTATGCCTAAAGCAAGCAAAGAAAAAAAATAATTAGAGCAGGAATCAGTGAAATTGAAAACAAGAAAACAATTGAGAAAAAGCAATGAAATCAAAAGTTGGTTCTTTGAAAAGATAAAACACATTGTAAATTCTTAAATATTAGCTTTGGTGATTTTGACTACAAAGACGTATCAAAACTCCTTTAGAAAGTAATATGAGGGGGGAGCCTGGGTGGCTAAGTCGTTGGGCATCTGCCTTCGGCTCAAGTCATGATCTAGGGTCCTGGGATCGAGCCCCGCATCGGGCTCTATGCTCTGCAGGAAGCCTGCTTCTCCCTCTCACTCCCACTGCTTGTGTTCCCTTTTTCACTGTGTCCCTCTCTGTCAAATAAATAAATAAAATCTTAAAAAAAAAAAAGAAAAGAAAGTAATATGATGGGCGCCAGGATGGCTCAGTTGATTAAGTGTCTGCCTTTGTCCTCAGGTTGTTGGGTTCCCTGCTCAGCAGGGAGTCAGCTTCTCCCTCTCCCTCCCCTGCTCATGCTCTCTCTCAAAATTAATAAATAAAAAATAAATTAAAAATAAATAAAATCTTAAAAGTAACATGAGCTATAAGAGGAAATCATCTAGTTTTTTGCTTTAACATTTAGTTTTGCCATTCATATTTTATTGGACCATAAATGGATATTCTCTGGTTTTATTTATTATTATTATTATTATTATTTTTAAGTAAGCTCTATATCCAATGTGGGGCTTGAACTCACGACTCCAACATGCTCTATTGATTGAGCCAGCCAGGTGACCCTCTCTGGTTTTAGAAGTATAGCTGGGTCAGTGTAGTTATGTCTACTTAACTTTGTAACTTGGAGTATAGTTGACAATGTTACGTTAGGTTCAGGTACACAACACAGCGATTTCAACTTCTCTGCACGTTATGCTGAGCTCACAACAAGGGTTAGCTACCCTCTGTCACCATACGGCACTATTACAATATCAGTTATGTCTTTGTAATTATCTGTCTTTGCTGAGCTTAAAATTAGGACATTACACATCTAAGAACAAATATATCCTTAATGTCTTAAATGTTACAAACTCTTCAAAGTTCTGTGAAAAACAACCATTTCCACTATCTCGACTATCCACTTAACAAAGCTTCCATTTTCTGACTTACTTTCCACAGTTGTATTATGCTGCTGGGTTTCCCTTTCTCACCATACTTTTGGACTGTTTTTTTTCCCTTACATCAGTTGGTATATGCATAGGAAGGAAGTACCGGACAAACTGACTTCAGGTCCTCCAAGGCAAGGTCTACTTAAAGATAGCAACACAGTGCTTTCTACATACTAGGAACGCAATAAACACTTATGGAATGAATGTGGCATGTTTTTCCTACAAAAAGGCTAGGGATGCCAATAAGCTGTGCTGTATTTATTTATTTTTTTAAAGATTTTATTTATTTATTTGAGAGAGAGAGAATGAGAGACAGAGAGCATGAGAGGGAGGAGGGTCAGAGGGAGAAGCAGACTCCCTGCCAAGCAGGGAGCCTGATGCGGGACTCTATCCCGGGACTCCAGGATCATGACCTGAGCCGAAGGCAGTCGCTTAACCAACTGAGCCACCCAGGCGCCCACGCTGTGCTGTATTTAAAGTAAACTTTATCTTGTGGGGGATGGGCAAAATAAGGGAAGAGGATTAAAAGCACAAACTTCCAGTTATTAAATAAAATAAGTAAGACCTGGGGGTAAAATGTACTGCATAAGGAATATAATTAATAATATGCAACCACTTTGTATGGTGACAGATGGGAGCTAGGTGTATCAAGGTGATCACTTTGTCATATATATAAATGTTGAATCACTATATTTTACACTTGAAATTAATACTGTATGTCACAATCTGAGCAGACACCCAACGACTGAGCTACCCAGGCACCTCAATCTCAACCTTTTTTATAGCTGAGCAACATTCCATTGTGTCTTTATCCCTTTATCTATCAATGGATCTTTTTACTATCTTAATACGGCTATTAGAACATTTTAAATTACATATGAGTGGACATTATATTCTTCTTAGCATTGTTCTAAAGCAACATTTGGAGCTCTTGACGTGATAGGAAGTATACATTAGAAGATAAGGGGTCTTGAATAATGTCTCCCATTACAGTTCCCTGTTGCTCTCTCTTTTACATACTGATCACTTTCCCAGAGTCTTCAGCACAGGTGGAAAAGCTGCCACGCCAAGTGATCACTGTACGCCTGTGGGACATCAAACCACATGGACTCTAACCATCCTTGCTTTTTACAGTTGATTTCATTAGAAGCTACAGTGCATGCCAGCCAAGAAGGAACATTTTTTTTTAAGATCTTATTTATTCATGAGAGACAGAGAGGCAGAGGGAGAAGCAGGCTCCCCGCTGAGCAGGAAGCCCAATGCGTAACTCCATCCCAGGACCCCAAGATCATGACCCGAGCCGAAGGCAGACGCTTAACCGACTGAGCCACCCAGGTGCCCCAAGAAGGAACATTTTTAATTGCAGCAGTTAAGACTTTTGGGGGGATGATTTTCCCAAGACAGGGTTGACTAAATCTTTGCACAAGGCATCTAGACCAAAGCAAGGGCAGAAGAGTAGGAAAACGGGATCACAGGTGGTCCTGGAGAAGACCAGAAAATGGAAGCAAGTTTAAGGAATACTCTTAAGGTGATCTATCTCAAGGCGGAACTCTTAAATCATCAATATGAGCCCCGGATCTAATTGCAATGTCATCCCACTTGCACATGCTGAACATGTACAATGTGCCCTTAATCAGTAGGACCACTGGGTGTCACCTGAGCCACACAGACTCCAGTGTAGCTCGGTGACTGATGTGTGACTGATGGGTGATATCTAGAGTCATGGACCCAGTACAGCAGCCGCCGCCCAAACACGGCAATGGAGCAGTGGAACTGTGGCTAGTATGACTGAAAGCTCAATTGTAAATTTTATGTAACTTAAAGAAATTTTTTTGGGGGGCGCCTGGCTGGCTCAGTCGATTAAGCGTCTGCCTTCGGCTCAGGTCATGATCCCGGGGTCCTGAAATGGGAGTCCTGCATCAGGCTCCTGCTCAGCGGGGGGCCTGCTTCTCCCTCTCCCTCTGCTTGTGCTCTCGCTCTCTGTCTCTGTCAAATAAATAACATCTTAAAAAAAAATTTTTTTTAAGTTAACTTAAATTTAAATTAACCGTCTGTGGCTGGTGGGGGTTGCACTGGCCACTCCAGGTCTAGAGCCTTGCTTCCCCAAGTGTGATTGCAGACTAGCAGTGCAGGACCCTCTGGGAATTTGCTAGAAATGCAAAGTATTTCCGACTCCACCCGGAGTTCCTGAAGTACATCCCACAGTGTACAAGATTGCCAGGTGGTTCCTATGCACATTCAAGTTTGGAAAGCCCTTAGAGTACAGGGTCTTATTTGAAATTGTATAAAAAGCTAGCATATCTATGTATGTCTAGCTATGGGTGTGTGTGTATACACACTTGCCCTCTTTCCTTCCTCTGGAGGCAACATCCATACTTTTTCCTCCGATTTTTCAAGTTCATGATCCCAAACTGAGAAGTTTTAGCCCATAGGACTGGGCCCTATAAATTCAGAAAGCAGATTTCACTGAACAGAGAGAACCGTGAAGTGACCCTTGGTTCTGCAGCCACACTCTTCAATTCATGGAGGGCAGAGCCGGGCCCTTCACAGCTCTGAGTTCTTCCACTGTGCTTTCACCTCTTCACGTGTGGGAGCGACACGGTGTGCGTTTCTGCTTCAGAACACCGCATATACACACACCAGTATGGAAGCTCAGGCCCACAAGAGCATTCCAGGACCAACGGCAGCTTGCGCTCACGTGTACCGTGTGGCACAGCCGGTCAGGTTTTAAGTAGCCTTGTGCTTCTGCAGGTGCTACCAAGTTTTTGGTGGGACTCATCCAGGAAATGTGGGTTTTTTAATTTTTATTTTATTTATTTGCGAGAGAGAGAATGAGAGACAGAGAGCATGAGTGGGGGAGGGTCAGAGGGAGAAGCAGACTCCCTGCCGAGCAGGGAGCCCGATGCAGGACTCGATCCCAGGCCTCCAGGATCATGACCCGAGCCGAAGGCAGTCGCCCAACCAACTGAGCCACCCAGGCGCCCCAATGTGGGTTTTTTTAAATAAAGTTATGCTTTAATTCTTTTTAAGATTTTATTTATTTATTTGACAGAGAGAGACAGCGAGAGAGAGAACACAAGCAGGGGGAGTGGGACAGGGAGAAGCAGACTCCCCACTGAGTAGGGAGTCCGATGCGGGGCTCGATCCCAGGACGCTGGGATCATGACCTGAGCCGAAGGCAGACGCTTAACGACTGAGCCACCCAGGCGCCCTGGGAAATGTTTTTTATTAGTATAACTAATGGCTGTCTAGTTACTATCTGCAACATGAAACCATGAATAAAAACAGTTGATAATAAGAGTGTGAATATTTAGCTTCTTAGTTAATAGTGCTGGGTTTACATTGTAATAAAAAATAATGGTCTTTTATTATTTCTTTTAGGCAAAAACTGAGAACATAAGGTATATTTATGTTGAGAATGAGGCTGCCTTTAGGCTTATAAATTTGCCACAGAGAAATGTCTTCCCTTTGTTAAGATCAACAAAATGTCCTGACGTTGATGCTAAGGCAATGATATATTCCAAGCTGACAAGTCCCTGATGTTAGATGGGAGGTCCCCAAGTCTCAAAATGGCGCTAAGACTCTGCCTTGAATCGTTATTTCCCCAGCGGTGTTTAAGAAGAAACATGCACAAACTGGCAGTTGGCTAATGCAGTGAGAAAATGGACTCATCCCATAGGGCCGTAAGTATTTCCCAGATGAAGACAACATTTCTAAGTTTAGCCTCACTTTTTTTTCCAATAATGGAAATTTATAAATGCAGAGCTACTGAATGCACTTGCATTAGGCAGTTAGTCCCCTTCATGAGCACTTTTTTCACTCATCAGTCTGATGAAGGAAAGTAACTCGCTAGCAGTGGGAAGTGCAAACAGTCCAATATACATTTAACAAATTTGGCTTTGGTAGGCCAGAAGAATCTTTAGAAACTAGCCAGCTGAAAGAGTTCTTTCCCACGAGATTTCTAATCTTTTTCACCTCTGCAGTGTGATGGATGCCATTAAAATACAGGGATGAAAAGCAGTTCTCAGTCTTCCACTGCCAGACCTGGGACATTTGTCACCCACACCGCCATGGTGGGAACGTTCCTGGTAGGGAAGCTTTTCTCCATTCTTCTCTCCAGAAAGCATGCTGGGAAGCAAGGGAGGGGTGCTACTGGAAGAATAAGCCTGAATCCAGTCCAACATGGTCCAACATGGTCCAACAGCCGTAGAGCCTGGCGCTCAACTGTATGATTCTCATGACATCTCACACCCGAGCAGGACAGATCTTTGTGCCGACACCATCTCTGAGGATCCCTCATTCACTTCGTTCCTTGCCCTCAGTCTGGGCCAAGGTTCTCATTTGCGCTCAGTTTTAGATAATTTATTTGATTAACATAACTAGTAGAAAGGAGTTTTAAAAAATATTTATTGTATTTTGTTTTAGAAATGGTAGAAAATAAAAATCGGAGCACTTACGTCACACACACACTTGGAAAGGCCTATTTAACCTTCCACGCCAGAGACAAGTTTTACACAAGGGCCCGAAACGGAAACACCTACACTGAAGGTGACGAAGGCTGATGCTGCTGATTGGAGGAGCCCTTGGAAAGGTTTAAAGTTTTCTTCTCTGCTGTCATTCATCTCGGGGCAAATAACCAGTCCAGTGGAAGGAGTTCTGAACATAAAAGGCACCTAGAGTAAAAATCAGACCTTGACTGATAAAAATAGCTGCACGCGTTTACATCGAGAAAAAAAGGTCCTATCAATGCAACTGTCCTGCAAGGCAATGAGAATATAAATGCAAAGCTATTGCAACTAAAAGATCTATCAACACTTACCTAAACCTGGTATAAGAGTTAGATGATGACACATCACTTTTGTGTTTATAAACCTTAGATGTTTTATCATCATTTAAGTAAGCATGAGTCCTGTACTTGTATTAATAGCTAGGGGTGGGGTATTCTATTTATTCATAGTCAAGATTTATTTTGTTGCATTTTCTCTTAAAATGCACCCTTGCATACTCCATTCATGGATACATTAAAAATTCATGTTGTCCTTTAAGAATGTAGCAAAACCTAAAACTGCAACTTTAAACCAAAGTCCTTTTAAATTATGATAAAGCCAGGAAAGCTGACATTTTACTATGACTTAAGCACCTGAAATATATTCTGATCAATTTATATCCTCTGAGCTAGAATTAGGATCCTCAGGATTTGTATATGTGTACAAATATTGCAAATTAAGCTAATAAAAACCTGAAAAAATACAAATAATCTTGAACTACAAGGATCTAAAGTACACCTATGGGTCTGAACAGGAAGCGGGCGGACACTGGGTGCATCTTATCATCTGGGGAAAAGGGCTCAGCGGAGCCAGGTGGTATTCAGCTGGGTCTGGTTCTTGATGCTGGTATCCACTTTTAGCACTTCGCGAATGGCCATGGTAGCGTAGGTAGAAGGAGGGAGAGAAAAATCCATCTTCAGAGCTCTGTATTTGCCTTCTGCCAGGCAAGAGAGAAGAGAACGGTCAGAAAAGGCAGGCAGCAGCAGACAGACTGGGGCGAGTCATAGCATCTATACAGGAAGGAAATAACCACGCTCCTTCCCTCGGGCGCCACTTCCCGTGGGGCTGCAGAGAGCGAACCGTGGAAGTGAGACCTGGGAGTATACGATCCAGCTGAATCCCTATGGTAATTCTACCCGGAACCTTCATAAAAAGGGCAAACATGACACAAAAGTAACAGAGTGAAAACACAATGGAACGGCACCAAGAATTTGACAATAACAATGCAAATTTCACGCGTTAGACTCCGTTCATGGCACCTGTGTTAACTCGGGGGGTGGGGATGTGGAGGAAATATTTGATCATCTAACACCACAATCTTCTGTAATGTTTCTTCATTTTCAGCGAAATCTACCATTTTAATTATCAGGCTATAACCATGAAACTAAGATGACAAAACACAAAATAGAAATCACCGAGCTGGTGGAAGGTAGTGGTGACTGCAAGAGTTTCTTTCTTTTAAAGGACTTTATTCATTTATTTGAGAGAGAGAGAGAGACAGAGCATGAGCAGGAGGGAGGAGGCAGAGGGAGAAGGAGACTCCCCGATGAGCAGGGAGCCTGATGCGGGACTCGATCCCAGGACCCCGGGATCATGACCCGACCCGAACGCAGATGCTTAACTGACCGAGCCACCCAGGCGCCCGTAATTTATGTTTCTGATTGAGAAAACATTTCACAGTTGACAAAGAACTGAGCGCTGAGTAAACTTACCAGAAGCAAACACCGGTGGCGGTTTCCCTTCCAGGTTGTCCACATCTGTGTTGAAGAGTGGAATTTTAGGATCATCGTATGCAACGACTTCCCTTCAAAACACATACAGAAAGAAAAGTGTGAATGTGAACAACCATAAACACTACTAAGCTGCTTGCTGCTGTTTGCTTAGAAAGGAGAACACACAGGCCTGCTGGAACTAATTCTGGGTGGGACCATTTGGTAACAGGATAGGGCCAGATCAGATATGTGAGTATTGCCTTGATAATGTACACAGCAAGGTGACAAAGGACGCCAGTCTGTATAAAAAAAAATGTAAAATGTTTCCTTAGGATAGAAATTCTCTTTATACGTACTTGGTAAGTACTACACTTTGCACAGATGCGAATGAATTAATAATGGCATTTATGTTTTCTCCAGAGTGGTTTTCACTACTAACAACACTGCATTACTCGTAAGGAACTGCTCTCTGGAGTGGGGAGGACCAAGTCCAACCCTGCCAACCTCATCACACAACCCAGAGTAGGGAAGATAGAAAGGGAGAATGAGATGGAGAGAGAGAAGAGAGAGAACTTCCTGGCAATGGACAACTAATTCAAGATTTCGTTTTAAAAATTATCAAATAGGGGCGCCTGGGTGGCTCAGTCGGTTAAGCGACTGCCTTCGGCTCAGGTCATGATCCTGGAGTCCCGGGATCGAGTCCTGCATCGGGCTCCCTGCTCGGCGGGGAGTCTGCTTCTCCCTCTGACCCTCCCCGCTCTCATGCTCTCTCTCTCTCTCATTCTCGCTGTCTCAAATAAATAAAATCTTAAAAAAAAAAAAAATAAAAATTATCAAATAAAGCTTTAGTTTACATTAGGTACTGAAATATTTTAAATGAGTTAATGCACGTTTATTTTTCTCTTTAGAAACATGATATTAAACAGATCTGTGTTTGGAACTCATAGCTAATTCTTTTTTTTTTTTTTTTTTTAAAGATTTTATTTATTTATCTGACACAGCGAGAGAGGGAACACAAGCAGGGGGAGAGGGAGAAGCAGGCCCCCCGGCGAGCAGGGAGCCCAATGCAGGGCTCGATCCTAGGACCCTGGGATCATGACCCGAGCCAAAGGCAGATGCTCAATGACTGAACCACCCGGCGCCCCCACAGCTAATTTTGAATAAAGGTAGCTTGCTCAGGGATAGTTCTGTAAGCAAATCTCGAATTTTAAAAGATCTCTTTTTATTTATTTGAGAGAGAAAGAGAGAGCGGGGGGAGGAGGGGCCCTCAAGCAGACTCTGGAGCCAGACGCGGGGCTCAATCTCACCACCCTGAGATCATGACCTGAGCCAAAACCAAGCTGGACACTTAACTAACTGAGCCACCCAGGTGCCCCAGCAAATCTCAATTTTGTATTTAATAGGGAAAAAGTCTATTCTCTGCACATTTCTTCAATAATTTAGCAAGGTCAATAAAATGTAAACCTAACCACTTTCACTCATTTGTTTCCTGATGATTTGAAAAACCCAAGTAGTAGCAATAATAATAATAGTAATAATAGCAAGTAGCACTTCTACATCAGGTTGTAAATACTGGAAAATACACAGGTGATGCAAAAGCTTTCAATCTCACATAAAAATTCAGTTCTATTTTATCACTCACCAACTGACATTCTGAGGACGAATAATGATCTTTCGGTAGGCTCCTGATAAGGAATAATCTCGAATTTTGTGTCTCATGTTATCAATATCCAGATTGTCTGCTGTGAGCATTTCCCTGTAGGCTTCACTGACTATAAAATACAAAAAGTTAGTCGGAATGCAGCATGCCAGCAAGCTACCTTCAGCTAGACTACAAAGAGAGTAACATGTAAATTCAGTTAGATCGTCCTAACAAAACCAGTCCCTCTAATTTATAATCCATCCTGTTCTCTGTAATCAAAATTGAGGGACTTACTCCCAGGACTAGGTGTCTCCAGCTGAGGCTGGACCAACTTGTAAGTTACCTCTTGCAAGCAGCCAGAGTATCTGGAGCGTAAGGTTCTTAAGCTAACTACAAAAAGCGTTTAATTTTTTTTTAAGATTTTATTTGTTTATTTATTTGACAGAGAGACACTGCGAGAGAGGAAACACAAGCAGGGGGAGTGGGAGAGGGAGAAGCAGGCTTCCCGCTGAGCAGGGAGCCCGACTCGGGGCTCGATCCCAGGACCCCGGGATCATGACCTGAGCCGAAGGCAGACGCTTAACGACTCAGCCACCCAGGAGCCCCTACAAAAAGCATTTCATCAGAAGTTATTCAACTACAATTTATACATGCTCAGAGTTGGAAAAGACCATGTACAGAGGCCTCAAACTCTTTCTGGAGGAAGGAAAATATAAATAATATATATACATAAAAATAAAAGACCTGGGAAAAACATCTGAGCTCAGCCTCGCACCTGACGTGGACTCTGTTTTATAACACCCGAGAGAGACTGTCATCTAGCCTTTGCTTGCTGGGGCCAGTTACGGGTAACCACTTCTTCGTGAGAAACACAACTGTTAGAAGTTCCTTATTCCAAGCTGAAATCTGTCTTTCTAGAACTTCTGTTGAGTGCTTTGGAACACGGCCGATTCACTGCACTCTTCCATGTGCACTCACGAGCACTGGCCCTTTAAGCCGTCTCTTCTCTAGGCCACCCAACTGTCCCTTCAACTGTCCCTCTGCCATTTCTGTATTCCCCACAAAACACTTCATCGGTCTCAGGGTAGCAGCCTGAAGTTCTGTAAGAACTCCAGATACTTTATGTCGACTGTCAAACTAGGCCTTTACAAAAGTAACAATTTACATTTAACCCTATTCAATGCCTTCTGTGGTTCTTTTAAAAAACCTATTTTTCATATAATTAGTATTAACCATTCTGGGTAACATAATTTGCAAACATGATAAACAGATTTCTTTATTCAAGTTATTCATAAAAAATACTGGGTAGACCAGGGTGAAGGAAAGACTCACAACACACCTATAAGACAACAGGGATCCCAAATTGAGCATTGCTGGACACCGAGTGTGCATATGTTACCAACCCACAGGCCCGAACCACCACCCATCCAGTCTGTGAGCCCCTATCTTAGTCACAAGGTTTTCATGGACGGCTTGGCCAAAGGCTGTGCTGAATTTATAGATAATTGGTATTAGCCCACATTTCTGATCCTGAGAGGTACAAGAAAGAAGAATAGAATGTTTACTTTCTCTTTCTTGGAAGCTCTGAGCATCTTAAGTGCTTTCCTTCTCACTAGTTCCTGGTATCAGTGCCTCCTCGGGGCCTCACTGCGGTGTCAGAGTAGGAAGAACTTCCCTGCCCCCTCCCTCATCTCCCTTGTCATTTTCTCCTCGTCTCTACTCCTGTCCCTCAGTGGAGTCAACCTCACATAAATATTAGGAGCACAGCATTTTGATTGTGTTAATCAACATGGAAGTGGCAGATGACTAACTTTTTTAAGTATTTGCATTATCAAAGAAGGGTGTTAATACCTAATCATTCTATAACTTGTACAATTTCAAGGAATATAACACTGACAAGGAAAATTCATTCTGGTCCCTTGAGAGAAAAGATGGTTTAAGTAGGCTCCACGCCCAGTGTGGAGCCCAACGTTGGGCCTGAACTCACGACCCTGAGATCAAGGCCTGAGCTGCGATCAAGAGTCAGATGCTTAACTGAATGAGCCACCCAAGGGCTCCAACAATAAAGATTTTTTTTACAAGAAATAACCTCCCACAGACCAGTGCTGGCTAGGAGTAAATTTCCAGGGTCAGATCCACCAAGCTGGTCCCATGCTCAGAGCTGCTTTCTTTTTTCCAATTTTTGAATCCTTGAACAATGAAAGTTCCAATCCACAACCTTCCCAACCCTAATCCATTAAGGTAACGGAAGTAATTAATAACAGCCTGTGGGGAATGGGAAATAAGGGTGGTGAATTCTAACTTTTCACTCTATAAACTTCTGTGCTCGTTGACTTTTAAAACACAGTTTTTTAACCTTTAAAAAAGGCTAAAAGAAGCAATGTTAAAGTAGAACTATCCATTCACTTTCTCAATGACTTTTTCCAAAGCCTTCCTATCTTTAATAAGAATTAGTGGATTTCAGAAATTTAAATACCATTTTGTTTCTTAATTTACTCATCCAGGGGCGCCTGGCTGGCTTAGTCAGTGGATCATGTGACTCCTGATCTTGGAGTTATAAGTTTGAGCCACATGCTGGGTGTAGAGATTACTTAAAAATAAAAAAAATAAAATAAATAAATTTTAATTATCCATCTGAATACATCCCTTCCTGGGGGACTTTATATGTAAACATGGTTTATAAATGCTTGAAATTGAAACATTTTCAAGTCTGATGGAAATCAAAGTTCTAAAATTATATTTCAAGTACTGATTTTTTTTCCCCCTCTCTCTACCCTTGGCGGCCAGTGGCTTAAATATGTCAGACTTTTTTTTTTTTTAAGATTTTATTTATTTGACAGAGACAGAGAGAGCACAAGCAGAGGGAGCGGAAGGCAGAGGGAGAAGGAGGCTCCCCGTAGAGAAGGGGGAGCCCAATGCGGGGCTCGATCCCAGGACTTTGGAATCATGACCTGAGCCGAAGGCAGTTGCTTAACCAACTGAGCCACCCAGGTGCCCTGTCAGACTTCGTTTTAACTATTTTCCCCAGACAGGGAACTTACTTTTATGCTTTGGGTAGATAACATCGAAACCCGGCAAGGGCATTACCACATCATGGATGGAGTAATTATTAACATCTTCTTCATCAATGTAGGTAGCTGTAGCTGCCAAGTCACAAACAGAGAAATTAAGAAAAATTATGAAAATAGGTAATATTTGCATGAGCCTGATCTTCTAAAATTATACACATCTAAGAAGTCAGAAGTGCAAGCTGACATGGCTGAGTGGCCTACAACAAAGCTTAAAGAAATGAAGTTAGAGATCTTTTTGTCTTTTCTGCTCTACCCAAGAAATAAAAATCATGGACTGAGAACAAGTGGAAAGTAAAAAGAAAAAAAAAAAATTTATTTCTCAGCTGCACCCTCAATTTTTTAGAATGTTTGTTTTTTTTTTTTTTAAAGATTTTATTTATTTGAGAGAGAGAATGAGAGAGAGAGTGCATGAGAGGGAGAAGGGTCAGAGGGAGAAGCAGACTCCCTGCTGAGCAGGGAGCCCGATGGGGGACTCGATCCCAGGACTCCAGGATCATGACCTGAGCTGAAGGCAGATGCTTAATCTATTGGGCCACCCAGATGCCCCAAACTGGATATATATCTTCATTAAAGACACAGATCCAAACTGTTCAATCTGAGTTTACAATGTCTTTCCATTTCAACCTTACTAGACATCTCTCCCTCTCTCTTAAGTAGTGGCCAGGCTGGATTTTAAGCACCAGTGTCAAACAACTCTAGTTGGGTCAATAATGAGGATATCTGCCTTTTTACCTCCTTTGAGAACAAGGTCACCTGGAACGGGCTTCAGTCCGTACTCTTCTATTCTCTTGCTTACCATGTTATTCCATACATAGCTTTGGTAGCTATGAATATACATTAAGCGATTATTTCTTGGTATCTGGAAGGAAGAAAAAAATGGGGAAGGAAAAAAATACATATTCTGAATATTAAAAGTACTGTACTTTCCAAGATATCTCACTTGTTTAGTGGTGACCCCAGGATAAGCAGCTCATACCTTGTCATTTTTCTAATAGCTGACAGAAACAGTGACTGACGTGCAGCACCCAGTATGAGAGACAGAACCCCTCTGACTCTGACTACGGGTGTTCAGTCAGCTCCGAATGCAGCGGTTGCCATGCATTCATGCAAATAAAGCAACGCTGGGAGAACCTCTACCCTGAATCAAAAACACAGTGCTCAAACTGTAGAAATTTACACATCACTTACAGAGCAAACAGTGTTTTCTTCCTGATAATTCCATGGAAGAAGAAAACCTAGATGACTGAATGGACAACTAATTTCACGTAGCAAAAATTCTGCTTTTTTTGTTTGCCTGGGGAAGCGTAAGTAAGACTGAAGTTGAAGAGTTAAACTTCAGTCTATTCTGGGTATAGATATCTGAATAATAGCACGTGCCAAGATGGGACCCACTGTTGAACCAATGAAGAAACCAAAGAAACGCGATCACTTAAACCACTTCTAGTGCAACCTCTTACTTTTCGGTAGGTTACAGTGCTGATGCTGGAGAATGATCAAGAAATAACCTCTAAGACGGATTGTGAATTTCTAAGTACCAAGATGCTTAATTTAAATTTCTTTGCAGATAATATTTTCCACTTTAATGCTTTTCTCATGCCATCAACGTTAATAATTATTGCCAACATTTCCCCCACCCTCCCACCACCCCCATCGCCATTCAGGGTACAAACAAGGATCACTCAGGTAACACGGCACTCAGAGATCACCAAAGGATCCTTATTTCACTTTTGCTCTTTCAAAATTTAGTAAAATACTTAAAGATAAAATTTAAAAAGCATTAAGCCACCTCAAGTCATTCGCCTGACTTCACAAATAGCACTCACTATGCCAAATGCAGAGACTATATTCTTCATTCCATATTTGGAAAGTCCTCGAAGCAGCTGCCCTTCCACACACCTTTTGACAGGAAGTTTTCTGAGGGCAGCAGCTGGGTCTTTGGTCTTCGCCCACTCTTCCCTGCACTTAACCAAGTAGCCCTTTTCGGCTGGGGGAAAAAAAAAGCTGTGATTGAAACAATTTATCGAATAGACAGATTCCCGTAACTTAATGGGCTTCCTAGAGAACACAAAATTAGAAAATGCTCTTTGTAATACAGGTACTCTGAACAGCTTCTGTTCACCTGCAAATACCCATCAGAATGTGAAAAGGCGGGACAGGCAGAGTGTACTGAACGAGCCGGCTTTGTCCACCTACTGCCACCCCAGGATTTTTTTTTCTTTCTTTTAGATTTTATTTATTTATTTGACAGAGACACAGCAAGAGAGGGAACACAGGCAGGGGAAGTGGGAGAGGGAGAAGCAGGCTTCCCGCTGAGCAAGAAGCCCGATGAGGGGCTTGATCCCAGGACGCTGGGATCATGACCTGAGCTGAAGGCAGACGCTTAACAACTGAGCCACCCAGGTGCCCCCACCCCAGGATTTAAAGACCATTACTGTTCCATGATCACGGCTGATTCAACACAAGACAAAACCCAGGTAGTCCTTTCTTCCTTCTCTTTTTCTACTGTGTTGGCAAATTTAATAGGCCATTCTCCTTTATTAGACAACTTTATCTCTTTTAATTTGCAAATGAATAACTACCCAAAGGGCATAATTGTTTTGATAATTTGTGTGTGTGTGGTTTTTTTTTTTTTGAGAGGCTCCATGCCCAGCTTGGAGCCCAATGTGGGGCTTAAACTCACGGCCCTGTGATCAAGACCTGGGCTGAAATCAAGAGTCGGACACTTAACTGACTGAGCCACCCAGTGCCCTTGTACAGTAGTATTTAAATTTTTTTTTATACAGTACGAATGCAGAGGTACTTTCTGGGAAGTTTTTTTTTTACAAACTCTTCAAATACCTCAACATTTTTTGGCCCAGTTTTTACATTCTATTACACTATGCTTTAACAAATTAACCACAAGCGAAACGTGTCTGGATTCCTGCATGTTCAGAGATTTAGTAGTACATGGGGAAAAGGAAATAAACGTATTAATTTATTAAAGAATAAATTAGATGAAAACAGGATATAAATTATAAATCTCAAATATATAATTTATGAAAAAATGAACTATCCTTTCTATTTTACTGTAAAAACAATCTTTAAAATTCTGAAATAACTACCCCCAATATGCACACATACTTTTTATTCAAAGCAATTCCATGAATACCTAACAAGATATTCTATTTTTTTAATTAATGGATTTTATTCTCACCTCCAGAACGGGGTTTCAATATTAAATCCATGACTTCAGTCCAGGAATTCTGTAGGATAGCTCTAAAATTAAACATCATTTATTTTACTTAATTTTGCAGTATGATGAATTTTATATGTCAAAATCTGTGCAGTAACAAATCATGTTAACTTTATATATTTTATTAAATGTAAAAGTAAGTTGAAAAACTAATATAATGATAAAGGTTTCAAATGTAAATGCCAAAGGAAATTAAAAAAGAGAACAAAATGAAGAGCATGTTCACTCATTAACATTTAGTATCACGTCAGTTTTAAAATGCTAGTAGTATAAATCCTACCAACTCATTAAGCTGTTATACATGGTATTATCTGTTTAAATCAAAGTTAAGTCTTTCTGCAGTAAAACTTATTTGAACTTCTCAAGAAACCCCTCCCCCTTGTTAAATACCTTCTTGCTTAAACAATAAATAACACTTTATCCTTCCTATTATTCTTGCCAAAATGAAAATATCTTTATTTTTGCTGATAATATATGCTTTTTTTTTTTTTTTTAAGATTTTATTTATTTATTTGACAGAGAGAGACACAGCGAGAGTGGGAACACAAGCAGGGGGAGTGGGAGAGGGAGAAGCAGGCTTCCCGCGGAGCAGGGAGCCTGATGCGGGGCTCGATCCCAGGACCCTGAGATCATGACCTGAGCCGAAGGCAGATGCTTAACGACTGAGCCACCCAGGCGCCCCTATAATATATGCTTCTTAAAAATTACGTAGTATATAAGAAAGGTTACCTGTTATCTAATTAATATTACCTAAATTAACACTTCAGAGAGTATTTTTCATGACTTTTTAAAAAAAGATTTTTTTTTTTTTTAAAGATTTTATTTATTTATTTGACAGAGACACAGCGAGAGAAGGAACACAAGCAGGGGGAGTAGGAGAGGGAGAAGCAGACTCCCTGCTGAGCAGGGAGCCTGATGTGGGGCTCGATCCCAGGACCCTGGGATCATGACCTGAGCCGAAGGCAGACACTTAACAACTGAGCCACCCAGGTGCCCCAAGATTTTATTTTTTTTAAGATTTTATTTATTTGAGAGAGCGCAACAGAAAGAGAGAGGGAACGAGTGGGGGGGGGAGGGGCAGAAGAACAAGCAGACTCCCCGTTGAGCAGGGAGCCCAAAGCAGGACTTGATCCCAGGACTCAGGGATCATGACCTGGGCCAAAGGCAGACGCTTCATCAACTAAGCCACCCAGGGGACCCCTTAAAGATTTTAAGTAATCTCTACACCCAGTGTGAGGCTAGAACTCACAACCCCAAGATTAAGAGTCACGAGCTCCCCTAAGCCAACCAGGTGCCACCATGACGTTTTTGATACATCTATAAGCATATCCAATTTTTCCTTTAACTTTTATTACATTATATTTTGCCGTACGAAAATTCTATTCTGTGCATCATATCTGAATTTTTTTTTTCCAATTAAGATTTCTGGTGTTGGAGTCATGCTTAGAAAGGCCTTCTCTAGGGGCACCTGGGTAGCTCAGTTGGTTAAGTGTCCAAATCTTGGTTTTGGCTCAGGTCATGTGTGGGATAGAGCTCCACAGGGAGCCCCAAATCGGGCTCCATGCTCAGCGGGGAGTCTGCTTGAGATTATCTCTCTCATCCTCCCCCACCCCCCGCCCACCCACTCTGTCCCTCTCTAAAATAAATAAATAAATCTTTTAAAAAAAAGGAAGGCCTTCCCCACCAAAAGAATATAGAAATCCCTTCTACTAATTTTTCTGTTTCTTCTAGTTAACTGGGATTTTTATTTTTCATATTTAAGTTAACCTATATGGGATCTTTTTGCATATTAAACTGTATAAAATGCTGCTTGGTATCCAATGATATGATCATGTGGATTTTTTATCCACTAGTGCGATTAATTACATAACAGATTTCTTACTGCTGGCCATCCTTGCAGTCCTGGAACAAGCCACGCTCTATCAGTCTTTCAATATTCTCCTGGGGGACACATTATGGAGCTGGCTAGGCTATCCGAAACACCTCTAGAGAGTGGAGAACTAGTTCAGGACTGGGCACTGGTCTGTCAGGTATCATAGAAGATGTCGGTGTTCAAAAACCTATTACCTGGCTGGCCACTTGGTTTTGTGACTAGGTTTCCTGTAGAACACCCGTGCTCATCTGCGGACACACTGCGTGCGTATGACTTTCACACTGTTGTAATGGCAGCGCTGAGCACCTGCTATGAACAGCCCACGGCCCACAAAGCCCAAGATATTTACTGTCTGGCCCTTCACAGGAAAAGTCTGCCAACACGTGGTATAGTTTCTGAAGATGCTACCACATACATGAAAGTTCAGTACATACTGCCATATTAAACATGTGCAGATTTCAGTCACAAGAGGCCTTTCTACCTGGACCTCTACACATTAAGATGTTTTCCACTTTTCTTACATCATCTTTCTTTCTTCCAGCTTTTTTTTTTAATTGTATAAAATACGCCTAACATGAAACTTTTTTTTTAAGATTTTTTTTTTTTTATTTATTTGACAGAGAGATAGCGAGAGCAGAACACAAGCAGGGGGAGTGGGAGAGGGAGAAGCAGGCTTCCCACGGAGCAGGGAGCCCAATGCGGGGCTCAATCCCAGGACCCTGGGATCATGACCTGAGCCGAAGGCAGACGCTTAACGACTGAGCCACCCAGGTGCCCCTAACATGAAACTCTTAATTTGGGCCATTTTTAAAGTGTACAGTTGTGTGACACCAAGTACATTTATACTGTGTGTAACCATCAGGACAACCTGCCCCCAGAACTTTTAATCTTCCTCAACTGAAACGCTGTACACATCAAGTAACTCCCATCTCCTGGCAACCACCACTCTACTTGACGTATGAATCTAACTACCCTAGGTACCTCACGTAAGAGGATTTACACAGTATTTGTCCTTTTGTGCCTGGCTTATTTCATTCAGCATAAAAGTCTTCGAGGTCGATGCATGTTGTAGCAGGTCTCAGAATCTCCTTCCTGTCAAAGCTGAAGGATTCTCCATTGTATCTGTGTAACATGTTTTGGATCCATTCATCTGTTAATGGACACTTGGTTGCTTCCACCTTTTGGCTGCTATGAGTTAACACTCTTAAAAACAGGGGTGTGTAAATATTTGAGTGTTCGCTTTCACTTTTGGGTAGATACTAAAAAATGGAATTTATGGATCATATGGTGATTCTACATTTAACGTTTTGAAGAATTACCGTATCATTTTCCACAGAGGCTGGTCCATTTTATACAGCAATGCAAAAGGGTTCCCATGTCTCCATATCTTCACCAACACTTGTTTTTCTTTTTTTAATAATGGTCCTTCTAATGGGTATAAAAAATTATCTCATTGTGGTTTTGATTTGTATTTCCTTAATGATTAGTAATATTGAGCACCTTTTCAATTAGTTTATTAGTCATTTGTATTTCTTTTTTGATGAAAGGTCTCTTCAAGTTCTTTGTCCACTTTTAATTAAGTTGTTTTGCTACTGCTGAGTTGTAAGGAACTCTGTATGTTTTGGATATTAACCCCTCATCAGATATATAATTTGCAAATATTTTCTCCCATTCTGTGGACTGCTTTTTCGTTGTTGATAGTGTCCTTTGTACACAAATATTTTTAATTTTATGGAGCCCAACCTATTGTTGTATCCTAGAAATTCGCAATCAAAAGTCATGAGGTTTTCCCCTAATTATATAGTTGTAGTAGGTTCAGGGCTTGGATCTATTTTGAGTTAATTCTTATAAATGATGTGAGACAACTTGTGATGGTGTGAAGGGTCCAGCTGCATTTTTTTATGTGTATATCCAATTTCCCCAACATAATTTGTTAAAAAGACTGTCCTCGGGGTGCCTGGGTGGCTCAGTCGTTAAGCGTCTGCCTTCGGCTCAGGTCATGATCCCAGGGTCTTGGAATCGAGACCCGCATCGGGCTCCCTGCTCGGCGGGAAGCCTGCTTCTCCCTCTCCCACTCCCCCTGCTTGTGATTCCCTCTCTCTCTGTGTCTCTCTCTCTGTCAAATAAATAAATAAATAAGTAAATCTTAAAAAAATAAAAGAACTGTGCTCTCCTCATTGAATGGTCTTGTCACCCTTGTCGAAAATCATTTGACCACGTATGCAAGGATTTATTCCCTTAAAAAATATATATATAATTCATATATCCATGTATATGGATAATTCATATATCCATGTAATTCATCTTCATTTAAGTGCATAATTCAATGGCTTTTGGTATACTCACAGAATTGTGTAACATTACGCAATCATTATGGAACATCTTTAGCACCCAAAAAGAAATACTACACCCAGCAGCAGTCACTCTCCATTACCCCTCCCCCAAATGTAGGCAACCACTAATCAACTTTGTCTCTATGGATTTGCCTATTCTGGATATTTCATATAAATGAATCCTGTAGTATCTTGCCCTTTGTGACTAGCTTCTTTCACTTAGCATGTTTTCAAGGTCCATCCATGTTGTAGCAGGTATCAGTACTCCATTCTCTTTTATTGTTGAATGACATTCCATTGTACGGATACATCACATTTTGTTTATCCATTTATCAGTTGATGGGACATTTGGGTTGTTTCCATTTTTTTTGGCTGCTATAAACGGTGTAAATTGTTTTCTTTTTTTTTTGGATTTACTTATTTATTTATTTGACAGAGAGAGAGAGAGACACAGCGAGAGAGGGAACACAAGCAGGGGGAGTGGGAGAGGGAGAAGCAGGCTCCCTGACGAGCAGGGAGCCCGATGCGGGGCTCAATCCCAGGACCCTGGGATCATGACCTGAGCCGAAGGCAGACGCTTAACGACTGAGCCACCCAGGCGCCCTAAATTCTTGTTTTCAAAAAATTGGTGTAAACACGTTTTCAATTCCTAAGTATTTACCTAGGAGTGTAACAGCTGAGTCCTATAATAACTCTACACTGAACCTTTTGGGGACTAGCCAGGCTGTTATCCAAAATGGCTATACCATTTTGTATTTCTACCGGCAGCACATGAGGGTTCCAATTTCTCCACATCCTCACCAACACTTGTTATTGTCTGTCTTTTTGTTTTAGCTATCATAGTGGATCTGAAGTGATAGTTCATTGTGGTTTTGAATTGCTTTTCCCTAACGATTAGTGATTCCCTGATGATGTTGAGCATCTTTTTGTGTGCCTACTGGCCATTAATCTATGTTTTTTGGAGAAATGTCTACTCAGATCACTTGCCTATTTTAGACTGTTGTCTCTTTGGTCTTTGAATTATAAGAGTTCTTTAAAAAAACTTTAGAGGGGCGCCTGGGTGGCTCAGTCGTTAAGCGTCTGCCTTCGGCTCAGGTCATGATCCCGGGTTCCTGGGATCGAGCCCCGCATCGGGCTCCCTGCTCCACGGGAAGCCTGCTTCTCCCTGTCCCACTCCCCCTGCTTGTGTTCCCTCTCTCGCTGTGTCTCTCTCTGTCAAATAAATAAATAAAAAATCTTTAAAAAAAAGAATAGAAGAGGAGCTGAGAGAGCAGCAGCAACTTTTTTTTTTCTTATGTTAATCCCCATACATTACATCATTAGTTTTAGATGAAGTGTTCCATGATTGTTTGTGCATAACACCCAGTGCTCCATGCAGAATGTGCCCTCCTCAATACCCACCACCAGGCTAACCCATCCTCCCACCCCCCTCCCCTCTAGAACCCTCAGTTTGTTTTTCAGAGTCCATAGTCTCTCATGGTTCATCTCCCCCTCCGATTCCCCCCCTTCATTCTTCCCCTCCTGTTATCTTCTTCTTTTTTTTTTAACATATATTGCATTGTTTGTTTCAGAGGTACAGATCTGAGATTCAACAGTCTTGCACAATTCACAGCGCTCACCATAGCACATACCCTCCCCAGTGTCTATCACCCAGCCACCCCATCCCTCCCACCCCACCCCCCACTCCAGCAACCCTCAGTTTGTTTCCTGCGATTAAGAATTCCTCATATCAGTGAGGTCATATGATACATGTCTTTCTCTGACTTATTTCGAGAGCAGTAGCAACTTTAAAAAAAAACAAAAAACTTTAGATATAAGTCATTTTTCCATCTTTAATCTATAAACTAAGGGTTGTTTTGTTTTTTCCTTAGGAGGTCCTATGATGGTAACAGTGGGCTGCTCTGAAGCTAGGAAATATTCCTATGTTATGGAAACTGTTGGTTTGAAATCTTGAATGGACTGCATACTGACTGTATACTTAGGGCCTACAATGCAATTTTTGTTCCTTTCTGTTTGTTTTTGATAAATCTGATCTCATTTTCATTAGCCATTTTATATTATCTTTGGAGTACAAAATTTGCAGGGTCCCATGGCTGTTCTTCTGCCAAATTAACTACAGATTCAAAAGTTGATACAGGGGCACCTGGGTGGCTCAGTTGGTTGAGGGTCTGACTCTTGGTTTCGGCTCACATCATGATCTCAGGGTCATGAGACTGAGCCCCGTGTAGGACTCTGCGCTCAGGGCAGGGTCTGCTTGAGATTCTCTCCTCCACCCACCACCCCCCAACTCCGCTCGCGCCTGCGCTCTCTCTTCCTCTCTAAAATAAATATAAAGATACAGTCTGGGGCGCCTGTCTGGCTCATCAGTGGAGCGTGCAACTCTTGATCTCAAGGTCAAGCTGGGCATGGAGCCTACTTAAAAAATAAATAAAATGCTATTTAAAACAAAACAAAACAAAATTTAAAAAGCCAAAAGTTGATACAGTCTTCCCTTAAACATTGAAAACATTATCATTTATTATCTAATAATAATGATTATTAGTTACTTTAGTTTTCTTCTCAGCAAAAATTCTTTTTCTGGTTAGTATGCTCTATCTATCGATCTATCTATTTATAAGATTTTATTTATTTGACAGAGACACAGCGAGAGAGGGAACACAAGCAGGGGGAGTGGCAGAGGGAGAAGCAGACTCCCCGCTGAGGAGGGAGCCCGATGCCGGCTCGATCCCAGGATCTGGGATCCTGACCTGAGCCAAAGGCAGATGCTTAACGACTGAGCCTCCCAGGCCCCCCTGGTTAGTATGCTTTAGTATTAAAATACTACTATCTGCTTATTGAGTACCTACTATATCCTAGATATAGCAACAGGTGCTGCATAAATATCACGTCACTTCATTTTCACCACCCTGTGAAGTCAGCATTACGATCTCCATTTGACAGATGAGTAATCTGAGGCTCAGAACTGCCTGAGCTTTTAACCTTCTCAATACTGCCTCAAAGAAATAGAGGAAATACTATATGACAGATTTTTATCATTTTGTGCTTTTCTAAAACTTTATTATTTTAAAAATATTTTATTTATTTATTTGAGAGACAGAAAGAAAGTGTGTGAGAGCAGGGGGAGGGGTGCAGAGAGAGAAAATCTCAAGCAGAGTCTGCACTCATTGCGGAGCCCTACGCAGGGCTCGATCCCACAACCCTGAAATCATGATATGAGCCAAAACCAAGAATCAGATGCCTAACCAACTGAGCCACCCAGGCACCCCAATCATTCTGTGCTTTTAAAAAATGCATGAACAAATGCAAGTTCATGTAGTCAGCTGCTGCAACCATGCACGGGAAGTCAAGAAAAGTCCTCTGTTCCTAGGACTATAGGGGACCAACTAGTGAGCTCCAGCAGACCCCCAAGCCTAAATTTCACCTTTGCTAGAACATGGGTTTGAAACACAAGGAAGAACACGAACTACATAATCTCTCAGATCACTTCTAACTCATGACTTCTATAATTCAAACTCCCATGAGAATGATTATTTTATGTAACAATCTACTGGACAGCAGGACAGCATATGACGGCTTAGGTTTCCAAATCCAATAAGTATGTATGTATGTATTTAAAGTTCATTTATTTGGGTGCTTGGGTGGCTCAATCGGTTAAGCATCTGCCTTCGGCTCAGGTCATGATCCCGAAGCCCTGGGATTGAGTCCTGCGTCGGGCTCCCTGTTCAGCGGGGAGTCTGCTTCTCGCTCTGCCCCTCCCTCTGCTCATGCTCTAATAAATAAAATAAAATTAAAAAAAAATTTATTTAAGTAATCTCTACACCCAATGTGGGGCTTGAACTCATGACCCCGAGATCAAGAGTTGCACGCTCTTCCAACTGAGCTAGCCAGGCGTCCCTTTTAAGGTTTTTTTTTTAAATTTATTTAAGTAATCTCTACACCCAATGTGGGGCTCCAATGACCCCAAGATCAAGAGTCCAAGTATTTATTGATGGGATTCCCACCCTAGCTTACCCTAGAGGGATTCCCTATTCCATGAAAGTGAATCAGAGTTCTTAAAATAAATTTTACCATGCTATTTCCATCCTACACCACTTTCTTTAAGGGCGGGGAAAATGCAGATGAAAGTTTAATAAACTGGAAAGCGTTTGTTAACAGAAATCACAAACTGCGTCCTGTCAGGCTAAGCAACAGCTTACTGTACTCAGCCACGAGTTACCTGTAAAGAAGGAACTAAAAACAGAATCCCTGGATGGGTTATCAGGGATGAGAGAAAAACTTACCTTTCAGGTTATATCTTTTTTAACACTAAATTAATTAATTTTTTTTCTTTTCAAAAAAATTTTTAAAGATCTTATTTATTTGACAGAGAGACACAGTGACAGAGGGAACACAAGCAGGGGGAGTGGGAGAGGGAGAAGCAGGCCTCCCGTCAAGTAGGGAGCGCAATGCGGGGTCTCGATCCCAGGACCCTGGGATCATGACCCGAGCCGAAGGCACACGCTTAACGACTGAGCCACCCAGGTGCCCCAATTTATTATTATTATTTTTGTATTAATTTGTATTATCTTAATACACAACAAAAACTAGAAGAATGCTATGGATCAGTTGATGAGACACACTGGTTCATTTGGCCCAGACATGAATAATTAAAAACAACAGCAACAAAAAGTCTTTCTTCTTTTTTTAAGTGAGCTCTTTCAGACAAAAGTTAAAAATTAAATACGCACCTTCCAACCTGGTATGTGGGGACAGCGGTAGTTCCAAATCTTTGCATTCCATAGTAGTTAATAAATCCGATCTCCTTGAGAGAGTGCATAGCTTGCTGAACTTGGTCATCAGTTCCTGTTATATTTCTGTAGGGGCCCAAGTTACCCAGAGAAGAAACTGAGTCAAACACATTCAGGGATGCAGATCATTAATGATATGGCTTGGCTTCCATGTCTTTCCCTTATTCCCTGCAGCTTTCTCTCTACCTGCTGAGGACTCTATGTTTTTTTTTTTTTTTTTAAATTGTGGCAAAATATACATAACATTAAATTGACCATTTTGGCCATTTTTAGGTATACAACCTAGTGGCTTTAAGTACACCGACAACGTTGCGCAACATTGCCCACTAGCTACTTCCTGAACTTTCCACTCTTCCCAAACGGAAACCCTGTACCCATTCAACAACAGCTCCCTGTCCCCCTCTTAGGCTCCCCTGCCCCAGGTAACCCTGTTCTACTTTCTGCGTCTGTGAATTTGCCCATCCCAGCTACTGCCTACAAGCGGAGGCATGGGCTCTTCGTCTCTTAACACTGTGTTTGAAGCACGTGGCTCCTTTCCAGCAGAGGCGCCGAGTTTCGAGAGGTGAGGGGGTGTCGGTACCAATTCTCCAGCACTATTTGCTCTCCCAGCCCTTTCAGGCTCCGCTTGGCCTTCCCTCGCTGCAACACCTGCTCGAACCAGCTCACCTGGATTAGAAACTGATCCGAACAGACCCTCTCTGGTCTGCACTCCTCCCTGCAGGTCTTTACCTGAGGACAACAGTGAAGTGATTCCCTTGAAGCTCTCCCAGTTTCAGAGGGTTTTTCTGATAGCTGAAATTCCCCAGTTTAAAGTTCATCAAGCACTTGTTCAAGTGGGCAAGTCTTTGAGCGGTTATTCTAAAAAACAGAAAATAAAAAAGGAGCACAAAGAGGATCATGAAATACTGCCTGACTGAAATAGTCTCGGGCACCCAACTACAAGAAACGACAGCTCAAAACAAGACTGTACACCAAGCTATGAGGAGTGGAAACACAGGCACCACGGCAGCTGGGCTGAGCACACTTTTCATTTCCCTCTGGATTGTTCCTCCAGCAAAATGATACTGGTTCAACCTTACTGGATAGATTAACCTGGGCCACATTTATATTCATAAAGCCTCGTGTGATTTATAATGATTAATGGAACAATCATATCTACTTTTTCTGAGAGGGAAGGGGGATAATAACAGCAATCCCATACAACCGTAAAGACTGTTATTAAACGTTTTAAAGAAGAGTTAGTCCTATTTTCATCTATCAGAAAAATACTGTAATCTAACTAAGGAAACTTGAAAACATAGAAAAGAAAAACAATGCAGTTTCATCACCTGGAAAAAAAATCTGCTAATATCTAACTTTGCATTTCCTCCTGTTCTTTTTTTAAACATGTTTTATAGATAGATAGATAGAGATGGCATTCTACCACAAATGTGTAACTTACTATCATTTAAAAGGTGTAAGAATGGGGCACCTGAGTGGCTCAGTCGCCTAAGCGTCTGCCTTCAGCTCAGATCATGATCCTGGGGTCCTGGGATGGAGCCCCGGGATCGTCATCGTAAAAGGAGCTTCTCCCTCTCCCTCTGCCCCTTCCCCTGCTCTCTCTTGCTCTCTCAAAAACAAAAAAAACCCCAAAAAACCCAAAAAACCTTTAAAAGGTATAAGGAAATTTTCATGAAAAATTCCTTAACTTCTTTAATAGTAATTTATGTAGAAAAACAAATTCAGAACTGAAAAACCTATGTCCGATCTCTATCCCTTGGCACCTCTCTCCACCTACAACTCACGTTAACAGTTTATTGTGCATCCCTCCAGAAACAATTTATGTATATAGAAGCATATATGTACCTACAGTCTTCTCCCTTTCAGGAATTTTTTGGTAAGTTCTTTATATGTTGTTTATATGGAAAAATACACAACTCCTAAGTGTTCTGCTTGACGAATTTTCACCAAGTGAACACAACCATGTAACTAGCACCCAGATCCTCCCCCTCTTTTGTTACATTATAAATTGTTCAGCATCTTGCCTTTTTTTTTAAATAAGATTTATTTATTTTTAGAGAGAGAGAGAGTGCGTGAGCAGAGTAAGGGGCCGAGGGAGAGGGGAAGCAGACTCCCCGCTCAGTGGGGAGCCCGATGTGCAGGCTCGATCTCCAGACTAGGAGATCATGACCTGAGCCGAAATCAAGTGTCAGATGCTTAATTGAGCCACCCAGGAGCACCAGCATCTTGCTTTTTTTTCCACGTAAAAATGTATATCTGAGATTTGCATTATCCACACAGACTTATTTATTTATTTATTTATTTATTTATTTATTTATTTATTTATTTGACAGAGAGATAGCACAAGTAGGCAGAGCGGCAGGCAGAGGGAGAGGGAGAAGCAGGCCTCCCGCCGAGCAGGGAGCCTGACGCGGGGCTCGATCCCAGGACCCTGGGACCATGACCTGAGCCGAAGGCAGACGCCCAACAACTGAGCCACCCAGGCGCCCCTCCACACAGACTTCGGAGGCTGCCGCATTCTTTGTCCAGCCGCATGGGATGGCTGCTGTCCTGCATATGTAATCCTTTTTGTGACCCCCTTTGATGGACATTTAAATTGCTATTTTGCTGTTACAAACAAGTCTAAAGCAAGTATCCTTACACATACTTCTTGGTGCATCTATACAGGTGCATGCCTGGAATAAATTCCTAGACGCGGGAGGTGTGGATTTTAAATTTTACTGCCGACTGCCCTTCAAAAAAGTTTTATCAATTTATGCTCACACCATCAACCTGTAAATGCCTACTGCCTCATCCCTGTGTCTCCTGCCATAGCCTATTATAAACCTTTCTGAGGTCTGCCAGACCATTAAAAATGCTATTTCCTTGGTTTTTATTTGCACACTTCCTATTGTGAGGTTAAACATTTCTACACATGTTGGCTGTGAACTGCCTGTTTGTCCGGTTACCTATTTTTTACCTATTTTGGATTGTTATTATTTTTCTTACTGTTTTAACAGAGTAAGGAAATCTGTCCTTTACCACACAGTTTGCAAATATTATCTCCCATTTTGTGAGTTTAGATTATTTATTTATTAAAGATTTTATTTGACAGAGAGAGAGACAGCGAGAGAGGGAACACAAGCAGGGGGAGTGGGGCAGGGAGAAGCAGGCTTCCCGCTGAGCAGGGAGCCCGATGTGGGACTTTATCCTAGGACCCCGAGATCATGACCTGAGCCGAAAGCAGACGCTTAACAACTGAGCCACCCAGGCGCCCCATTTATTTATTTATTTTTTTAAAGATTTTATTTATTTGAGAGAGAGAGAGCATGAGCTGGGGGGAGAGCTGAGCAGGGAGCCTGATGCAGGGCTCAATGCCAGGACCCTGGGATCATGACCTGAGCCAAAGGCAGACACTTAACTGACTGAGCCACCCAGGTGTCCTGAGTTTAGTTTATTTATAGTAGTTTATACGTTAGAAAATTTCCCCCCAGTTATATTTAAAAAAATTCAGAACTGGAGAAAAATGGCAACACTGTACCTTATACTTTCCAGGAGATTTACCAATTGTTAACTCCCACCCCCACCCCCGACTTTATATATCTCTTTCTAATCGATGAACACCCACACATTACACACACATGCACACACACAGACATAAATGTGAAATCTAAATACTTCACTGAACAATTCTGAGTTAGTTGCAGACATCACACCTTACCCCTAGTGGCCCCTGTGTGTGTCTCCTAGACCCCTACCCAAGCGGGTCACACTCAGAAAGCCTAACATGAATTTGACACTACTGACAGGCGGTCCACATCCACATTCACCCCATTACCCGATAACAACATTTTAAGCTCCCTGAATTCAGGATCTAACTAAGGACCACATACTGCCGTTGTGACATCCAGTTAGTGTCCACTAAGCTGCTTGGCTCGGCCCAGCCTCTGCTTTCTATTGGTATCTGACTTTTAGCAGAATCCAGGCCAGCTGTTTCCCACCGTGCCTTTACATTCGGATTTGACGATTGTTTCCTTGTGATTAGACTTAGATAAACACATTACTTAGGTGATGTGATGGCCTTTTCAGTGTATCCCAGCAAAAGGCAATAATATTCAGTTTGTCCATCACTCATGGTGATAAATTTAATCACTGGGTTAGGATGGTATGTGTTAGGCTTTTCTATTGTAAAGGGACCTTTCCTCTTAGATGGATTATCCTGTTCCCCATAGTCTTTCATCCGCCTGTTCAGGTACCCTAGGATTCTTACTACTTCAAGCAAAACTAGTGTGTTAATGTGAAAGAGTGTTTATCTCTATCTACCATTCCTTCTGCCTTAGGTGGCATTCTTCTGTAAATAAGGACTATAGGGGCGCCTGGGTGGCTCAGTTGTTAAGCATCTGCCTTCCGCTCAGGTCATAATCCCAGGGTCCTGGGATCAAGCCCCGCATCGGGCTCCCTGCTCAGCAGGAAGCCTGCTTCTCCCTCTCCCACTCCCACTCCCCCTGCTTGTGTTCCCTCTCTCGCTGTGTGTCTCTGTCAAAATAAATAAAAAAATCCTAAAAATAAATAAATAAATAAGGACTATAGAGTAAAATTTTAGTTATGTTCATGAATTTTTTTTTTTTTTTTTTTAACAGTTCTGGGATTTAGGATTGCCTGAGTGGCTCACTTGGTTAAGCATTTGCCTTCAATTCAGGTCGTGGGATCGAGCCCCATGTCGTCGGGCTCCCTGCTCAGTGGGGAGTCTGCTTCTCCCTCTCTGCTTGCTCTGTCAAATAAATAAAATCTTGAAAAAAAAAAAAAAAAGAATAGTTCTGAGGTTTAAGATATACTCAGAAAGGGTATCCCTAGCCAGAGATTTTTTTTTTTAAAGTTTCCCAAATGTAAATAGAGCACTTTTACAGTTTTATTGTTTTGTTTTGTTTTCAGTTAAAAGGGGCACTTTTCTGTTGTTTCCTTTTGGCTTACAGTAGTGATTATTTTTTATCACACCTCATTTAGAGCAGTGCTAGCCTCTGTGCGTTCACCAACACACCAATCTTCACTACTGGGGCTTTCTAAGTTTACATCGGTTGTGGAGAAAAATAAAAGACCTCAGGGCACTGCTGCTCCAGGGGCTCTGAGTGGGAGCTTCTGTTTTTCCTTCCCCAGCCCCCCTCTGATGCCAAACGTGGGCCACTTACAAAGGAGGGGGACACGGGACAGGTCATGTTGACTCAGGAAGGTCTTCCTGCTCTCGCCCCCGGCTTTAAATCATGGAGTCTCCTCATCCTAAGCAACAAGGACGTGAAGGAAAGAAGTGGGAGAGTGTTTTTCACACACAAACTGGCAACCGTGTCACAGCCAGCTATACTCAGTGGCGTGGGCTCCACATTTTAGATCAACGGGGTCACACATACCTTTCCGCTTTATGGCCTTTTGAAAAAGCAGACTGTGGACTATAAAAACTACACCAAGGACCTGGCTACAGAAAAATAAATATTTGCCCATCGGTATCCGTGTGCAGTGGCACCTGCGGCTGGTGCCGGTCTTTGACCAGCTCTGCAGGCCTCTCCCGGTGATCCTCTTTGCTTCAAGGTAAAGTTCTCTTTGTGCGGGGGGGGGGGGGGGGGGGATCTGGCAAAGCACTGCCACTTTACCCACTCAGGGGAGACATACAAAAACGTCAGCACGGATTCTTTCATACAGTGTTGTTTTTTTTAACGTTTAAATTTTCGATTCACCTGGAATTTATTTAGAATAGGGAACTGAGGTAAGGAGCCAAATATTTTTTTTCAGATGGTTATTCAGTTATCTCAACAACATTCATTGACTCAACCATCTTTTTTCTGATTTTTTTAATTTTATTATTTTATTTTTTTTTATTTAAAGATTTTTATTTATTTATTTGAGAGAGAATGAGAGACAGAGCACGAGAGGGAAGAGGGTCAGAGGGAGAAGCAGACTCCCTGCCAAGCAGGGAGCCCGATGCGGCACTCGATCCCAGGACTCCAGGATCATGACCTGAGCCGAAGGCAGTCGCTTAACCAACTGAGCCACCCAGGTGCCCTGATTTTTTTTTTTTTTAAAGATTTTATTTATGGGGCGCCTGGGTGGCTCAGTCGTTAAGCGTCTGCCTTCGGCTCAGGTCATGATCCCAGGGTCCTGGGATTGAGCCCCACTTTGGGCTCCCTGCTCAGCAGGGAGTCAGCTTCTCCCTCTGCCCCTCCCCCCACTCATGCTTGCTCTCTCTCAAATAAATAAATCTTAAAAAAAAAAGATTCATCCATATTGTAATACCTATCAGTACTTCATTCCTTTTTATGGCTGAAGCATATTCTATTGCCTCTTCTTGAATACCTAACAGACACGTATTTCTGAATCCCACTGGCACAGCAGAAAGCAAGAGGTACACTCATTCTTATAGGATGGGTACTCCCTGAGCAGAGGTGGAATGGTGTTGACAGTATCTCCATGACACTGTTCACAGTTTTAATTCTGATCATCTTGGATAGAGCTCTACAGTTGTAAATTCATAGCGAATTCTGTGACTAACTTGGGACTACTAAAAATCTCACTTTTAAACATCAGGAGCCAACCTAAGCAACACGTTGCACAAAAAGCCTTTATTAACAAAGCCAGTGAAACACTGGCCCCGGCTCAGAAAGGAGACTGGCAGGAAGAGGCAGGAAAAGAAACAAATCATTTTGAATGAGGCTGTTCCTGCTGGAGATCCTGTTAAAATTACGAGGTGGCTGGAGAGTTACACGAAGCCGAAAGAAATGCTGCTTATCCCCAGGAATGAGCGATTCAGCAATAATTAAAACTCCCGTGTGGCAGAGTGGGTTTATCCTGTGTACCGGTTCTCACGGGAAAGGCCAACCTGCCCGGCCCAGTGTATCCATTAAGCAAACGAAGGGTGTCGCCTGCATCCGCGAGATAAGTGCTATGTGCTTTCCAAAGGCCGACACTTAGGGGTCTAATATAGTTTCTTACGAAGTCAACAGGAAGATGAGAAAAGCAGCAAAGGCTATGAAGACAGAGCAGCACTGTGATCAAGTATGACACCTGGTGGCTGACCAAGAAGAGAAATACAAATACCTTCACTCCAAATATTCAAAGATTTCACATCATATAATGCAATATAAAATAACGAGATGCCATTTCTGGACCCTCAAATTAGCAAAGGATTTAAAAAAACAAAACAAAACTGTAACACCTGTTAAGTAGGGAGGATTCTGGGGAAGTAGAATAAAGGTGACAAATTGGTACCACCTTTCCATAGGACAACTAGGCTTTGCTATTAAAAGCCTAAAACCTAGAATTTCACATTCCCTTTAAATCAGAATTCCAGTGCTAAGTTTATCTTTTTTTTTCTTATTTATTTATTTATTTTTTAAAAGATGTATTTATTTATTTGAGAGAGCGAGAATGAGAGAGTACATGAGAGGGGGGAGGGTCAGAGGGAGAAGCAGGCTCCTCGCTGAGCAGGGAGCCCGATGCGGGACTCGAACCTGGGACTCCAGGATCATGACCTGAGCCGAAGGCAGTTGCTTAACCAACTGAGCCACCCAGGTGCCCTTTTTTTTTTTTTTTTTTAAGATTTTATTTATTTATTTGACAGAGAGAAAGCACACAAACGGGGGAGCGGCAGGCAGTGGGAGAGGGACAAGCAGGCTCCCTATTGAGTAGGGAGCCCGATGCGGGCCTCGATCCCAGGACCCTGGGATCATGACCTGAGCTGAAGGCAGATGCTTAACGACTGAGCCACCCAGGCGCCCCTCTCTGCTAAGTTTATCTTTTTTTTTTTTTTAAAGATTTTATTTATTTATTTGACACAGAGAGAGAGAGCACAAGTAGGCAGAGCAGCAGGCAGAGGGAGAGGGAGAAGCAGGCTCTCCGCTGAGCAGGGAGCCCGATGTGGGGCTTGATCCAAGGACCCTGGGATCATGACCTGAGCTGAAGGCAGCCGCCTAACCGACTGAGCCACCCAGGCGCTCCTGCTAAGTTTATCTTAATGAAGTTTTCACAGATGTGTGCCAAGATTTAGCTACCAATATGTCTGTCATGGAATTGTTTATAATAGCAAGAAATGGGAAACAATGTCAATATCCAAAAATACAGTAACAATCCAGAAATTAGGATTCACCATATTTTAAATATCTTTTGCATTTTATATAAATATTTTGGCTCACAAGGAAAAAAGAATCCCCCACAAAAAATATACCAAGCTGTGAACAAGGCAATCTCTGAAGGAGTACAATTATGGCAGAATTTCATTTTCCACCTCATTCCTTCTGTGAGGAAAATAAAACAACTAACTTATTTATTTAATTTTAGAAAGATGTTTTTATGTAATCTCCACACCCAGCACCGGTCTCAAACTCACAACCCGGAGATCAAGAGTCACATGCTCTCATGACTTAGCCAGCCAGGTGCTCCCGAACTTACTATTTTTTTTAACTTATTTTTAAATTTGGGTGAAAAAAACTGCAGAACCAGCCAGAAAGCACAGTTGACTACAACGATATTTGAGATACAGAGGATGGAAACACCTGAATCCTTGAGCCACTGCTGTTCCCCCAACCCTTCAGAGTTTCTGGCTAGCCCACTGGCCCCACTACCCACAGAGGTGATTTCAAATCTTCACACTCTTTTCAAGTTCCCTTCCCCACTCCTGCCCCACCCCCCTGCTCTCAGCAGATGACTCCACATTTTGTGCATCACAGGAAGAAAAAGAACAGGCCACCGTGTAGGAACATCTTCAGGGATCTCCGGCCGCTCTCTTTCAAACACATTCATACACACTGTTAGTGGAGTCACGGAGAGATGTTCTTACTTTGCTTTCATGACACAACATACCTCCCTAAGGTCAAGGAGGAAAAGGGCTGGAAAATCCATTAGGATGCAACCAGATGCTTAATCCCAACACCATTTCAAGTGAATCAAAATAGTCGTGGGAAAGAAGCAGACTATAGGGGATTGTAGGGTAAAGAGGAGAGGCCACCTCACATTCTTTATGAAAAGATAAGCATATGTATTTAAATATATGTATTTAAGTGGGGACAGCAAGCACAGATGACTTCATTTGTCATTACAGTATAATTAACGTGCGGTAAACTGTACATATTCAAAATGTACAAGATTTGGGACGCCTGGGTGGCTCAGTCAGTTAAGCGACTGCCTTCAGCTCAGGTCATGATCCCAGAGTCCTGGGATCAAGCCTCGCATCGGGCTCCCTGCTCCACGGGGAGCCTGCTTCTCCCTCTCCCTCTGTCTGCCCTGTTTGTGTTCTCTCTGACAAATAAATAAAATCTTAAAAAAATGTACAAGATTTACCATGTGAGTAAGCCCATGAAACCATCACCATATTCAAGATAACGAACATACGCATAACCCTCAGAAGTTTCCTCCAGCCCCTTTATTTCTCCCTCCCACCACTCCTTACCACAGGGGGTGGGGGTGGGGGGTTGTGTGTGTGTGTGTGTGTACACACACACATAAGACAAAAGCCTGAATTTGTCTGACTTCACGAGGCTATAAATTCATCTCTTCCCCTTCCTTTCAATAGACTGTGTAGGTTCAGAGGCCCCAGGAAACGGCAATAGCCCCGATCTCCAGGGTCACCCACCTGCTCCAGTCACAACCCCTACTCCTGCCTCTCCACACAACCCTGTCTATTTTAGATCATGGTCAAGTCCAAGATACTCACCATGACCTACAGGGCCTGAGGATCCTGATTTCTTGCTAGCTCCCACAAGACTAAAGTACCTGCCAGGTACCAAATGTGCTGTGCTCCCCAACTCCTTTCCAGCATCTTTTCACGAGGTATTTTCTTGGTTCAAACAAGCAACCCTAGACCCTCCATAGCCCTAGGAAATTCCTACTCATCCTTCCAGAATCTAGACCAGTGGTTCTCAACCATAGGAGATTTTGCCCTTCAAGGGACATCTGGCAAAGTGTGGAGACATTTCTGGTTGTCACAACTGAAGGTGGAGGGCTAAGGGGGGGGATGCTACTGACATCTAGTGGGTAGAGCCCAGGGCTGCTGCTAAATGCCCTACGATGGCACAGGATGGCCCCCACAACAACGAATTATCCACTCCAAACTGCCGTTGGTGAAGGCGGAGAGGCGTTGATTAGATTAAAACTCCAGCATCCCATTTTATGTGAAACCCTTCCCTGGCCTGCCCTAATTCCCCCAGCATACCTGTATTTTAGCATTTATCTCACTGTGTGATAAGCTCTGATTTACTTGTCTGTCTGCTCCATTAAATTATAATTGCTTCAAATGCACAGACCATCTTTTCATCTGTATATCCCCAGTGTGTAACAAAAGAGCTCACTGTTTTGTAATTAAATTTTAAATAACTTATATTTAATAATGAATGAACACAAAAGGACGGAGAGAAGGAAGCACTTATTCTCTTGGCTCTACCACAAAAATCCTTTAAAAATCACACAAACGATACCTGTTTCCTCCAAAAAACATTAGGAAATACAGATACGCAAGAAGAAAAAAAATTATTTTTTGAATAGGCAGAGGCACCATTTAAAGAGAGAAGAGACAGGGGCGCTTGGGTGGTTCGGTTAAGCATCCGACTCTTGATTTCAGTTCAGGTCATGATCTCAGGGTCATGAGGTCAAAAGCCTTGCATCAGGCTTGCGCTCAGTGTGGAGTCTGCTTGTGCCTCTCCCTCTGCTCCCCCCTCCCTACACTCTCTCTCTCTCAAATAAATAAAAATCTCAAAGAAAAAAAAAAAAAGAGGGAAGAGATAAACCCCACAGCAAATCTGAGAACCGTGGAAGGTGGTGCTAGGGTTTCTGTGAACAAATCCCGACATGTACGTGGTACTTACTTGAGAACAGCAATCTCTTGAACGGTGATGGCCCTTTTATCTTTGGTTCCCATGTAGGAGAATATGTTTGGTTTGACTCTGGTAAGACAAAAACAAAACCATATGAAGTTGCACACCATTAGGAAATCGTATTTCTCATGCTTTAAGGTTCAAAGTAAATAAAATCATAACAGGGGCGCCTGGGTGGCTCAGTTGGTTAAGCGACTGCCTTCGGCTCAGGTCATGATCCCAGGGTCCTGGGATCGAGTCCCGCATCGAGCTCTCTGCTCCTTGGGAGCCTGCTTCTCCCTCTGCCTCTCTCTCTCTGTCTCTCATGAATAAATAAATAAAAATCTTTAAAAAAAAAAAAATGTACCCAGGAAGGGGCGCCTGGGTGGCTCAGTTGGTTGGGCGACTGCCTTCAGCTCAGGTCATGATCCTGGAGTCCCGGGATCGAGTCCCGCATCGGGCTCCCTGCTTGGCAGGGAGTCTGCTTCTCCCTCTGACCCTCCTCCCTCTCATGCTCTCTGTCTCTCATTCTCTCTCTCTCAAATAAATAAATACAATCTTAAAAAAAAAAAAAAAAATACAAATCTTAAAAAAAAAAAAATGTACCCAGGAAAACATAATATGCCAAGCTAAGGAAGTAAATGATGCCTCGACAGCAACCTTCTTAGCAGGGCTTGACTTAGCATGTTTGTGGCTATGAGTGAAAACCTGCCATTGGAAGACCTGGCTAGCCAGTAGCCAGTAACCAAAAGGAAACAACGTACTTCCTATCGATCACAGGCCATTCATTGGGTGACACGAAAGTGAAGGTAAAGAGAGGCTCATTCTAGATATATAATGGACCACTCTGAAAATTTTATTATCTTCAGTTTTTAAAACGTTAATAATGTGAATTTTCCATAAATACATGCTATTTCTTTGCATAAAAAACCCCAAATACTAAAATAGGGATCTGAATAGTTCTGATATAAAGATCTAAGTAAGCTAGTTAACAAAGAAGTATTTTATAGAAACTGCTCCACATGAAAAGGAAAATGACAGGACAAATTTCTTGAACTCTGAGCGCTCCCCAACTGCAGAGCTCAGAGGAAGTCCCTCCGCAGTGGTCTATCCTCCCAGGATCAGGTACAGACAAACCCCGACTCTCTCCCAGAGAGCTAGCAACTAGAGTAAAATATAATGTCCCTTATAGAGTACTGCACCCTACTGACTGAAATATGGCCCTACTGACCCTAACCCCCAGTACCTCAGAATGTAGCTGCACTTAGAGAGGGCCTTTAAAGACATGGTTCAGTTAGAATGAGGCTGCTGGGTGGGCCCTTATCCGATCTGTTCCAGTAAGAAGAGAAAATGTGGACACACAGACGCCGGGGACACACATGGAGGGAAGACCACGGGAGGACACAGAGAGAAGGTGGCCATCTATAAGCCACGGAGAAGCCTCAGAAAAAAACCAAAACCTGCCAACACCTTGATCCTGGGACTCCTCGTCTCCAGAGCTGTGAGAAAATCGGTGTCTGTTATCGAAACCTCCCAGTCTATGATATTTTCTTATGGCAGCCCCAGCAAACTGACACACTGTCCACCATGTTTAAACTGGGTTAAATATATATCAGAAAGTAAACTTCCAGTGCACACAGATTGGCTGCGGTGCCTGTACCCATGACTGAAAAACAATTCTACGGCACCTGGCCCATCCTCAGAGACTCAAACTGCATTATCTGCATTCCCAGGAGGAAATCCTACTGGTTTCAAGTTTTCAATCAAGTCAGTCTCCAAGAATTAGTTTACAATCTAGTTAAACAAATCCCTGCCAACACATCAAAGTGTAGGCTTTCTAGGAAGCAAGTTAATTTTTTATTTTCAGCTGGATGGACCAACATGTGAACTATTCATTTGTAGAATTTCCATCTTGAATCACAATATGCATGGAGGTAAAAAAAAAAAAAAAAATTAATTCACCTATTGTCTAAGGAAACTGGGGGGCACATTTACTATCCGTTTGCCTATTTTCCCGCCTTTTTTTTTTTTTTAAAGATCTTATTTATTTATTTGACGGAGAGAGAGTGAGTGAGAGCAGGAACACAAGCAGGGAGAGTGGGAGAGGGAGAAGCAGGCTCCCCACTGGGCAGGGAACCCGATGCGGGGCTCGATCCCAGGACCCTGGGATCATGACCTGAGCCGAAGGCAGATGCTTAACGACTAAGCCACCCAGATGCCCCCTGCTCCTTTCTCATTAGCACAGAAAGAGAATAATAATTCCCATGTTGTCATTTTGTGTCAGCACAAGAACAAGATACTAACCGTAAATATTTGGACAGCACATTAATAGCATCCATGGTGTCTTTGTTTTCCTTGTACAGTACAAAGTGGCAGTAACTTCCTCTAGATTTTGGCCAAGAATGTTTTCTTGGATCTTAAAAACAAAAAAATTAAATGTTATATAGACCATAACAAAAGTGATCTAAGCTTTAGCTTATGAAACCTACAAGGTCATTTTTTGCTAGAGAACCTCTGAGTGAGAAATCCAATCTAGTCTGACAAGAAATACATGTTAAGTGGTTACAGCTGTGTGGACTACAGGTATTACACTTCCTGCGACTGGAGACTCAACATTATCTGTCCACATTCACAATCAAAAGCTGAAAGGCAGGCAGTGTGACAAATGAGTAAGACTACCAGGCAATCCTCACACAGAGGGGTCCACCCCCCCCCCAGTGCGTTTACTTCACAAGCGTGCATCTTGTAGGTGGGTAACTGGCTTTCTAGAACACACGTGGTCCAGAGGAAAAGAGCACTCCAGTAGGAATCTGTAAGCCTTGCCTCATATCCCAAGCCGGGAGTTCACACATACAGGCTGGATGCCTCAGCAAGGATGGGGATAAAGCTTGTGAGGAGTTGCCTAAGTGACAGGTTCAAGTTTCCCAAAGGCCGCTTCCTTCACAAAAGTTGAGTTAATCCTGGGTGG
This sequence comes from Mirounga leonina, assembly GCF_011800145.1. NCBI lineage: Eukaryota > Metazoa > Chordata > Mammalia > Carnivora > Phocidae > Mirounga > Mirounga leonina. The sequence continues at coordinate 3,537,360 of NW_023270451.1, read as the reverse complement.
TTTACAAATTTTTACCTGACAGAGAGCACGCCTAGCATTCAAAACGGAATGGTCATTATTCTTGGGGAAAAGGAGATTCTAAAAATTAAGCCAGGTTAAATGTCAACTTTCAATGTGAACTTCTGAACTACAGTTACTTTGGTTCTGCAACTTTCTGAAACTGACCAACATGTCCGGGCTTTGGAGAACCTTTAAAAAAGTGTTCTTTTAAATGGACATTTTAATTGTACTATCATCTAGAGATATATTAAAAAAAAATTAGGATTTAAACTTTAATTTTGAAAAATCAACATATTTTGGGAAAAATACGTAAGCCACAACCCCACTTCCAGATGCTGCACAATAATACTCCTGAGTCTTGAGCGACACAGAGCTGCAACTGTTATCTGAACACATCAAATTCACTTATTTCTGTAACTCCATGAAATAAAAACTGTGAAAAAATACTTCATAGAATCCCTAGAATCTTCTTCTTCTAAAAATGTTCCTTTGTCTTTGTCCCTAAAATAATCCTTAGCATGAACTCATGAATCCGTCCTCTTCAGAGACATGAGAAACTTCTGGTACTGAAGTTGCTGGTACACTTGGCTTTGTCAAGGCAAAAAGCACTCTTGATAGGTCAGTTATTTACACTACAACGTAAAGAACAAACGAATCAATAAATCATCTTGGAAAACTGCCATAGCATGTATGCTCAGTGAACTGCTTTTCCTTTCTGAAGGAATAAATATGAATGTGAGTCTCTTCTGTCTGGGAGAACAAAAATATTACAAGTATTTCTTTGGCTCTTCATGTGAATTCCTCATAACTCATCCTCCGAAAATTATGAATAAGGGTATTATTTTTGGCTTTCCTTCCAGCTCACCAGTTAAGCAAAATTTTCTTCTACTTAGCACTTGGGAGAAAAATCATTGGCATTTCATTTTCTCTACATGAAACACCAACCGCTCTTACCTGCTGCAGTTCTGACCTCTGTCCAAATGCACAGCATAGAGAGCACAAGAGAGCAATGTTTAATTTATAATAATATTAAAGTGCTTTAGAGGTGAACATGCAAATGATCGCATGGAAAGTTTCTACCAAGGACTGCTACAACACCTGGTAGTTATGTGGTGGGTTAACAGCCATTCAGACATTAACAATGGAATGTTGCAGAGGCAAACAATGAATGAGGAGATAACTCACCTACAGGTACCAGCCTCCCTGTCTCAGTCTCCTCACAAGGCCATGTCAGTTCATCCTCAAAGCTGCACTGTCCATACCCACAGGACGCAGCACAAGGTTTACAACTGAATACAATATGTTGTCTACCTGACACTAATATTACCCTGCATGTCAGCTGGAATTTAAATAAAATCTTAAAAAAAAAAAAAAAGACCTAATACAAAATGCTTCCCCATCTAGAGATTTGTTTTCACAAAGTGCTACTTGTTATTATCTTTTGGTGGTGACACTGCATGTAATTATTGCTTTGCTTTGTGTTTTTTGGAGTTTTATGAGTTTCCTGCATTGAGTTATAAAGACTTTTTTATTTAATAAAAATTTGAAAAATCATTACAGAAAACAGTACTTGAACTGATAAATTAAAAGGGATTTGAGATGATTTAAGAGACTTATCTATTTATACAAATGTAGGGATCCAAAGGGGTATGTGCACCCCGATGTTTATAGCAGCAATGTCCACAATAGCCAAACTGTGGAAAGAGCCAAGATGTCCATCGACAGATGAATGGATAAAGAAGGTGTGGTATATATATACAATGGAATATTATGCAGCCATCAAAAGGAATGAAATCTTGCCATTTGCAACGACGTGGATGCAACTGGAGAGTCTTATGCTGAGCGAAATAAGTCAATCAGAGAAAGACATGTATCATATGACCTCACTGATATGAGGAATTCTTAATCTCAGGAAACAAACTGAGGGTTGCTGGAGTGGTGGAGGGTGGGAGGGATGGGGTGGCTGGGTGATAGACACTGGGGAGGGTATGTGCTATGGTGAGCGCTGTGAATTGTGCAAGACTGTTGAATCACAGATCTGTACCTCTGAAATAAATAATACATTATATATTTTAAAAAAAAGATGATAGCAGGAGGGGAAGAATGAAGGGGGGGAAATCGGAGGAGGATATGAACCATGAGAGACGATGGACTCTGAGAAACAAACTGAGCATTTTAGAGGGGAGGCGGGTGGGGGGATGGGTTAGCCTGGTGATGGGTATTAAAGAGGGCACGTACTGCATGGAGCACTGGGTGTTATACGCAAACAATGAATCATGGAACGCTACATCAAAAACTAACAATGTAATGTATGGTGATTAACATAACATAAAAAAAAGAGACTTATCTATTTAATGCAATGTTCAGACCTTATTTGTATCATTGTTTGACAAGTCATCTATTGTAAAAGACATTTTTGAGACAACAAGGGAAAAACTGAACATGTACTGGGTATTAGATATTAAGAAATTACTGTTCGTTATGTAGGATGTGATAATGGTTTGGGTTTTAGTCCTTACTGCTAAATACACACTGAAGTATTTATGAGTGAAATGAAGAGCTGCGTAGAATTCTCTTTAAAACACTCCACAAGAAAAATAAGTGGGAGGAAAAGATCAAACAGAAACAACAAAATGTTAATAATCTTGAAGGTGGTTGGTGGTTACACAGTGGTTAATACAGTACACTCTGTGTGCCTGTTTGAAAATGTCCGTAATAAAAAGTTAAAAAAAACTTGTGATCAGAATTGATGAAGTAGAACTCTATCTGTCCTTCATGGCCCCCTCAGGAACATTCCCAATCAACTATAATGGTGAGAAATAAATGAAGCCACAAGGCTAAAAAACTAAATGCTATTATACCTTAAGAGAAACCATGACAACTGAGTATGAGTTTTGGCTCACAAGCATGCATCTTTTATTAGCAAATCCAAGCACTGAGCATGCATACAATTATCTCCTCTGTCAATAACAGATACGAGGATTCTTTTTCTAAGTGCACTCAGTATACAAAATAGTAAGCATATGCATTAGTTAACTGGGAATATTTTGAATAATGGAAAAATCAATGAGACTCAACTTATTCTGGGCAATTTGACTTTCTAAAACTCCAAATCCTTAGAATGCTAAGTAGCGTGTATGTAGCTTTATAATTTAAGAGAATTTAAAATGACTTTTTTGAGACACACTGATTTAAAATGCGAATGCAAAGAATTCTCAGGCTGAGATCACAGGAAGCAACCTTCTGATGGTCTGATATGGCAGTGCCAGTCCAGTAGAAATAGAAACCAGAGAGAAAAAGAAACCAAATTCAGGAAGGTTCAGGTATTGAGCAGAGATCCTCATGAATAAGGAAGGAAAAATGTAGCTCGAGAAAGATGACAGGATGGGGTAGCATGCAGAACATTCTTTCCTTCCTATTCAAGGCCATTTCCAGGACTGCATCCCTGCACACCGACCTTCCAGCTTCCTCAGGATCCTGAGCCAACCACTATCATTCTCCTCCCAGAATTTCTGCCCGCCCTCTCCACTGGCTCTTTCCCTTTAAGATATCAATATGCCCGGGGCTCTTCCATTTTATTTTATTTTTCATTTATTTATTATTTTTTTATAAAGATTTTATTTATTTATTTGACAGAGAGAGAGAGCGAGAGCAGGAACACAAGCAGGGGGAGTGGGAGAGGGAGAAGCAGGCTTCCTGCCGAGCCGGGAGCCCGATGTGGGACTCGATCCCAGGACCGTGGGATCAGGACCTGAGCCGAAGGCAGACGCTTAACGACTGAGCCACCCAGGCGCCCGGGACTTTTCCATTTTAAAAGTCAAACTTATGCCTTCCTCTCAACCATGGTGCTTTCCTTTCTCCTTCTCTTTACAGCTTATTTTTTTTAAGTTTATTTATTTATTTAAGTAATCTCTACCCCCAACGTGGGGCTCAAACTCATGACCCTGAGATCAAGAGCCGCATGCTCCTCCAACTGAGCCAGCCAGAGGCACCTTTACTTCGAACAGCATTCCGTAATTAGTGCCTTCCATCTCAGCCTGCGGTGTAAACTGGTTTCCAACCCTATTCTACTAGAGCTTCTATGGCAAACACACCAATGATATCCATGTGGCTAAAAACTGATGGATATATTTCAGAGTTCTTATCTTACTAGACCCATCTGTATATTTTCCACTGCTAATCACTTTATCGGCATTCCCTCTTCCTGTGGATTCCACACCACCAGTCTCTCCTGGAGAGTTTCCTTTTTATCTGTCTGGCCCTTCCTCTGGCATCTCTGTGGAATTGCTTGATCTGGGTTTCCCTGCTGGGGCCCATTCATTTCAGAAAGTATGGAGGAACCTCTATACAACACATGGCAAATTTTTTTCTTTTCTTTTTTTTTACTTAAGTCTTTTTAAAAGGACGTTCTTAGAGGCATCTGGAATATATACTATCTGAAAATATGAATTAGTTTACCTGATTACATGGCTCATAATAATTACACGATATTTTCAGAAAAATACCATAAGCATGGTTTGGTAGGTGAATCAAGGGGCCGTCTATCAGACAGGATTAACAAACAACATAGTATTGGCGTCAAAACAGCTGGTAATTTGTGGTGTTTGGGCACCATGATTTAGAATCCACCATGCCTATGTTTTAGGATGCATGGCTCTAGTTGAGAAAAGTTTAGGTGAGAATATTGCAATCTGCTAGATAATGCATGTAACAATCTGTACCAGGGTATGGTAGGAAAGGAGATCTAAAAACACTATAAACTTAGTTTTGCAATAAAGCTTTAGAAGCTAATTTATTCATATGCTAGTCAAGGTAGCCCAAAAGGATAAGCTATAGTTGGTACTGGATTCTATTTGCCGGGTCATGAAGTGTAGTCTCTGGATCCCAGCTCTCCCAACTTTTCCAATGGTGTTTAACTAAGGCACTCTCAGTGCTGGGTAGGTGGATCTGCAAGTGATGAACACAGGCCCTCCAGTGTCTGTCTGGGTCTATGAGGAGGTGGGAGAGAACAGCTCAGACCTCTAGTCCACTTTGATCAAATGCCAAAACACCTCAAGCCCAAGAGGTTTAGAACTCTATGCAAGTGATAATCCAATGTGACCTGCCTTCATGCTTCCTCCTAAAGTGAGAATTCCTATTTTACTGAAGATGTGCAAAGGAAATACAGAGGGTGGTTCATGTCCTACAGAGCTCAGCATCTCACCTGAGAAATTGTAAGGAAATTTTTTATTTGGAAAAAAAGGAAGGTGGGTACGGCTTAAGCGTAGAAAATGTGGATAAAGACAGAATGTAAGAGAGCTGGTACCACTCACTTGAGGGGGAAGGGGGAACTGTAAGGGCCACCGTGGCGTGCAAATGAATGCCCTAACACCCCTCCCTGCAATCACAAAAGCAGGCATCCTCTAAGAAAGAAAGATCATTTCCAAGAAGCAGTCAGTAAAAACAATACAGGTTTTGCCACTCTGCTTCCTCATCACCACACTCAGCAGAATTAAGACCTTGCCTTGGAAGGAGGGCGGCTGACCAACGTGGATTGCCTCTCTACAAGGAACAGCTCATTAGCAGCCATCCTCAGCCTGGGCTCCTTGAGAGAATTGAGACTGAATGCACCACGGCACCCTCTCTACATCTAGGATAGTTATCAGCCATCTGCCAATCTTGGGAGAAGGCAAAAAAAAAGTCACTCAAATCACTTTCCACTGGGATTAATGCTCATGAACAGCCCTGGCTGGAGTACTATTTTATACTGTGACTCAGACATCAAAGAAATGTACAGCAACCAAGCCATTAGTGTGTGGTTTGAGGAGTGATTAACAACCCATGCCCTCAGCCGTTCCAGAACACATCATCTCTTTTTCTTTGTGGTATCCACTGAGAAGTGGCCTCCAATGTCCACCTTCTTCTCCCTACCTGCTCAAGATTTCGGATTTCTGTGTCACTATCCAGACTTACTGAATGGACGACGTTATTTTTTTCAGGCACCGCTAAACCTTATTTCTGCTCCCAATTTTCTTATACTGCCCTCATTTCACTAGAATCATAGTTACAATTAAGGTTTCATCCATTCACAGCGATAACCTACAAGAATACTAACTCAAGTACTAATAGCATGAATAGTCTTTTGTTACACAGTCTTGGAGTTTTGCTCTGACAAATGTATCTAGAAATAACTGTTCCCTAATAGAAGCCATCAAGGGTAGGGAACGAGGGTGAGGAAATATCTTTTTCCCACTGTCATTTTCATTACGGTTTTGTCTGCTGATTTGGCAGGTAAAAGAAGAAAAATGACCTAATTTTTCTTAAGGTCATATGCAAGTAGAAATTTTCATGGCTGTAGAAAACATATTAGAGCATAAATATCAAAGAGATTCACTGACAACACACTTGTTTCAGATGAATGATTTACAACGAAACAGGAGCATGGGCGAAGGGGCGCTTTCCCGTATATTCCATATTTTTTTTTTACATGTGGTGGAAAAACTCACAGTTGGAAAGCAGCAGCTCATCCAATATAGGGACTTTGCAGAAAATATGCCACCGGGATTTTGGGATCATCTGAAAGCGTTCTTTCCTCCATTAAGACACAGAATGAGCAATAGCCTTCCATTTTCTTCTTGAATTACCACTGAGCCCATTCTGCTCCTCAGGGAACATATCAAATTCCTAGGACTGTCTCTTAGGCACCACTGTAACTAGGGCAAATCTTGACTCCCACAGGAGCCCTAGTGCTCCTACCACACAGTCTGCAGGACTGATGTGAATGTGAAAGCTATTATCCACCTTCTCTGAAGGAGTGACACTATCACTATCCTCTCGGGCCTAACAGCCAAGTAGCCCTGAAACATGAACAGGCCCAGAGCAGAAGTGGGATGCCATCCGTGGCCACGGGACAGAAGAAATGCCAGGTCACTCGCACACTTACTTGCCAGAGCCTTTTTCCCAGCTGCATGGTAGGCTACAATATATTTCTTCCCCTCTCTGTCCTCTGTTTTTGTCTCTAATCCTGGAAACAGAGATTTAATCGCTTGATGGATGACGGTTCTTTTCTCTTTGGTGTCCTCAATAACCTATTAAAGACAGACATAATGCAACTACTGATTTAACAAACATCAAATAGGGAGATAATACTAATGAGTCAGTAAAAACATGAGTCATGTTATCAACTGTGCAAAGTAACAGAAGTCCATGGGTAGGATTTCAGGATCTTTCAGAGCTTCGTGATGCTGCACGTCTTAAGAGCCCGTTTACTGAGCATGACCATCTGCCAGGCACTGTACCAAGAACTTTGTAGTCATCAGCTTATTTAATCCTCATCATCTCCTTACCATGCCACCCCTACACCTACCTGGAGAGAAGGAAAACAAGCTTGAGAGAAGTGAAAGAATGTGTCCCGGGTCACACAGCTGGAGGACAGTGGCGCCAGATGTGAAATCCGGCTGTGTGACTCGGGAGGCTCCCATCACCGACACTCCCGCTCAGGGCTCACAGACGGCAATGTCGGCAAGCTAGGCCATTTGGGAGGTCAGAAACTCAACTCCCTTGAACAGTCCAATCTACAACTGCCCCACAAGGAATCCTATTTTATACTGAATTATTTTTTTTTATTTTAATTTTTTTTTTTAAAGATTTCATTTATTTGACAGAGAGAGACAGAGCGAGAGAGGGAACACAAGCAGGGGGAGTGGGAGAGGGAGAAGCAGACCCCCCGCTGAGCAGGGAGCCCGATGCAGGGCTCGACCCAGGACCCTGGTATCATAACCTGAGCCGAAGGCAGACGCTCAACGACTGAGCCACCCAGGCGCCCCTATACTGAATTATTTTATAATGACATTCTAAGCACATTCGTTCACAATAAAAAATAAAATCAACATCAAGAAAACTGATACTTATTAGCTATAGAACTATTGTTCAGGGTGCCTGGGTGGCTCAGTCTGTTAAGCGTCTGACTCTTGATTTCGGCTCAGATCATGATCTCAGGGTCATGGGACCGAGCCCCACGTCGGGCTCCAGCTCTGCACTGGGTATGGAGTCTACGTAAGATTCTCTCCTTCTGCCCCTCCCCTCCACCCAGTGCTGCACACATGTTCTCTCTCTCTCTTAAAACAACAACAACAACAACAAAACTGTTGTTCAATTTCTGAATGTGTCTCACACTAAGAAATACATTTCACATCTGGATTCAACAGCCAGAAATATGCATGTATATATGCCTTACTAAAGACCTAAAAAAAATTACGAAAACAGTATTTATCCTTAATGTGTACAATGCACTGTTATTTCCTATTTTATCGTATTGCATTTACACAAATGTTGGTTAAGATCTACTAAACTGATTCCACGATCCACTGAGGATTGCAACCTGCAAGTTGAAAAACACCAGGATACACTAAACTACTTGTTAAACTTAATATTTTAGTAAAATTAAAAATGTAAAACAAAACAAACTACATTATAATTACAGACATGTGACATTTTCATAACAAAAATGAGTCTAGGGGCGCCTGGGTGGCTCAGTCGTTAAGCGTCTGCCTTCGGCTCAGGTCATGATCCCAGGGTCCTGGGATCGAACCCCACATCAGGCTCCCTGCTCCGCGGGCAGCCTGCTTCTCCCTCTCCCACTTCCCCTGCTTGTGTTCCCTCTCTCGCTGTGTCTCTCCCTGTCAAATAAATAAAATCTTAAAAAAAAAAAATGAGTCTAGATCTGGTATTTACTGAGAACACTGAGTTGGAATCAAACTTTGTGCATATGACTGAATACACAGTTAGACTTCAAAAATTCGGCAAGTCTGTCCTCATTTTACAAACAAGGAAACTTGCCCAGGGTTTATTTTTAAAGGTACAAACTTTGAGTAGATGGCATAACTATAGTTTTTCAGATGACAGCAAATTTTGCCATCTACGCAGGAAAATGCACGTTATGGGGCTGAGATCCGCCATGGTGCTGCATAACCAAGAGAAACCTGGACCATCCTTCTAGACTGCTCTCAAAAATAATTCTTTGTTTTCTCTTTGGCATTGCTGAAGATTTTGTCCATAGGTAAATTCAGTAATTGATGAACCCTAAAATTATAATGTTACATACCTTTGGGACATTTAGGTGGAGGGGAAGAGGAGATATGGGTTGGGGGCAAATAATGAAGTCTGAAAAGTTATGGTAAGCTCTTGTTAACTGGGAGCGATGGAAGGGGGAATTTTATTTTTTATTTTTATTTTTTTTAAAGATTTTATTTATTTATTTGGCAGAGAGAGACACAGTGAGAGAGGGAACACAAGCAGGGAGAGTGGGAGAGGGAGAAGCAGGCTTCCCACTGAGCAGGGAGCCCGATGTGGGGCTCGATCCCAGGACCCTGGGATCATGACCTGAGCCGAAGGCAGGCGCTTAACGACTGAGCCACCCAGGCACCCCGGAAGGGGGAATTTTAGACAACCCCAAATCAAGAAGGTCATTAAACTATGGTACAAAAGCAATTTAACATAAACTTAAAATTCTAAAAATCTTATCACCTAGAGCTGCTCTGTCCCATACGGCAGCCCCGAGCCACACAGATGGTAACTGAGCATGTGGCTAGTCTGAACTGAGCTATGTTACCAGCATAAAAGAACGCCGGATCCTGACGACTAAGTAGGAAAAAAAAAAAAAAAGAATGTAAAACATCTCATTTGTAATTAAAAAAATATATTGATTACGTATTGAAATGATATTTTATATTATTTTTTTAAGATTTATTTATTTACTCTAGAGAGAAAAAATGTGAGAGGGAGCGACAGCAAGGGTTGGGAAGGGCAGGAGAGGGAGAATGTCAAGCAGACTCCCAGCTGAGTGCAGAGCCCAACATGGGGCTGGATCTCACGACCCTGAGACCATGACCTGAGGGGAAATCATGAGTCGGATGCTTAACTGACTAAGCCATCTAGGTGCCCAAAAATGATATTTTAAATGTACTAGGGTAAATAAAATATATTGTTAAAATTAATTTCACCTGTCTCTTTTTAAGCTTTTAGGAGATTTAAAATTAAAAACATGGCTCACATTAGAAGTCCACTGGATAGTACTAATTGAAAATAAAATTTTCATAACAAAAGGTTCTGAAAAGGCATCCACTATTCCATTTAGTAGCTGAGCTCTCCTTTTCCTCAACAGCAGAAGCAGACTCAAGTTGAGCAAAGAAATTTCCCTTCTCTTTCCCCAACTCCTCTCCCTCCAAAGACCCACTTGAGACCCAGAGGCTGCAGGAGGCAGAGTGAGAGCCACGACCGCCCTATCAGGCCACACATCTGATTGTCAGGCTGTCCTACTTTGGCTACAGACACCATGTGACAGAAAGGTTACTCTTGGTTCCAAACAACACATTTCTTTGATTTGTGGTCATGTATAAAATTTTCTTAAAACAAAAACGTAACTTTTTTGCTGCAGTTTATCTGGATACTGGTTATCTGCCACTGATAAAAACATTTTTTTTTTTTTTAAGGTTTTATTTATTAATTCAACAGAGAGACAGAGCCAAAGAGCACAAGGAGGGGAACAGCGGAGGGAGAAGCAGACTCCCCACTGAGCAGGGAGCCCGACCTGGGGATCGATCCCAGGATCCCGGGATCATGACCTGAGCCGAAGGCAGATGCTTAACTGACTGAGCCACCCAGGTGCCCCGATAAAAATATTTTTAGTGTAATGGTCTTTTAGATCAAACAGAGCAAGGTCATCCTTTTGCTAACTATTGTAATTTTTCTAACAGACACTTAGATATGTTCACCCAAAAAAGCAGCAACCAAAACCCTAAAAAAAACTTTTCCATACATTTTTGTGCTATTTACCTCGATGGCAACACTGGTTTCCTTATTCTTAAAAAGCTGGAGCTCTTCTAAACGCTGCTTTTCTTCAGCTGTCAAAACCGTAAATATATCTTCTGAAGGATCCTTGAAAATAATGATGAAACTCCCAGTGAGTCACACACAGAATTCGAAGCTGTTAGAGATCTATATTTCTAGGATCTCCAGGAAATGCTATTTTATACAGAAAGTGACTTTTGCTGGACAGCTGCTCTTACCTCTTCATCCACCGGGACAGACAAGTCATCCAAATGGCTGATCTGTCCATCTTTTCCTATTTCGTGAACAACGAAGTCGGAGTATCTGATGAAAAGGGAACACAAACTTTCAAAGCATTAACATTTTACTTCCTATTAAATTGAGGAGAAAGTTTATCAACATCAAGCTTTGCTGCTGTACAAAACAGGGATTTAAAAAAAAAATCTTCAGTACAAAGTTCATATGGAGTTATTTCTTCTGGTTTCTTAATGAATTCCAAGCTACAGCTAAATACACACATTATTTAAAATCCTCTCAAAAACCCCAAGGTGGTATTGGGACCCATTTTTTGGACAAGCTACCAAGGCTCTGAGTTAAGTAAATGCAGTAACTGGACTAGATTCACACCCAGATCCATCTGGGTCTAAAGACTACCTGCTTTCTACCATAGATGTGGCACATTCAGGTGAGAGAGTTGAGTTTAAGATTTAAAGACCAATTCAAGAGAAAACTCAAAAACCATTTAAAATAAGGTATTTTAAAGAAGTGAACAGGGGCACCTGGGTGGCTCAGTCGTTAAGCATCTTCCTTCGGCTCAGGTCATGATCCCAGGGTCCTGGGATCGAGCCCCGCATCGGGCTCCCTGCTCCGCAGGAAGCCCGCTTCTCCCTCTCCCACTCCCCCTGCTTGTATTCCCTCTCTCGCTGTCTGTCAAATAAATAAAATCTTAAAAAAAAAAAATTAAAAATAAATAAAAATAAAAATAAAGAAGTGAACAGCACTCATTCACATATGAGCAAGGCATGCCACAAACATTTTTAGTTACTCATTTCATCTTTAAATGGCTTCATCTGACTATTTAGGCGGCTCTCCTCCATCCTATTCCTTTGTGACCATCAGTAAACAATGTGTGGGGATAGAAAGCTAAATAGAAGAACCTATTGCTGATTTCTTTCTCAAGAACAAATAGAATGAAAATAACTTGACATGTAAATGAAACATACCTTTCTTTCAAGATGCCTGAGAATCCCTGATGAGAACTTACAAACTTGGTGATGCCAACGTCAAGTTCAGTGAGGCCGTGCTTCATCATGTCTGCAAAACTCTCAGCTTCCTCCTCCTCCTCACCCTCCTCCGAAAGGCCATCTTCTTCCTCCTCTTCCTCTTCTTCCAACTGCACATCAGAATTCTTTCTACCCTCTCTGGCACTTACAGCTGCGGGTGGCCCAGGCACATGCACACTGCCGGGCGGAGAGACATGCTCCAGCCCATCCTGACCTGTGGTCAGACAGCCGTCCAAGACCTTCTGTCTTTTTGCCTCCTCAGCTGGGGCCACACTGTCATTATCTTCGACAGCATGAGACCCACGTTTCAGCGACACACCAGTCACTTCTGTCAGCTCCATTTTTAAAGCTCCAAGAAAACATTTAAGAGAACCTTTTAGGAAGGAAGAGAGGGCAGGAAGTAACCATCACTTCAGTTAAGAGGTGGGTTTCAGCAAACAGAGGCACAATTAACTTTGTTCCTAGGGTCCTAAAACTCATTTATTAAAATAGTTCTTCCTAATGCTGGCACAGAAAAATGGCACAACACTTCTGCAGAGAATTTGAGAGTATGCATCAAAAACCTTAAACAAAATGTATGTCCTTTGATCCAGAAATACTGCTTTCAGGGAGTATCCTAAAATAATTAAAATAATTAAAGCACTTTTGTTAAGTGCTTAAAGTTCTAGCTGTAAGGATACTCATCTCAGTGCTTTTATATTAGCAAAAAACTAAGAACAATGATGCCTGGGTACGTAAACTGAACAATACGTAGAAACCATGTGGACAGAAAACTGGGCAAGGTGGTTACTTCTAGGACAGGGTATGGGTGGCTGGGTACAACAGGGAGACCTGCTATTTTTACTGAATACTGCAGACAGGTCACTTGAACTTTGTTTCACGAAGATTATTATCCTTTCGAAAAACTGATTAAATAAAAATAGTGCAGGGTGCTGGGTGGCTCAGTCAGTTGAGCGTCTGCCTTCAGCTCGGGTCATGATCCCAGGGTCCTGGGATCGAGTCCCGCATCGGGCTCCTTGCTCAGCAGGGGGCCTGCTTCTCCCTCTGCCTGCCTCTGTCTCTCTGATAAATAAATAAAATCTTAAAAAAAAAAAAAGAGTGCATAAATACACTTACATGAACGCATACTCATACCATATTAAAAAAAAGCAAGGGGGATGCAGCGTTGTTTATTGGGTATAGAGTTTCAGTTTTGCAAGATTAGAAAGAGTTCTGCATACTGGTTGCACAAGAGTGCAAATGCACGCAACACTACTGAACTATATGCTTAAAAATGGGTAAGATGGGGGCACCTGGGTTAAGCGTCTGCCTTCGGCTCAGGTCATGATCCCAACATCCTGGGATCAAGCCCTGCTCAGGGCTCCCTGCTCAGGGCGGAGTCTGCTTCTCCCTCTGCCCCTCCCCCCGCTCATGCTCTCTCTCAATAAAATAAAAGTCTTACCAAAAAAAAAGAATAATGTTACATGTTCTGTGTATTTTGCCACAGTTTAAACAACACAGATTATCATTTAACCAGCCCACACACAATGTAATGAGGGCAAGTCTAAGAAGCCATACATACTTCCCAGTACTGAGCAGCTTGCCGGAGGGGTAACATGTGGCAATCAAAATAAATACATTTATCTAATTTGATCTTACTTGATGCTCTTGGTGAAATAAGGATAAAAGTTTTCCTATGCTAATTCTATAGGGAGATGATATAATTAACATGCTATGAACTTAGTAAGCAAACTCATAAAGAACATAAATGAGCAGAAAATTAATATTCTAAGGTTCTCCAAGGCCTAGTTAACAAGAAACCTAACTATAGAAGCATCTACAGCAGAATAATAATAACAATGAACTAAAGTTTAAGAATCCACATTTGCGGGGCGCCTGGCTGACTCGGAGGAGCGTGCGACTCTTGATCTTGACAGTCATGAGTTTGAGCCCCAAGTTGGGTGTAGAGATTATGTAAATAAATAAATATTTTTTAAAAAATTTGATCTTGCCTCATTGTCAAAAATCTAGAATGGAAAGAAAAGTAAAGAAAAAGACAAATACATGCACAAAATGAAAGAAAAAAGGATGATGGTGACTACAAAAAAAAAAATGGGAGAAGAGGTACAGAAAGATGCCAATAAAATAAATTTCCTTTCAAAGACAAAAATTTAAATAAAGAAAATGGAAGAAACTAAGAAACTGGAACAGACGTTGACCATAGCTAGTTATACAAAATTACCTCTATTTCAAATAAGAAAGCATTTACTCCTTATTTGTTCTAAGCAAAGTATAATAAAAAAAGAGTATTGGCTCATGAAATGCTGATGCTATTTCATGCTCAAGTTCTGTCACCAAAGCTGCCCTCACAGGGCCTACAGGCCAGTGAGGGAGACACCAAGGGCACAGGGGGTCACTTGGGGACTACGGGAACACACAAGATTTCAGAGGGCGCTGGTGGTGAGGCTGTCAGAGAAGACCCTTTTCCTTTTTTTTTTTTTTTAAAGATTTTATTTATTTATTTTTTATTTATTTGCGAGAGAGAGAATGAGAGACAGAGAGCATGAGAGGGAGGAGGGTCAGAGGGAGAAGCAGACTCCCTGCCGAGCAGGGAGCCCGATGTGGGACTCGATCCCGGGACTCCAGGATCATGACCTGAGCCGAAGGCAGTCGCCCAACCAACTGAGCCACCCAGGCGCCCGAGAAGACCCCTTTCCTAATGGAAGACCAGAAATGAACACCTGAGCCAAGTCTTGAGGACCAGGTAAGGTCACAGAAAGTGGGGAGGAGGCTGTTTGCGGGGGTGGGGGGTAGGGGTGGTAGCAGGGGCAGAGGCACGGAGGCATGGGAGAGCAAGGAGCACTGGAAGAGGCCCAAGGAGCTCATCACACACCATGGAGGGGGAAACACACAATGAGAGTCTGAAGCTAAAGCTAGGGGGTGAGCAGATACTACAGCAGGCAGAATGCAGGGAATTCCATCTTGAAAACCAAACCACCGCTGGACCTGTGAGTTCGAAAGATTTCATGGCACCTCTTTAAAGAGAAACTGGGGTTAGCTGGAAGACTAGGTGGAGGCTACAGCCAAGGGACACCTGACTGGCTCAGTCAGAAAAGCGTGCAACTCTTGATCTCCGGTTTGTGCGTTTGAGCCCCACGTTGGGTGTAGACATTACTAAAAAAATAAACGTAAAAAAAAAAAAAGAGGGTAGGGCCGAAATTGAGCCAAGAAATGAGCACAACATGATCTAAAGCTGAGGCAAGGGCGACAGAAAGGAAGTTTGGATTCAGGGGCATTTAGGAGGTGGTGGGAACAGGACTGAATGACAAATGTGGGCAGCAAGAGGAAACACTCGAGGATGACTCAGGTTTGCTGCCTTGGGGACCTGAGGGGACAGGGGGAGCCCCTCCTGGCACGGAAACCCTGGGCAGAGAAGCAGGTGGTGGGAGAAGACAATGGTACTGTCATGGTACTCATGGTACTGTGGTGTCGAAGGCACCTCGGAACATCCGGAAGCCAGGCACTACCCTGTGGGACCCATATTCCTACCCCCAACCTGCAACGGCTTCCCAGTGACGATACTTCTATTCTAGCTGGCATGCCAGGCTCCACCAGGAGATCCCCATACCTTCCCAGGCCTGAGCTCTCAGCAGGGAGGAAGCACAACCAGTAACAGCCACTTCAGCAGCCTGGCTCAGGGACTTTAAGTCAGCAGGATGTCTCCCTCCTTCCCAGAATGCAGAGGATTCATCGAGCTCCTTCTCCACAACTGACAGTCATAAGCCTTGGTGGGAACACCAATGATTTCCTCTGCAGAAATGTCTGCGCCATCCTGCGTTGGCACTGCCCACCATCTAGAGATCCAATCGGTACCATGATCTCCCACAGGCCTCGGAGAACTCAGGCCCTGCCCCCATGGGTGCCTGTTTTCTGCCTGACTGCTCATGAGCTCTCTCCAGCTACTTTGTAGACTTCTTGGAACAGGTGCTGAAACTGTTCCCCACCTACAGAGATCAAAGTCACACCAAAAAGCAAACTACTAAGGAAACAGTGGACCTGGACAACCAACCACCATGAATGGCCACTAACATCACAACAAACAGACAACCAGACACACTGCATGCCCCTGAAAGCACATGCTATTATCTGTGAAGTATTTTTTTTTTTATTCTTATTTATTTGACAGAGAGAGAGACAGCTAGAGAGGGAACACAAGCAGGGAGAGTGGGAGAGGGAGAAGCAGGCTTCCCACTGAGCAGGGAGCCAGACCGTGGGGCTCGATCCCAGGACCCCGGGCCAAAGGCAGATGCTTAATGACTGAACCACCCAGATGCCCCTCTGTGAAGTATTCTTACTGACTGGAACTCGATGTCTAATTGGTAGGTTAGATGCCATACAGGGACAGAAGGTTTTAAACACCACCACAGGGAAGGAACCAGCAAAATTCTGAATGTGGGAAACTCTACAAGGACAAAGACAGTTCCTTCACTAATAAACAAGAAGGGGAAAAAGAGGGAGGGGAGCTTACAGACAAACTTATAAAGAAATGTAATGAGTGGATCTTTCTTTAAACAAGTCAACTGTTTAAAAAACTGGGACAATCAGGGATGCAGAAATACTGGGGATATTTGATGACATTAAGGTAGTACTGTCAATTTTTTTTTTTTTTAAGAGTGAGAGCATGAGCGTGCGAGAGTGTGCAGAGGGAGAGGGAGATTCTCAAGCAGGCTCCTCGCCCAAGTGGAGCCCGACATAGGGCTCTAACCCACGACCCTAAAATCATGACTGAGCCGAAATCAAGAGTCGGACAAGAGTTGGACACTTCGACTGAGCCACCCAGGCGCCCCAGTATTGTCAACTTTTGAAGGTGTGATTATGTTACTGTGGTTACAGTTAAAAATAGACTCCTTATGTTTTAGAGATACAAACTAAAATATTTATGGTTGAAAAATTATGAAGTCTGGAATTTGCTTCAGAATAATTTACCAGTGGTGAATGGAAGTGGAGCAGGTATAGATTTAAAACCAAGTAGGTAATTACTGAAACTGAGTGATGGGAACATCACACCTTCTTCTTTGAGCTTTTATTTTTATTATAAAAAATTTCAGGGGCGCCTGGGTGGCTCAGTCGTTAAGCGTCTGCCTTCGGCTCAGGTCATGATCTCAGGGTCCTGGGATCGAGCCCCACATCGGGCTCCCTGCTCGTCAGGAAGCCTGCTTCTCCCTCTCCCACTCCCCCTGCTTGTGTTCCCTCTCTCGCTGTGTCTCTCTCTGTCAAATAAATAAAATATTAAAAAAAAAAAAGTTTCAAACCTATAAAGTATAAAGAGATACGCAAACTATTCTGTTCCAATCAAACCACTGATTTTTTCCATTCTTCTGTTCCTCCCTCTGCCGTCACCTGTTCTTCAAACATGTCCCAAAAAACCATCTCTCCCACCCTTGCTTCTTCAAGTGCCCCAAACCTCAGCATCTGTGCACCACCGCTCAACACTCTGGCTCACTGGTGTGGCTCCATGATCCTTGCTAGCCTCCAACCAAGTACCAACCCTGCTGTCTGTGTCTGTGCTCCTGGTTGCTGCTGGAGAAAATCACACCCGGTCAGGAGATTCCTCTCTTACAACAGCCATCCCGGGTCAGGGCAGGCTTCTCCCAGTCCTGCTGGCCATCCACAAAGAAAATGGGGATCCTCTGACAGACACACCTCTTTCCGGCATCTTCACAAGACCACTTACTATAACCATTTCCCTAAATATGGCAGCCCTCTTAAAAGAATCCATAGTCACTTTAACTCACTCACTCCTCAGCACCGCACTTGACCCCCTCAACAAACATTCACCGTGCACCCAGCACCCGGCATTCTTCCAGGCACTGCGAAAAGACATTGTGGCAAATCAAACACATGCCCCGCTGGTATGGAGCTAACATTCGGGGGAAGATCTGGCTTCTGCCTCAAATTGTTTCTTTAAAGTTCAGCGATGGCTTCCTTGTGCCAAAACCACAGCCCCTCCATCCTGGCTTTAACCGACACCTTTACCCGAGACATGGCTCATCGCTTCGCTTCCTTGAAACTCTGCTTCTCCTCCTTGCCTTTCTCCTGCCTCTCAAGCTGCTCTCTTCCCTTCCTTCTCTGGGGCCACTTAAATGTAGGGATCTCTAGCTTCCTACCCCAGTCTTGTTCCCTGCTCACTATCCAATTTTCCCAGCCAAGACCCATCTCCAACGTCCTGCAACCAGCGATGGCAGCTAAGCAGCGGCAGAAGTGCACAGGGAGCTCATTCAAGCCTCTCCTCCGCCCTATGGCTCAGAGAGGGACATGAGCATCCCCAGAGATTCCGCATCTGGCTCCAGCTTACACAGCTCCAAAGAGCTAAAGCAAATGCTCAAATTCAACATGTCCTAAACTGATCTCCTCATTTCCCACCATCAACACACATCTTTTGTGCGTGTTCACATTACACTTCTTAACTGAAGTCAGAATATGGTCATCACCTCAACTCCTTGCTCTCCCCTCTGCCCACATCAGTGATTTCATGAATACAATTCTAGAAGGTTTAGAACAGCACTGTCATGCCTACCATCCCTGGAATGAGAATATAGGCAGATCATGCATATATAGTAACACCCACTGGTTTCAACCCAATCTAGGTTCTGCTGTTCACTCCGTGGGTTACTTGCCCTCTCTAGGCTGAGGTTTCTTTCTCTGTAAAGCTGAAAAATGATGACTTGCTCAGAGGTCTGTAATAGCTGTTCCTATTCAACTGTTGGTCATTAATATTTATTATGGATGGTTTTCACAGCAGAACTGTATTGCTGAGTCTGGGGAAAAAACAAAGCTTCTTATGCTTCTTTTGTTCTCTGGGCTAATGATTAAGCATGGTTTCCTCATTCAAATACCATTTAATTTTAAGAGACCCTCACAGCACTGCCAACACACCAAATAAACAGGCCTTTAATATTTTTTGGCAGTCTTTTTCTTGATACTTGTGGACACTTGCCTAATCTCTTTTTCTTGTTATATTTAACTGTAAAGATGAGCTCATTAACTAATCTCACTTTTGTGTTTCAAATTAAATTATAGTTTTCATTTGGTTTAGCCAATGGCCCTATCACAGACATTAATTATTAAAGTATACATAGCACCAATGACTATAAATCTGGTAGTATATATTTTGCCAAGTTCTTTCAGTGGGCCTCAAAGACGAAAACATATTTAACTAGAACAGCTGTGCAAACTTCTGGACTAGGAGAGAGAGAACTCAAATTAGTATCGTTTTCATGAACAAGAACTATATAGAAGGGAAGACTAAAATGCAATATACCCATCACCGGGCTAACCCATCCCCCCTCCCCCCCCCCCCTAAAACCCTGTTTATTTCTCGGAGTCCATAGTCTCTCATGGTTCATCTCTCGTACTGCATGGAGCACTGGGTGTTATATGAAAACAACGGGTCGTGCATCACCACATCAAAAACCAATGATGTATTGTATGGTGACTAACATAATAAAATTAAAAAAAAAAAAAGTTAAAAAAGAATAAAATGCACTATAATTTTTAAAATGGGGGGAGGGAGGGAGCAGATCTTGTGAACACGGAAGAGGCTGGGAAGAATTCAATCAGAAAGATAAAACCACCCTGACTGCCCAAGTATGATTTTCCTAAGGAAATCAGTTTTGCATTCAGGAAAATCCAAATATACATATTCAAGCACTGTACCTCACAGCTGTAAAAAATGAATGGCTTTTTAAAAAGGGGAGGAAGGGTGGACGGTACAGCTTCATGAGTTTTTTAAATGGTATTTAAAAAAAAATGTTTTTAAAGAACTGTTATGCTGCACAAATACGCGATCCAGAATAGTAATCACAGTCAAGTAATCTAGACCAAAAGCTTGATTCTGGAACCAAGAAGAGAAAGAATCTACTGCTACTTTCCGATGAACTTCAAAGTCCTACACAATTTTTTGAAGGGAGTACTAAAAAATGGGGTTTTGTGTCTTTTATACTCCAAATGACCCAAATGAGATAAGGAATATTACAATTTTAACAATATTTTAAAGTCTTTTTCATTAAGATTAGATTCACCAATAAGCTTCCCTTTATACCCACAACAAAAATGTTTAGCATTCTCAAAACTGTAATACAACACTGATAGTCCCTTAACATATTTCTTGCAAAATGAACATCTTAAAAAGGCCATTATCAGTCTTAATCCTATCTATGTTCAGAATACAACATCCACTTTTTAAATGCATCCATCCTCTGCAAATTGTCAATAATCCCTTTGGCTCACAATAAACAGCCCTTTCCTTAGGGCAGAGCACACACTACACTCTAATATGCAAAATCATTAAGTCCATTAGATTCATTAATTCCACAAATATCTGTGCACCCCTTATGAGTCTGGCACTATTCTAGGCACTGGGGAAAAAGGGACAATTTCTTGCCCTCATTAAGTTTACATATATTTAAAGATATATCAGTGAATAAAATAATAATCTCAGAAACATGCATGCATAAGAGCTACAAATAAAGCAGAGTAAAGGGAAGAAGAGGAAGAGGGGTGCTCTTTAGTGAAGCATCTCTAAGGAGGTGTCCTGTGAACCACGACTTGAAGGAAGAACTAGACATGAAAAGATGTGTGTGGGGAGAGTCCAGGCAGTGGGACCAGCACAGGTAAAGGACCCGAGTCAGGAGCAAACTTAGTCAACAGATCAGCTGGACTGTAATTTGTCTCCTACTTGGGGGCAAAAGCTATGTTTTATTAATGCCTGTATCACCCCAGCTTCTACCAAAAGTTATGTGCAAAAGGAGTTGTTAGGGGTGCCTGGGTGGCTCCGTCAGTTAAGCGTCTGCCTTCCGCTCAGGTCATGATCCCAGAGTCCTGGGATGGAGCCCTGCATTGGGCTCCCTGCTCAGCGGGGAGCCTGCTTCTTCTCCCTCAGCCTGCTGCTCCCCCTGCTTGTGCTCTCTCTCTGTCAAATTAATAAAATATTTAAAGAACAAAACACACAAAAAACAAAAGTTGTTAAATTAATATATACAGACTGTTGGCTACTTGCCTAATGACTGAACAAAATCACTGCCTATCCGTCCCCTTTCAGTGTGAGTGTACTGGTTGCTTTTTGACAGATCCCTCAATTGTCAAGGCATCCCCAAACCAATGGGGCATGCCTGTTTTCACAGATCAGATTGGAGACTTGAAACAAAAGCCCTTCGTAATTCTGTATTGTCGGAATGAAAAAAAAAAAGTGGTCTGACAGCGCGATCAAATATTTGACAAACGAAATTCCCCAAACCCTACTTCCTGGCAGGCGCTAATAACCCAGGCAACAAGGATGTCCTTCTAGACCTCTCAGTGCAGGGCTGGCGGTAAGGACTCAGTGCGGATGAGTTTTCAAAGGACAGCAGCACCTCCAACATCCACTCATTAAACACGGACCCGGCGGAGGGCTAGAGAAAAACACTCCTCGGCCCCAACCTGTTCGCTCCTACTCTGGGAAAAGTGTACAAAACAAGCAGTCAGCGGAGTGCCTCCCAGGCGTGCAGTAGGCTCGCAGTTAAGTAGTGATGGATGAAAACGAGGAAGAAAGCACGTGGGCTTTACCGGGCAGAAGACCAGCCCGGCGAAACACCGGAGCTATAAGGGGTCCGGGACAGAGGCCGGTTTTCTCCCCAGCGAGAATTTAGGGAGCGCCGGGACGAAGAAAGGGAGGAGGGGGGCCTGGATCGGCGGGCAGCCAGCGGCGCGGGGAGCGGGGAGGCGGGGAGGCGGGGAGGCGGGGAGGCGGGAGGGCGCGGCGCCCCCTGCCGACAGGCCCCGGATGGGGGGGCGGGGCTGGCACCGCGGGAGCAGGACCGCCGGGCTCCAGCCGCGCTCCCGCGGGCACGGTCCGTAATGGAGGCGCCGCGGGCGCGCCACGGGTTCAGGCCGCGGCCCGGACGCCTTCCCCGTCCGCACTGCCCTTCGGGGTGGGGCCCTGGGGCCGGGCCGCCGGCTGGCCGCGGAGCCCGCGGGGTGCGGCGAGGCCGCGCACTTACCCGGGGCCTGAGAGCGCGGGCGCGGCACGGGCCGGGCAGCGAGGGCGCGGACGCGCTGCTCCGGGCGCAGGAGGGCGGCGGCGGCGAAGGCCACTCGGAAGAGCCAGCTGCGAGGGCGCCCAGGCATAGGCAGCGCGGTCAGCACCTTCAGCCCCCGGGGTACGGGGCGCGCGGGTGGACTCCCGGCGGCCGAGCTCTCACACGTGCCGCGCAGCGACGCGCCGCCGCTGATCCGCCCCACCCCCGGGGCGGAGCCCGGCCTCCGCCGACGGCCCCGCCCCCGCGCCAGCCCCGAGCGGCGAGGCCCCGCCCCTCTCCGCCGCCCAGGGTCCCAGCGGCCTCGCCGAGAGGAATTTCGCTGGTAACCTGCGGCGTGGTCCGCTGCGGGTTGGGGAGACCCCTGCGGCTCATTCGCCTGGGCCTTCACCCGGGCAAACAGTGATTTCATCGTGCATCAGAGAGTCCTTTAGACAATCTTTAGGACTTCGAAAGTGGCGATGGCCGTACAAATGTTTGCTGTATTTTAATAAAGGTTTCTTCTACATAGTAAGGCCCTTTTGTGTTGCTCTCCACACGCAGCTAACTTAAAAGAATAACTTTAGGGCGCCTGGGTGGCTCAGTTGGTTAAGCGACTGCCTTCGGCTCAGGTCATGATCCTGGAGTCCCTGGATCGAGTCCCGCATCGGGCTCCCTGCTCGGCAGGGAGTCTGCTTCTCCCTCTGACCCTCCTCCCTCTCATGTGCTCTCTCTCATTCTCTCTCTCTCAAATAAATAAAATCTTAAAAAAAAAAAAAAGAATAACTTTAGGGACTATATTGTTCTATATACAATTCCTTCAAAGTGCAGAGAATCCAAGAGAACCATTTTCCCACTTCTTCGATTTACCCCTCCTGCTTGACGGCTCCCCAATAGGATCTGCTTCAGGAAAACTGATCATTAGCAAGTTTGTGCTTCTGTGTGAATCAAAATCAAACCCATTACTCCTTCCACGCTCTTCAAGTAGCACACGTTTTGCAACCAAATCCAGGCCTCTAATAGCTTTTGCGCATTTAATATTTTGCCAAATTTCAATCCTTAGTGAAAAAGCTGTGTTATTTCAAGTCCTATTTCTGTTAGATTTCTGGGGTTTTTTTTTTAACTGTGGTAAAATACAACATAAAATTTACCATTTTAACCATGGTAAAAGTTTACAATTCAATGTTCAGTTTAAGTTCAGCGGCATTAAGTACATTCACACTGTTGTGTAACCATCACCTCCATCCATCTCCAGATCTCCTTTCATCTTGCAAAGCTGAAACTCTCTACGCAGTAAATAACAAACTCCCCAGTCTCCCGTCCTCCTACCCCTGGCAAGCACCATTCTACTTTTTGTCTGGGTGAATTCTACAATGTAGGTAACTCACGTAAGTGGAATCGTACAGTATATGTTCCTTTGTGATTGCCTTATTTCCTTACTGTTCATCCATGTTGTAACATGTGTCAGAATTTCCTTCCTTTTTAAGGCTGAATAATATCCCATTACATATTTATATAACCACATTTTGTCACCTCTCATCACTTGCATTGCTTCCACCTTCTGGTTATTGTGAATAATGCTGCTATGAACATGGGTGTTCCAATAGCTATTGGAGACCTTGCTTTCAATTTTTTTTTTTTAAGATGTTATTTATTTATTTATTTATTTTTTAAGATTTTATTTATTTATTTGACAGAGAGAGACACAGCGAGAGAGGAGATACAAGCAGGGGGAGTGGGAGAGGGAGAAGCAGGCTTCCCGCGGAGCAGGGAGCCCGATGCGGGGCTCGATCCCAGGACCCTGGGACCATGACCTGAGCCGAAGGCAGACGCTTAACGACTGAGCCACCCAGGCGCCCCAAGATTTTATTTATTTTTTGACAGAGAGAGAGACAGCGAGAGAGGGAACACAAGCAGGGGGAGTGGGAGAGGGAGAAGCAGGTTTCCTGCAGAGCAGGGAGCCTGATGCGGGGCTCGATCCCAGGACCCTGGGATCATGACCTGAGCCGAAGGCAGAAGCTTAATGACTGAGCCACCCAGGCGCCCCTCTCCTTGACTTTCAAATTACATCCTAACATGTATGTTAGGTATAATATTCGGGATCCTGCTTTTAACCCACACCAGCACTATGCATTGCTAAGTGCCTAACATACATAATGTATCTCGTTTCATCCTTATTATTGCCTCGTATTCTGTCCATCTTAGACTGCCTCTCTCCACTCCCCAGATGGTAGTCAATTGTTTTCTGTGCTCCCTCAGTCATTGCAAACATTTCTGTTGTTGAACCTACTGCTTTCAATCTTAAATTTTTTATTTTCATTTCTATTTCCCTTACCAGAAAGTGAATTCTTCAGAAGCAAAAATTTGGGTTTAGAGCAATCTTTTTTTTTCCTTTAATGTTTTTATTTTTATCAGAGTTATGCATGTCTGTGATTTAGAGTCAAATAATTCGATAGAAATCTTATAAGTTGCAATGAAAGAGCAAAGACTGCACCCCCAACCCTGTCTTACCAATTTTCCCCTCCTCAAAGGCAGTCATTTCACTTTTTTTTTAAAAAAGATTTATTTATTTATTTTAGAGGGGGAGGGGCAGAGGGAGAAGGAGAGAGAGAATCCCAGGCAGGCTCCCCACTGAGTGTGGAGCCTGAGGTGGGGCTCAATCCCACAACCCTGAGCCAAAATCAAGAGTCAGACACTTAACAGACTGAGCCACCCAGGTGTCCCCATTTCGCCTCTTTTAACTGGTTATTTACCTTCATTTCTCTAAATAAAATGTTTACATAGTTATTTCTCAGTTTTTCACTTTTAAGCATTATCTATTGACTTCACTAAGTGCAAGATGAGTATTTAGCTCTTCTTCCTTTCCCCATCCCTTCTCGCACCTCCACCACACTTCTCATCTCTTTATCTGCTCAATCTAGTTATACTGTCCTTTTTAAATAGGTTTGTGTTTACTTCATTATGACTAGGTAAACATTACTTACATCTTTGGTGAAGTAGTATACTATGATTATTTCTCTTTTCTTGTTCAGCCTTTTGTTTTTCCTGCAGTTAATAATTATCTTATTTTGATTTAGTACTCATCACTAAGCCCAGTCCAAACTTTTTAATGATTTTTTTCAATCTCTGCCTCCCAAGATTTAGATAGGTGAGGAGTTCTATCAGTTTCATCTGTCTTAAGGAGTCTCTCCTGGAGCCTTCTGGACCTGCACCAATCCATGTCTGGTGATGACTGTTGTTTGAGACTCTCAATTCATTTCTCTCCTGCATTGTATGTTCTGTTTCCTATATCCTATGTCTTCTTTTTCCTTTGTTTAGTCCCTCATTTTAGTAGAGCACAACCTCCAGAAGCATCCTGAGAAAGGAGAAGTAAATGAAAGGGAAAGGACAAAGAAGTGAAAAATAAGAAAGAAAAAATAAGAAATTAGAGAACCACTCCAGGGAATCCAAAATCTGAAAAATAAGAGTTCCGAAAGAAAACAACAACAGGGGTTAGGGAAGAAATGGTCGTCAACAAAAAGTTCAAGAAAACGTCTCCAAACTAAAAGCCATGAGTTTCCAGGTAAAAAAGGCCCCCTGAGTGCCCAGAGAGGTGGAGGTTTTTCCGAGGTTGAGAAGGACCGCCCCCCCCACCTCCTTTGTCCGGAGAGTCTTTGGCCAAGGCCCACTTCCTGAGCGGCCGCGCCGGCCTCCTGCCAGCAGGGGGAGCGACGGCGCACGGCTGGCGACTGCGTGGGCAGGGCCTCTCTGGGAAGAGAGGAAGAAACCAGAGAGACGGAGGGGAAGTAGCGGTGGCGCGCAGCCCCACGGTCTCCCAGGCTGAGCGGGTGTGTGGCCGCCGGCCGCCGCCGAACCCTACAAGCCACGCTGGCTGCGCATGGAGCCGAGGACTCGCGCGGAGGCGGGATGCCCCCGGCCGGCGAGATCGGCGAGGCGCCGGCAGCCCCGGTGAGGCGGCCCTGGTGACCCGGGGGAGGGACACTGGTGACCCAGTGAGGCGGCACAGATCTCCCAAGGGAGAGTGTGTCTGTAAGGTGGCCCTGGCGGCCTGGGGACGTGATTTCCGAGGCCCGGGGGAGACAGCCCTTGCAATCTGGTGAGGGGGCACGGACCTCCCAGGGGAGGTGGTCCCAAGGCGGTAATTCTGGCGAGCCTGGTGACATGACACAGAGCTCTCTAGGGACGTGGCCCTGGAAGCTGGGCGCGGTAACTCCAGCCGTCCTGGGGAGGTGGCAGAGGTGGTCCCAAGGGCCACCTGCATCAGATGGCCCTGACCCCTCAGGGAGGCCCCAGGGGCCTCAGGGGGCCCCAGTGGATGCCCTCTGCGAATCTTGTATGAGTTCCCCGTATCTCCTTAGTCTTACCGTGTCCGTCGCACCTGTTCTTCTAGTGCTGCTCTGAAAGTGCTGACGAAAGGAAGGACGTCGAGGAGAAAAGTAAGCAGACTCGAAACACCTTAGCATTCTCTACCCAGCCATCTCTCCAAAACTCAGCCCTCCGCGGTCTGCAGCGAAGCGCCTTGGCCTGTTATCTTTTAGATGAATCTCTCTCTCTCTCTTTTGTACAATATGCTTGCATAGTATTAAGTACTGATTATCATTATATACGTATCTTTCTTTCTAAAATTGTAAAATATGGGATGATTTGGAGATAAGCACTTCCTGATCCCTACTTAGTGCAGGGACTGATGTGGATTTACTGGAGTGCTGCCCTTCATACTGGATTCAGAATGATTGG
Organism: Mirounga leonina; assembly: GCF_011800145.1. NCBI lineage: Eukaryota > Metazoa > Chordata > Mammalia > Carnivora > Phocidae > Mirounga > Mirounga leonina. The sequence continues at coordinate 3,510,503 of NW_023270451.1, read as the reverse complement.
GGCCTGTCTGTTATTTTAATGAAGCATCAACTTATCATGCATCAGGAATTTGGAGGGGCTAATGATCTGGGAGAGATGATAGAGTCAAAATGGTAATTGCTTAGTTGTACTTTACCTTCGGTGAATTTACCATTAAAAGTTGATCTGGGAAGAAGAGTACAAGCGATAACTTATTTGCTGGATCTTGGTCTGGACAAGGAAGAGGGAAAAGGTCAATACCTCCATTTCCTACCTAGGACAGGAGCAGGAATGTCAGGAATGTGGACATTTGTCATTCTACTTTAATGAGCTAAGCATGGCAGGCTTTGGAAATCAAGGAGTCTTCAGGGACGTTTAAAGTGAAATTTATTAGGGCAGGAAGGGGAAAGGCATGTAACAGCTATCTCATCAGAGGGTTTTTGGTTCTTCTGACCATGGCAAGTAGTCTAGAATGAATAGTGGTAGGAGGAAGGGTGTCCACATTACTGCAGTGGCTTTAGGAGTTAGGCTTGCCCTTAACATTGCCTGCTGATACAGTCTGCCTCAGAAGGAAAGTTCTAAGTAGTCCATAGCACTTGACAGGCATAGCTCCCACAACTTAGCTCCTTTGTTAAAGGATTGGAGAGTACCGCATATCTTTCCGTTAAACCCTTCCCTTTTCCACCTTTGCCCATTCAGATGCCTGGAAGTTGGTGCCTACTGAGCTGCCATTTAGTAGAATGAGAGACACAGATTATAGACTTTGTCCTTGTCCCTCCTTTGGTGGCTTGGTCAACTTCTTTGCAATTAGGAGTGCTCATAACAAAAAACAGAAGAAGAAAGTCATAAAAACCTCGCAAATCATTGGTGTGTCATCTTACTGAATATCACTTGGGGTACCTGGGTGGCTCAGTTGGTTAAGCCTCTGCTTCTCCTTCTCCCTCTGCCACTCCCCCCTCCCGTGCTCTCTCGCTGTCTCTCAAATAACTGAATAAATGAATCTTTAAAAAAATATATTATTTGACTAAGAACGTACTGTGCTGTATTTAAATGGTGATGTCAAAAGAATATAATTTAAAGTGGCGCCTGGATGATTCAATCAGTTAAGCATCTGCCTTCGGCTCGGGACATGATCCAGGGATCCTGGGGATCGAGCCCCTCTTTGGGCTCTCTGCTCAGCAGGGGTCTGCTTCTCCCTCTGCCCCTCCCCCTGCTCATGCTTGAGCTCGTTCACTCTCTCTCTTTCTCTCTGAAAGAAAGAAATAAAATCTTTTTAAAAAAGAAAATCTAATTAAAAAAAGAATATGATTTAAAAGTAGGTGAAAAAAATTTAATTGAAAAAAAAAAATAAAAGTAGGTGAAGATAGAATTTGCTCCCAAAGCTACAGCAACCTTAGCATTCACCAGACAGTCCCTCCGCACATAGCCCTGCCTATAGGTGTCTGCAGATGCACCACGCAATGCACTTTTTTTTTAATGCACTTGTTTTATTTAAGATAAAAAAAGAGGACACTGTGACTCCTGTACATAATGGTAGATGGATTTCTGTATTAATAAAATTTGATGCAGACCAGCCAATTCAGCTCATATTTGAAGGAGGAAAAAAAAAAAGAAAATTGGGTTGAAAGTCAGGAAACATGGACTTTAATCCCGTTTATAACCTTTAAGTATAAGCTGGGCAAATGTTTAATTTATAGTTGGGAAGTTGAGGCATAGATTTATGCTAGTTTTGCTTCTACTTACTAGTGGGCTACTGGTTCTCAGCATACAAACAAGCTTTTAATTCTTATAAGTTGAATAGAACAAAGGAAAATTTGGTTTCGGGGAGCTGGGGAACATTCCCAGTCCTAAACACATTGGTATATACTCTGTTAATATTTTTTTTTTTTAAGATTTTATTTATTTATTTGAGAAAGAGAGTGAGGGAGGGAGACAGAGCACGAAACGGGGGAGGGTCAGAGGGAGAAGCAGACTCCCCGCTGAGCAGGTAGCCTGATGTGGGGCTCGATCCCAGGACCCTGAGATCATGACCTGAGCTGAAGGCAGACGCTTAACCGACTGAGCCACCCAGGCACCCCTATTCTGTAAATCTTTACATAAATAATTGAATATCTGACAGTTACATTTTGCATTTAGGCATTATCTTTTTTTTAGATATTCATATTTTCATTTTATCAGAAGTAACAGTTGTTTTGTAATGAGGCTGATTATAACCTCTTGCCTTTCTCTAATTGCTGCTTTCTTAAAACTTCATTTTTGGTAAAGAGCCAAGTTCTACAAGGGCAGCTCCAGGAAGAACAGAGGCGAAGTTCAACCAGTATTGCTCCCCAGGAGACTCTGTATTGTTCCCCCAGCTTTATCTCTCATGCACACACACTTTTCTTTTTTTTTTTAGACATTGCTGTAGTCTCTGTAATTAAACATATGCTAGTACAATCAAGCCTTTTTTTTTTTAAAGATATTATTTACTTATTTGACAGACAGAGACAGCGAGAGAAGGAACACAAGCAGGGGGAGTGGGAGAGAGAGAAGCAGGCTCCCCACTGAGCAGGGAGCCCGATGTGGGGCTCGATCCCAGGATGCTGGGATCATGACCTGAGCGGAAGGCAGTCACTTAATGACTGAGCCACCCAGTTGCCCCTACAGTCAAGCTTTTAATTTGTTTATAACTCACTGTGAATGGTTTGTTTAGAGAGGACCAAATCCTTTAGTTAAACCTGAAGTAGAGAAATACACTGTATGTTCAGGTTTATTCTAAGGTTTGGTTTCTAGGAAGTCTGCTTTTTCTCTGGGGCCTTATTTTATAGCACTTATTTCATCTGGAGATCTTACATTTTTACATTATCTTTTTTTTTTTAAAGATTTTATTTATTTATTTATTTGAGGGAGAGAGAGCACAAGCTGGCGGGGGGGTGCAGAGGGGGTGGGAGAGAGACAAGCAGACTCCCCACTGAGCATGGAGCCCGATGTGGGGCTTGTTCTCACAACCCCAAGATCACGACCAGAGCTGAATCCAAGAGTCAGACACTTAACCGCCTGTGCCACCCAGGCTCCCCCCCACCTTTTTTAAAATCTGTAAGTACTACTCAAACCTAGGGAGAGTAAGCCCTGTCTGTGGGATAATTCAAATACCAAGTTTCCTAACCTTCTCCAGGAAGAAGGATATCACAAGTAAGCAAAAGGGGATAGCCTGCACATGAAACAGACACTTCAGAGGAAACAGTATCTCTAACACGCAGGGCTGGAGTAGAAAGAGCTGTGGCAGCATCCGCATATCACGGCACTCTTACCTTCTTTGCCAACACGCCTCCGTGGCTTCAGGTTTCCCTGCGGTGTAGGCACGTCCAGCCTGGCACAGACCGTCAGGGAAGGTAGAGATGGAGGAACTCTGCAAAAGAGGAGCAGTGCTGTTGGTCCACAAATTGAGGACAGTGGAAGAGAATTTAATTTCCTGTGAAGTGGATTAAATGTTTACTAGAAATTTGTTTCTTTGAATAAAAATTGAAAATCTATTATTTATGTATTTGAATCTTGCTTCATTCCATAAAGAATTAGAGGCAGCTTAAATTGCTTAATTCTTAAGGCATCATGGATAGTGGAAGAAGGTATGGATGCTTGCAGAGTGAAAAACTGACTTGGAAATGATAGGAAATGATCGGCGTTCAAGTGTAGAATAAGGAATGGGCTCTTTGGGAAATCCGACCCACCGAATGGGGTGAGAGCAAAGCTACACAGTGTTCCTGTTTTCAATGGGCATGGTTTGCTCATCACAGGCCCTGCTACCTTTGCTACCACTCTTCCCTAGAAATGGCTCAGGGTTCCAAGTCACCTGCTTTTGTCCATTCAGTAAGTACAGTGTGGGTCAGTCCAAGTCTAGTTTATTGGCGATGGAAGGAGTCTCACTTCAGATGGTACAACTTAGTGGTTGCACCAGTCATTTTGAGTTTTTCTTAGTAATTTGTATTTTCTTTCACACTTCCTTTTATTCTTTTTCTGACATGGGCATCTTTGTACAATGGCATTTGAAGCTTTTAAAACGTTTTTACTCTTTTTTTAAGAAGATTTATTTATTGTTTATTAGAGAGAGAGAGAGCACGCACATGCACGAGCAGGGGGAGGGGCAGAGGGAGAGAGAGAATCTCAAGCAGTCTCCTCACTGAGCATGGAGCCCAATGTGGGGCTCGATCTCACGACCTTGAGATCATGACCTGAGCCAAAACCAAGAGTCGGACACTCAACCGACTGAGCCATCCAGATGCCCCTAAAACTTTTTTACTCTTACATAATAAGGAGTTTTTATTCATTGGTCAGCCTTTCAATTTTTTTCATATACTTGAAATCTTTCAATATTTTTCCTTTTTTTTAACATTTTAAAACCAGAGTCCTCCTTTGGTGTTATTCTAGACCACATTATCTGTTTCCTTACAGATTTTAAAAATATATTACTACTTTAATAAAAACCACATCAATAAAATAAGATTTGACCTTTTTTCCCCCTCTACTAATAAAATAGATTTGTAAGATAAAAGTCTTCTGGAAAAGTTTAATATCTGCTTGTAACTGCATTGTCATGCCAACATCTGTTGAAACCCATGGTTATTAGGACAGACTTCAGGAATTTCCCTTCACTCTGAATTTCCTCAGCTCCTAAGCATTTTGTAGTACTTGACTGATAGATTGCTTTATAGCTATTCATTTGGGTATTTGTGTGTGTGTGTGTACAAAAAAAATCCAAAACATCCACATATATGCATATAGATCTATACATACTATATATATTCATTTTGATATTTGTGTGTGTGTGTATATAGTATATATACATGAACATATATATACATACCATATATAGTGTTTTCTTTAAATTACTAAATTTTGAAGGTAGATATATTGCTTTGTATTATCTTTTGTATTTCCTTTAGCCCCGTGGTACTTAGTAATGTTGAATAATTGTTATTCTTTTGTTTTAGGTGACATAAATATTACAGCTCTTGTTGGAAATGAACAAGTCAATGAAGATGCAGATAATGGTGATCTCCCTTCTTACGTGTCTGCATTTATAGAAAAGGAAGTTGGAAATGACCTTAAATCTTTAAAGAAACTTGATAAACTCATAGAACAGATGACAGAAAATAAAATGCAATTAGAAGAACAGGCAAGTATTAAAACTCATTGAAATAATATCAGAAGTATACACATACTATAATATAAACATAACCATTATTGTATAGGGAATTTTGAAGATATAGCTTGTGACAAATAGTCTAATCATTTAAAACTGTTTAATAGGTTTTAAGACTTACAGTGTGCTAGATATTTTATGAATTATGTAAAAGAGAAGGATCCTGAGGCTGCCTGGCTGGTTCCGTTGGTGGAGTGTGCGACTCTTGATCTCGGGGTTGTGAGTTTGAGCCCCATGTTGGGTGGAGAGATGACCTAAAAATAAAATCTAAAAAAAAAAAAAAAAGACAAAGTTCCTGCTGATATTATTTGGGTCTTAAAAATATGACAGCTAACATTTTAAGTAGCTTTTCATACAGTGACTTTTAAAGTGCTTCTATAACTAAGTCATTTCATGGTACACAAAAATGTTGTAACACCATCATTCCAAACTTTGTATATACCCACTCATAAGGAGAAAACATGAAAACAAATATAACATAATAGTGGTTATTTCTGAGTGGTGGGTTAACAGGTGATTTATTCACATCTTTCTGTATTTTCAAGTGTTTTCTTTTTACAGTGAACATATTACTTAACATAGTTTTTTTTTTTTTTTTTTTTAAGATTTTATTTCTTTATCTGAGACAGAGAGAATGAGAGAGACAGAGAGCACATGAGAGGGGGGATGGTCAGAGGGAGAAGCAGGCTCCCTGCAGAACAGGGAGCCCGATGCGGGACTCGATCCAGGGACTCCAGGATCATGACCTGAGCCGAAGGCAGACGCTTAACCATCTGAGCCACTCAGGCGCCCTAAAATTTCTCACTCTTATATCTACACCCCAGTTCTCTTGGAATTCAGTTTCTCAAATCCTCAGATAACTCTAACATTTTATCCGGTTAATTGTCTTTTTTTTTTTTTTATAAGATTTTATTTATTTATTTATTTGAGAGAGAGAGCGAGCACAAGAGGGGGGAGCGGGAGAGGGAGAAGCAGACTCCCCGCTGAGCAGGGAGACCGATGCAGGACTCGATCCCGGGACTCCAGGATCATGACCTGAGCCGAAGGCAGTCGCTTAACCAACTGAGCCACCCAGGCGCCCACTTAACATAGTTTTTAAAACACCCAGTGAATGTAATCTTAAAAAAGTAAGTGGCTCGCTGTACCTGCAATAGAGTGTCTGTCAAGGACGCCAGGTTTCCATCCTGTAACTACCACGCGGTGGTGGAGCCGCACACCGTGTGTGGCTGATTGGTGTTAGCCCTGGGTGGTCAGTCGTCCTGTGTTCCCACCCCCAGCACCTCAGGCCTCCCGTGCTCCTGTCTTACATCACGTCTACCAAGAGTCTCTTTAAGTATGGCCCTGCCCCGTCCTCCTCCTCCACTCTGCAGGCAAGCTGTCTGTGCTGGGCGTTCTCCGAGGAAATCACACAGCGGGAGCATGGATGCCAGCCCAGACGAGCGGTCTTCAGCCCCACCTGGCAGTCCGTCCTGGCTCCTCCCCTGGGAAGGTCGGCTCCTCTGCCACTCCCCTCGCTGTTCTTCCGAATTCTGCCCCAAGATAACTACCCCATCTGGCCGTTCTGTCTTTTCCTTTTCCCAAAAAGCACAAATTAAGAGCACTTAGCACGAATCCATTGAACAGTCTACCCCACATCCCACAAACCTATTTGCCATTTCTACTTCTTAATTCAGCAAAGGATCAATGCGAGACAGTCCTCATGCCTCAGATCCTACCTGCCACCCGAGTGAGCTTGCTTCACACTTCTGTAGTTTGCTCCTCTGCCCCTCAGCCAGTCCTGTCCCCTCAGCATAGGGACACACACACGTTTTCCTTAAACCCAAACAAAAAACCCTCCCCTCATCTTTTACTAGATGATGTTAATTCCTTCCTTTTACTGTTAGGCTTCCTCAGAAAGTCATCTTTCTTTACGTCTATCTCCACTTCCCAGTCAGGCTCGTTTCCCTGATGACCATGGAAGCTTCTGCCGAAGTCCCTAACTGAAGCTTAAATTCAGCATGTCTGTCTCTTCAAATGCTTCCCTTCCTTGGAAAATGGTACCATCATCTGCCTGTCACTCGGGCCTGAAACCTAGGAGCCCTCCTAGATTGCCCTTCATCCTGCCTCCACTACCCCATCACCAAGACATCAGAGTTTTGCCCCCCTTCACATCTCTGGTGTCTGGGTCTGTCCCCTCATTCCCACCCCTGCTGCCACCACCCCAGTTTAGGGCTGCAGCCTCTCCTGCACTTGATGGCAGTTTGCCCATCTTCTGCTTCCTTCCCTCCCCACAGTAACTATCATTTGTATTCTTTTTTTTTTTTTTAAGATTTTATTTATTTATTTGACAGAGAGAGACACAGCGAGAGAGGGAACACAAGCAGGGGGAGTGGGAGAGGGTGAAGCAGGCTCCCTGCAGAGCAGGGAGCCCGATGTGGGACTCGATCCCAGGACCCTGGGATCATGACCTGAGCCGAAGGCAGTCACTTAACCAACTGAGCCACCCAGGTGCCCTCATTTGTATTCTTTACAGAAACTGTATTATGTGTAAATAAGCAAATACATATAAAACATAGTTAAAATCTTTTATGTATGTATAAGCATATGTATACTTTAAATATGCATAGCTTAACTTTTTATAATTAATATATTACTTTTTTCATATCAGTGTATATAGATCTCTCTTTTGTAATGGTTTTATGGTATTCAACTATGGCTGTATATCATTTATTTGACTAGGCCCTTGTTGGTCGACATTTTTGCTGTTCCCAGTTTTTATTATTGCAAGTAATAGGAGAATAAACATAATATTTTGTCACTTTATGTTCTAAATCATAAATCTAATGGAATGATTCCCTTGTTAAAATCTCTTGGGGCGCCTGGGTGGCTCAGTTGGTTAAGCATTCGACTCTTGATCTCAGCTCACGTCTTGATCTTAGGGTCATGAGTTCAAGCCCCACGTTGGGCTTCGTGCTGGCATGGAGCCTACTTGAACAAAAAGAAAAAAAGAAGCTCTTACTGGCTTCCCATTGCCTGTTGGGAAAAGCCCACATCCTTCTACAGCACAAGATGCTCCTGTGATCTTGTCTCCCCCTACCATCTAGACTCATCTCTTCTTTCTCCATTTTTTTGAACTGTGTTCTGTGCCTTCCCCAGCTCTTTGCTGTTCTCTCATCCTGACTGAGCCGTTCCTTTTGCCTGGAATGCCCTTTTCCTTCCGAAGTTCCCAAGAAAATTCCCGCCCGTCCTGCGAAGGTCTGTGCAGGAGCGGTGCAGCGCAATTGCCTTGCACCTCAAAACCTCGATATCCAAAGTGTGGGAGCTTGTTAGACACGCGGAATCTCAGTCCCTACTTGAGACCTGATGAGTTCACACTGGCATTATACCAGATCTCTAGGTGATTCCTACGTACATTCAGGTTTGGGAAGCACTACCTTAGCCACCATTACACCTAGCATCTCTCTCTTACTGCATTAACCCCATAATACGGGAGGTATGTGCTTCCATTTCTCTTCCACACCAACTGAGCTTTAGGGCAGATGCTATGTCTTCTTTATCTGTCTATTCCTAGCACAGGGCCTTGGGCAAAGTGTTTGATTAAACTGAAATTCTCCTATAATAGTCTTTATATTGTACTGATACCTAACGATTGTATATGTTTTTCCATATGCTATAAGAAGAATTAATAAATACCATATCTCAAGGCATTACCTGGTTATCATCTTACCAGGTCAGTGGTTCTCAACCTGGACTTAAATCAGAATCACCTGGGTAACTTTTGTGACGTACAGATACTCAGACTTTTAGAATCAGAGCTTCATTTGTTTTTGAAGGAAAGTATTTAGTAGATAAAGCATAAAAATATTCTCTGGCTGGACCCTCTGAAAGCGCTGAGCTTCATGAAGGCAGATCCAGAGGTGCTTACTGGGGCAAAAGGCTGCTCCCCACCCATCTCCGCATATAGCATTTCGTGTTTAGGTTTGCTGGGTACAGGATGCAGAAATCACACCTTTCTTTTGAAGCTTATAATTGACAATTTTCAATTCTGTTAGAACAAACATGTATTTTGAAGGTAATAGGTTTAAAAAGGTTATGAAAATTGTATCTGATTGCTGCTGTTCTTTTTTGTTTTTTCTTTGGTATGGTCAGGTACTTACGATTTCATCAGAAATCCCTAAAAGAATTCAGAATGCCTTAAAAAATGCAGAAGAATCAAAGCAATTCCTTAATCAGTTTCTGGAGCAAGAAACTCACCTCTTCAGTTCCATTAACAGCCATTTGCTGACGGCACAGCCCTGGATGGAAGATCTTGGGGCCATGATCAACCAAATTGAAGAGATTGAGCGCCATCTTGCTTACCTTAAATGGATTTCACAAATTGAAGAACTAAGGTAAAAAGGGCTTCTTTGTTCTCATAATTACTATTTTCCTTTGAGGCTCTTCTTACTGAGTGTATGCATGCCATTAAATAATTGAGTTAATTAAAGATTATAATAATGTAATTTTACCAGTTGTTATGAAAATAGCATTATGATAATGATTCTTTTCCTTTATTGTGAATGAACATAAGCTTTTCAGGGAGCTTAATTTGCATTTGAAAGAAAGTAATCTAAGTAAAAATTTTAAGTCCTATAGTTGTGTTGTGAATACATGATAACTACTTTTATAAAACCAAATTAATAAAACAACTCTTCAGTGTGGTAATATTCTCTTTTACTTTTTAGACATGGTCACTTGATGAAATGGATTGCTTTTCTAAAATTTGAATCATTTTTTTTTTAAGATGTTTATTTGAGAGAGAACACAAGAGAGAGAGAGAGAGCACACAAGCAGGGAGAGAGGGAGAAGCAGACTCCCCACTGAGCAGGGAGTCCGATGTGGGGCTCCATCTCAGGATACCCCCCTCCCCACCCCCATGCACTGCCCCACCCCCACCCCCACCCGCCATGGGATCATGACCTGAGCTGAAGACAGATGCTTAACTGACTGAGCCACCCTGGTGCCCCCAATGGAAATCATCAAACAAAAGCTACACAGTATTCTTAGATGTAACAGAGTTTTGCTACCTGTGGTTAGGGGAAAAAGAAGTACATACTTCTCTGTGAATTGAATGTGTATTACTGGTGTTGACTGTGTCTGGTATTGCCTTTCAGACAAGATAAATTAACATTTCTGCCTAGATTGGCAGATTATTTGGTTTCATGATATAGTCCCCCAGCCCCTCCAAACTGCATAGTTCCATCCTGCTTTGTTTTAACTACTCTTGCTCCAAAGCTGTCAGCAACCATTCATGTTGTCTGGAAGACTTGAGGAAGAAAGGTCATACAAGAGTCTTAATGTCCCATTGTAAATGTATCACAGTTAATATACTTTGTTATGTCTTCCAAAGAGTAATGTGGTATCATTTTATCCTGCATGTTTCTCAGTATTTTAAAGAATTTTACCTATCAGGGGGTGCCTTGGTGGCTCAGTCGTTAAGCGTCTGCCTTCGGCTCAGGTCATGATCCCAGGGTCCTCGGATCGAGCCCCGCATCAGGCTCCCTGCTCCTCAGGAAGCCTGCTTCACCCTCTCCCACTCCCCCAGCTTGTGTTCCTTCTCTCACTCTCTCTCCCTCTCTCTGTCAAATAAATAAAATCTTAAAAAAAAAAAAGAATTTTACCTATCAGTACAGTGTGAAAATCTTTGGTTTGCATCTGAGTTTTACATTTACAGAAAGAGTGATATGCCCAAGATTGTGGTGTTACCAGTGATTCCAGAAATCAGTTTAAGCTTTTTAGACCATCTCCTTCGTGTGTAGATAAATTATTTGCAGTAAACGAGTTTTAAACCTTGCTTCTTTTTATTTCACCGTCCCTTGCTCCTCTGAAAGATAATACCAATAAGGAGCAATAACTTTATTAAGTAGAATAAATTGTTTAAAAGTCTCACTCTTGTAGTAGCCAAGGTAATAGATTAATTAAAATAGGACTATGGTTATGGATAGCTTTTATCTGATGTTGGAATTGTTTAAAAGAGAAATTTGGCCTAGAAATCATGTTAGAAATAGGAATCAAATTCATAATCAAGTAGAGCACAGCTATTTCTCTTTAATAACATGCTCTTTCCTTTAGGTCTTCCATGATAAATCTCTATTTCTGGCTTCCTTTGGGCTTCTGAGATTTTCCTCATCTCCTAAATTCTAACATTAAACTGCTTTTCATTCTGTAGCACTCTCTTTTTTAAAAGAGCAGTGTTCTGGGGCAGCTGGGTGGCTCAGTCAGTTGAACATCTGATTCTTGATTTCTGCTCAGGTCATGATCTCAGGGTCCTGAGATCAAGCCCCTTGTCCAGTTCTGCACTCAGTGGGGAGTCTGCTTGAGATTCTCTCTCCCTCTGTGTCTGCCCCTCCCAATTGCTCTCTTCCACTCTCTCTCAAATAAATAAATCTTTAAAAATTTTTTTAAATTAAAGTTTTTTTGTCCTTATTCTTAGATGGCTTAAGCAATGGAATATTATTTTTTAAAAAAATTTGAGAGAGAGTGCAAGCCAAGGAGGGGCAGAGGGAGAGAATCTTAAGTAGGCTCCACACCCCTGCACAGAGTCTGACGGGGTCCATCTCATGACTTTGAGGTTATGACCTGAGCCTAAATCGAGAGTTGGATGCTTAACTGACTGAGCCACCCAGGTGCCCCTAGAATATGTATGGTTTTTTTTTTTTATTATTTTTATTTTTATTTTTTTTTAAGATTTTATTTATTTATTTGTGAGAGAGAGAGAGAGCATGAGATGGGGGAGGGTCAGAGGGAGAAGCAGACTCCCCGCCGAGCGGGGAGCCCGATGCGGGACTCGATTCCGGGACTCCAGGATCATGACCTGAGCCGAAAGCAGTCGCTCAACCAACTGAGCCACCCAGGCGCCCTGGTTTTTTTTTTAAAGATTTTATTTATTTATTTTACAGAGAGAGAGACACAGCGAGAGCAGGAACACAAGCAGGGAGAGCGGGAGAGGGAGAAGCAGGCTTCCCACTGAGCAGAGGAGCCCAATGTGGGGCTCGATCCCAGGACCCTGGGATCATGACCTGAGCCGAAGGCAGATACTTAACCTGGGTGCCCTGTAATATGTATTTTTTATCAAAAGAAACATCTCATTTTAATTTTTTTATTTTCATTTTTTATTGAAGTATAGTTGACACACAACATCTAATATTTAAGTAAAGTGTTTGCTTTATAAAGTCAAATAAACAAAATGGTAGGTAGCTCATGGGATCTATTTGGCTGGTTTCAAAGAATTTAATTAATTGGTTTTACATGGAAATCTTGATTTCTGGCTTTCTTAGAAAAATTAAAAGCTTTGGCCACATTGGTAAAAAAGCCACTTCTAGCTGGTGCTTCCTTTTTCCTTGTATGTAACTTTATATACAACAGGAGGGAGAAGCAGTTTTTCTGCATTTGGAATTATTTGAACAAACTATCTTTGAAGTTTGCTTGGCCTCATTTTGCAGCGATAACATTCAGCAATATCTGATGACCAATAATGTCCCAGAGGCAGCCTCTACTCTGGTATACATGGCAGAACTTGACATCAAGCTTCAGGAATCATCTTGTACTCATCTTCTTGCCTTCATGAGAGCCACTGTTAAATTCTGGCATAAGATTCTCAAGGACAAACTTACAAGGTAAGGAATTCACCCATATTTCATGGTAATTGCTTTCAGATGGATATTTGATGACTGTTGTATTTTAACTGAAACACGTGTGTTACTTCACTGTTACAGTGATTTTGAGGAAATTTTGGCCCAACTTCATTGGCCCTTCATCACACCCCCCCAGTCTCAAACTGTTGGCTTGAGTCGACCAGCCAGTGCCCCTGAGATATACACTAACCTGGAGACACTGTTTTGTCAGCTTCTGAAACTACAAACCTCGTATCCTTGTTGGAGTTAAAACTTACTAAAATTGCTTTTTTTCTAGAGTGGATTCGTGGCTAGAGAGTAAAACTTTTTGAAAGTGGCCAAGAAGCCAAACAGGAGTACTGGGTTTGGACTTGATCTGTATATACCCGTGGAGTGGTGGATTATTCTCCTTCGGAGTGAATTGCATGTGGGGCAGGGGAGGGTCGGTCTGAAATACGTGTGACCCAAGTTTACATGACACATAGGTTACATTACACGTAGGTCTCTTGGGATTAAAAATGGCAATTGGGAGGAGACCTTAGTAACTTCGTGTTATTTAATAAAGTGATTATTTGAATGTGTTTCCTTCCTTACTACTATTTTTTATTTTAGGAAAGAGAGATTAATTCTAATAACATTTTCGGTGCACTTTTTATTGAAATCATGTAATGTAAAATTATGTGTATTACAGTTAATTTTACTTACTGTCATATATTTGTTGGAAAAATATATCACGTATATATATGTATATATACACACATATATATGTACTTATCTTTTTCCTTGACTCGACTATGTCAGAGATGAATTACTTACTGAGCCAAAACAACTTCCAGAAAAATACTGTCTTCCTGCCTCCCCGTCTGTCATTCTGCCCCTCCAGATCATGCTGACGCCCCTTCAGAAGAGGTTCAGGTATCACTTCAGAGGGAACCGCCAGACTAACGTCATAAGCAAGGTGTGCTTTCTCAACTCTTGTCCTTGGTTTTTATTAATAGCAAATGTGAAGCGTTCTGTACTTTTTCTGGTTTAAGTTAAAATCTGATTCCACTCACACTTCTGTTTTTTCCCTAAAGAGCTAAATTCCTGTTTTGTCACTGCTCTTAATAGATCTTTTTCCGGACTTGTGTTGAGAAGTTGTCGGAATCCGCTAGCTCATTAGCATGTCTTGCCCATACAGCCATAAATCATTTTAGCATCAACAATCTGTTCAAAAGCTAATACTCAACTCTCTTGACTTCCGCTTCTCTTTCTGATATATTTAGAAACCCGAAGGAGCAATTTGCACAGTGAAACATGGGGGCCCAGGTGTAAACGGTGCCCCACAAATGCCAGAGCATTTTTTTCCTGGTTCTTAAATTTAGCTTATTCTTTCGTATTTATGGGGCTCCCCCTTTTTTGGATGGGGTGTTGGTGGAAAGAAGAATAGAACGAATTAGTAAGTAGTGAGACAAAGCAATAAACCTAAAGCTGTAGAGAAGCAGTAAGAAAGGTAAGAAAATTGTGAGTTATGTTGATTCCTTTCTAAAGTGTGGTTTGGTTCTACTCTGTCATCAAGCCTAAACTATACAGTCCCTGAGATTACAGATGCCCGTTACTCATGTTTGTATTTCCAGCATCTAGCACACAACAGGGATTTACCGCTCAGTAAATGTTTTTGAATACCTGCCCAACAAAACGTGTAAGGTTTGTAGAATCGGCTCTAGGGACAATTTTAAAAGCTGCTACTTATATTTACTTTTCTATGATTATACCTGTTTTAAGGTATGTGTTGTTTTGTTTTCTTAATTTACCTTTTCAAAAGAGAGAGCAGAAGAAAATCAAGTTTAAAAGTTATTTTGGAATGTTATGGCCAAAAAGTCCAATTTAAAGGCCATCAGATCTTTGTAATGCTCATCATTTTACGTATTTCCAAAGGGCTACATTTTATTTTTTATTTTATTTTTTAAAGATTATTTATTTATTTAAGAGAGAGAGAGAGAGGCAGACTCCCCGCTGAGCAGGGAGCCCAGTGTAGGACCCGATCACAGGACCCTGGGATCATGACCTGAGCTGAAGGCAGACACTTAACTGACTGAGCCACCCAGGCGCCCCCAAAGTGCTGCGTTTTCAGTATATATGGTATTGTAAATTTATGAGTTTATTGACTTATGCCACGTTTGGGAATTTGTTGGGAGGACATTGGGAAACATTTGATTATTAAGCCTGACATGACCTTAAAGTTCAGAGTAGAAATTGCATTCTTACATATAGGAATTTTCAACTAATTTTTTTGTAAGTGCTGCGTGTATACAATTAAATGGAGCCCTTTAATTGTAACTTTTTAGGTGGAATGACTTAAGAATTGAAACTGTTTACTTCTTTCCTTAGCCTGAGTGGTACCTGGCTCAAGTACTTATATGGATCGGGAATCACACTCAGTTTCTGGACGAGAAGATTCAGCCAATATTAGACAAAGTGGGCACTTCAGTAAGTGCTAGGGTAAGAGACTCGGTCCTAAGCATTCCAATTTTAGAGTTGGTTGTGTCCACAAATAGCCTGTCATCTACATTACCTTATGCTTACATATTTCTTTCAGCTCGAATTTTCCCGGGGCCTTATGATGCTTGTTCTTGAGAAGTTAGCTGCTGATATTCCATGTCTGCTCTATGATGACAATCTCTTCTGTCATTTGGTGGATGAAGTGCTTTTGTTCGAAAGGGAGCTACACAGTGTTTATGGGTATCCTGGCACTTTTGCCAATTGTATGCATATTCTATCAGAGGAAACCTGTTTTCAGAGATGGTTGACTGTGGAGAGAAAGTGTAAGTGTTCATGTGGCCATCAGGTGGGGAGAATTGTCTCCTTTTGTGGGTGTTAATTTTTGGTGTTTTTCTCCACCAGTTCTGGTAGAAACTAGAGTCATCTGAAATTTTCTTGGTCAGAGTTTACCAAGGTGCCTTATTTGCTTCCCATCAAACTTCAGTTTTTCTTGAATTTACACTTGCACGGTACATGTTTCCAGAGTGCAGCAGTCAAGCCGGTGGAGCATAGTATTAGCTGTCCTACAGATTGTACTACACTGTTTCGGTTCTTGGTAGAAGCTGTGGGATGTAATTTGTCTAATCACTTCAAATATTTTGAAGATTTGGGGTAGGGATGGCGGGGAGAAGTCAAGTATCTTGTTCGACCCTAAACCAGAGCATGTTAAATATAGTGCAACCAGTATGAGGTTGTGGGTTTGTTTATATTTACAGGAAAGTCATTCCTAAAAAACTGCTGAAAATTAAGAATGAGTGTAACTATTTAATTGACATATTCCTTTTTTCTGCATATCAGTTGCTCTTCAAAAAATGGACTCAATGCTTTCATCAGAAGCTGCCTGGATATCCCAATATAAAGATATCACCGATGTGGATGAGATGAAAGTTCCAGATTGTGCAGAGACTTTTATGACGCTACTACTGGTGATAACTGGTAAGTAGAAGTCTTTTAAGATATAACTTTGTTCTGGGACGCCTGGCTGGCTCATTCGTTAAGCGTCTGCCTTCAGCTCAGGTCATGATCCCAGGGTCCTGGGATCAAGCCCTGCTTCGGGCTCCCTACTCTGTGGGAAGCCTGCTTCTCCCTCTCCCCCTCCCCCTGCTTGTGTTCCTTCTCCCGCTGTGTCTCTGTCAAATAAATAAATAAAATCTTAAAAAAAAAAAAAAGATATAACTTTGTTTTAAAAGTACTGATTCTTCATATAGTACTTTTTTAAGTAGTTCAACAAAATTAATATCATATAGTGGTTGTTATAATATCTTCAAATACAGCTTCTATTTTGGTAGAACTCTAGTACAATATTCTAGCTTTCAGATTTTTAATAATTCAAGATCTTTTTTTTTTTAAAGATTTTATTTATTTATTTGACAGAGAGAGACACAGCGAGAGAGGGAACACAAGCAGGGGAAGTGGGGGAGGGAGAAGAAGGCTTCCCGCAGAGCAGGGAGCCCGATGCAGGGCTTGATCCCAGGACCCTGGGATCATGACCTGAGCCGAAGGCAGATGCCCAACGACTGAGGCACCCAGGCGCCCCAATAATTCAAGATCTTAAACATTGGTATATATTAGGAGCAAATTCCTGAATGGTTACCTAAAAATAATTAAATGAGAATTAATTTTATGACCTGAATTCTCTTTCCATTCAGCTTAAGTGTCTTCAATAGATTGACCTGACTTTTAAATATTGTTTTTTTCTCCTTGATATAGAAAAGATTGCAGAAGGGGCACCTGGGTGGCTCAGTTGGTTAAGCATCTGCCTTTGGCTCAGGTCATGATCCCGGGGTCCTGGGATCGAGTCCCGCATCAGGCTCCTTGCTCAGGGGGAGCCTGCTTCTCCCCCTCCCTCTGCCCCCCACTCATGCTTGCTCTCTCTCTCTAGTGCTCTCTCTCTCTCTCTCAAATAAATAAATAAATAAAAAGATTGCAGAAGAATACAATAATAAAGTAACTTTAAGGATTGAAATAGTAATAGGAACTCTTTTTACCTGCAAGAATGTTCTGACTGAAGGGGGACCTAGCAGCCTCTAGCCCTGTTTGGCCCATACTCGTCTGCATTGTCCCACTGGAGACTTGCTGGTGCTCCAGGTGCCCCTGAGCCTCAATACCACCATCCTCCTCTGGCTTGTCCATTTCTTGGGCCTGTGTAGTCACCTGAAGAAATGTCATTCCAACCTAGCCAGTAAATAATTCCATATTCTTAACTGTAAGAAGAATATGAAAAACACCAAAACATAAGAAATCTAAAAAAACTCATGTTTTTGTTTTTAAAGATTTTATTTATTTATTTGACAGAGAGAGAACACAAGCAGGGGAAGCAGCAGGCAGAGGGAGAAGCAGGCTCCTGCTGAGCAGGGAGCCTGATGTAGGTCTCGATTCCAGGACCCTGGGATCATGACCTGAGCCAAAGGCAGACGCTTAACCAACTGAGCCACCCAGGTGCCCCAAAACTCATGTTTTTTATTTTATTTATTTATTTATTTATTTAAAAGATTTTATTTATTCATTTGACAGAGAGAGACAGCGAGAGAGGGAACACAAGCAGGGGGAGTGGGAGAGGGAGAAGCAGGCTTCCTGCGGAGCAGGGAGCCTGATGCCGGGCTCGATCCCAGGACCCTGGGATCATGACCTGAGCCGAAGGCAGCCACTTAACCAACTGAGCCACTCAGGCACCCCAAAATTCATGTTTTTTAAAAACTTTTTATTAGGGAAATTTTTTAATGTACACAGAAGTGATATAATATAATGAACCCTCAGGTATCTGTACTAAAGTTTAAAAGTTTAAAGTAAAAAAGTTTATATTTTTTTTCTCCTCAACTTTTCTTAGAGTATTTTAACTGAGCCACCCAGGCATCCTCTTTTCTTGGAGTATTTTAAAGAACCAGACATCATTACACCTGTGAATTCTTTTTTTTTTTTTTAATATTTTATTTATTTATTTGAGAGAGAGAACATGAGCGGGAGGGGCAGAAGGAGAGGGACAGAGAGAGTCTCAAGCAGACTCTGCACTGAGCATGGAGCCTGATGGGGGCTGGATCTCATAATCCTGAGATCACAACCTGAACTGAAACCAAGAGTTGGATGCTCAACCAACTGAGCCACCAGGAGCCCCTCACCTAAATTCTTAAATGTAAATCTTGTAACCTATTGTAGTTTTTCCTTCATTTTATTTATTTTATATATATAGATATATATATATTTTTTTTTTTTTTTTTAAGATCTTATTTATTTATTTGCCAGAGAGAGAGGACAGGCAGGGAGAGCAACAGACAGAGGGAGAAGCAGGGAGCCCAACATGGGACTCGATCCCAGGACCCTGGGATCAGGACCCGAGCCAAAGGCAGACACCCAACTGACTGAGCCACCCAGGCGTCCCGGGATTTTTATTTATTTGAGAGAGCATGAGCGGGGGCCTGGGGGGGGGGGTTGGGGTAAAGGGGCAGAGGGAGAGAGAAGCAGGCTCTCCTCTGAGCATGGAGCCCAACTTGGGGCTCCATCCCAGGACCCTGGGATCGTGACCGAAGTCAAAGGCAGACGCTTGCAGGGTTCCTGGGTGGCTCAGTCGGTTAGGCGTCTGCCTTCGGCTCAGGTCATGATCCCAGGGTCCTGGGATCGAACCCCACATTGGGCTCCCCCTGCTGAGCGGGGAGCCTGCTTCTCCCTCTCCCTTTGCCTACTGCTCCCCCTGCTTGTGCTCTCTCTCTCTCAAATAAATAAAATCTTAAAAAAAAAAAACAACTGAGCCACCTGGGCACCCCTTCCTCCTGTTAAAAAAGAACTCATTTTTTTGTTGAAGAAATCGGATGATTTTTGTATATACAGATCTTTGACGTACGTGGGGCTATAGTCTGATAAGCCTATCCTAAGTTGAAAATATTTTAAGTAATGGGGCGCCTGGGTGGCTCAGTTGGTTGGGCGACTGCCTTCAGCTCAAGTCATGATCCTGGAGTCCCGGGATCGAGTCCCACATCGGGCTCCCTGCTCAGCGGGGAGTCTGCTTCTCCCCTGACCCTCCCCCCTCTCATGTGTTCTCTCTTTCTCTCTCTGTCATTCTCTCTCTCTCAAATGAATAAATAAAATCTTTAAAAATATATATATATTTTAAGTAAAAATGCATTTAATACACCTAACCTACTGAGTATCACGGCTTACCTAGCCTACCTTGCATATGCTCACAACACTTACATTAGCCATTAGTTGGGCAAAATCATCTAACATGAAGCCTACTTTATAATAAAGTAGAGACTCTCTCATAATTTATTGAATACTGCACTGACAGCGAGACCCAGAATGGTTGTGTGGGTGCAGCCATTCTGTAACGGCCGTGAGCACACAGGTTGTTTGCCCTCACTGTCCCATGGCTGACAGCTATGGCTTGCTCCCACTGCCCAGAGTCACGAGAGGGTTGGACACCAGATGGCTAGCCTGTGAAAATAGCCAAATAACAAATCTGAAGTAGTTCCTATGAATGCGTATGGCTTTTGCACCATCGTAAACTTGCAGAATCTTAAGTTGAACCATCATAAATCAGGCACCATCGGGGCGCTTGGATGGCTCAGTCATTGGGCGTCTGCCTTCGGCTCAGGTCATGATCCTGGCGTCCTGGGATTGAGCCCCGCATTGGGCTCCCTGCTCCGCGGGAAGCCTGCTTCTCCCTCTCCCACTCCCCCTGCTTGTGTTCCCTCTCTCGCTCTCTCTCTGTCAAATGGATGAGTGAATTCTTAAAAATAAAATAAATAAAATAAATAAATAAAAAATAAATCAGACACCATCTACAAGCTCCTCATGCCTTAAAAAATTTGAGATGTAATTTATACGCAGTGAAAAACACTAATCTGAAGTATACAGTTCAGTGAGTTTTGACAAGTACATATACTTGTGAAACCCACACCCTTATAAAGTGTAGAAGTAGGTCCATACTTGAACGGTTGATAGATTTTTTGACAAAGGCACCAAACAGTGTCAATAGGGAAAACTGTAACTGTGTCATGAATGGAACCCAAACCTTCATATGTCTTATTAACTTTCTCCACAGACAGATATAAAAATCTTCCCACGGCTTCCAGAAAGCTACAGTTCCTGGAGTTACAGAAGGACTTAGTAGATGATTTTAGGATACGATTAACTCAGGTGATGAAAGAAGAGACTAGAGCTTCCCTTGGCTTTCGATACTGTGCGATTCTCAATGCCGTGAACTATATCTCAACAGTACTAGCAGATTGGGCTGACAATGTTGTAAGTTAATGTACTTTTATTCATTTATTTTAACATTTTTTAAGTTTATTATTATTATTATTTTATTAATCTCTACACCCAACGTGGGGCTTGAACTCATGACCCTGAGATCAAGAGTTACATGCTCTTCTGACTGAGCCAGCCAGGTGCTCCGTTAATGTGCCTTTTTTTTTTTAAAGATTTTATTTATTTATTTGAGAGAGAGAGAATGAGAGACAGAGAGCACGAGAGGGAAGAGGGTCAGAGGGAGAAGCAGACTCCCCGTTGAGCAGGGAGCCCGATGCGGGACTCGATCCCGGGACTCCAGGATCATGACCTAAGCCGAAGGCAGTCGCTTAACCAACTGAGCCACCCAGGCACCCCCGGTTAATGTGCTTTTATATTAAATAATAGATTAGTAGTTTTAACAGTTTTACCTTTTGAAGTGTTGAATTTATAGCGTGCAGAAAGTACACAGTAGGTAGAATAACAATTAGGCCAAATAATGTATGATTAAATTACATATTTTTCTCAATTAAGTCTCAAATGGTTAAAGAATCCCAATATTTTAGTCATTAGAAAAGAAAGCCAACTTTTCATGAAATAATTGTCTATGAACCTTTTTCTTCTATGGACTTGGGAAATATTCATGTATGGTAACTGCCATCTCAGAAAAAGCTAAGGTTGAATAATGGTGTCAAAATCAATAAAATCCAGGACTTTAAGAAAGATAAAATAATAGCATTTGAGGGGCGCCTGGCTGGCTCAGTTGGTGGAAAATGTGACTCTTGGTCTTGGGGTCATTGAGTTCGAGCCCCACACAGAGATTACATAAAAAAAAAAAAATAATAATAATAATATTGGCTACCTTTTGAATGCCTTCAAAACATGAGTAAATAGAAGGGCACTGTGTGGCCCAGTTGGTTAAGTGTCCAACTCTTGGTTTTGGCTCAGGTCATGATCTCGGGTGAGATTGAGCCCTGGATCAGGCTTGGGATTCTCTTTCTCTACCTCTGCCCCTCCTGCTTGTGCTCTTGCTTTCTCTCTCTCTCAAATAAATAAATCTTTTAAAAAGAAACAAAACATGAGTAAATAGAATAATAAAAGGGACTCCCATGTGCCTATGACCCAGCTTCTTACACCAATTTTTTTTTTTTTTCCTTAAGATTTTATTTCTTTGACAGAGAGAGAGAGAGCACAAGCAGGGGGAGTGGTAGGCAAAGGGAGAGGGAGAGAACCAGGCTCCCCACTGAGCAGGGAGCCCGATGTGGGGCTCAATCCCAGGACCCCATGACCTGAGCCAAAGGCACTTAACCGACTGAGCCACCCAGGTACCCCACCAATTTTGTTTTTTTGAGCTTCTCCATCCCCCACCCTTGATTATTTTGAAGATCTTAGATCTATTTCATGATTAGTTCAAAATGTATCTCTAAAAGAAACTCCTTAAAAAAAAAAAACATAACCACAATACCATTATCACATCATCCAAAAAAATTAATTTCTTATAGTGAGAGGTATCTTTCAAATAAGTCTAAAAATCAAAACCTTGGGTCTGGTTAGCAAGTATTATAAGGCCTTTTACGTCCAAGAATTTTATTTATCTTTCCTTTTTCCACACAATTCTGTGTGTTGACAGATTTGGTGCGCCTAAATTAATTAATTAATTAATTTAAAGATTTATTTATTTGAGAGTGTGCGAACGCTTGAGAGCGGGGGCAAGGGCAGAGGAAGAGGGAGAGAAAGAATCCCAAGCCGACTCCTGCTGAGCGCAGACCCCGTGCTCCATCTCACAGCCCTGAGATCATGACCTAAGCCGAAATCAAGAGTTAGCAGCTTACTGGGGCGCCTGGGTGGCTCAGTTGGTTAAGCGACTGCCTTCGGCTCAGGTCATGATCCTAGAGTCCCGGGATCGAGTCCCACATCGGACTCCCTGCTCAGCGGGGAGTCTGCTTTGCCCTCTGATCCTCCCCCTCTCATGCTCTCTGTCTCCCATTCTCTCTCTCAGATAAATAAATAAAATCTTTAAAAAAAAAAAAAAAAGCGGCTTACTGACTGTGCCACCCAGGTGCCCCTGTATTTATGCATCTTTTAAAGACATCCCAAAGGTATCAAATATTATTATTTTTATTTATTTTTTAATGTAATCTCTATGTGGGGACTCAAACTGAGCCACCCAGGTGCCCCTGCCTAAATATAATTATTAATTAGTAATTTCTGTTTACTTTTTTTATTAATCCAAGGAATATATTGGCTATCAAGGCATTTGGTAGCCAGATTTTCCAATATGTACTTCTGGCCAAAAGTGAAGAAACTTAATTAGCCTTTATAGCCTTAACATAGATTAATTCCTTTGGATATTTTACATACTAGAATGATCTCAGAGGGTCTCCAGGAACTCCTTGGACAGGGTGCCCTTGGGTTTGGAATCACTCTTGGATGATCATCTGTATGGATACAGAAATCAGCTTGGGTTTTCACCAGTGTGTCCCATGAAGTAGGTTTCATGAAGGAAGTATTAGCAGAGAATTAACATGGCCATAAAACAGTGAAATATATATTAAATGGTAAAAAAGCTATACTGAGATACATTATAAAGTATTATATGATTGTGTCATGAAATGAAAATAGGAAAGTAAAACAACAAAACAACTATAATTTTAACTCTAAGACTTAAAAATACCACTTATAAAAAGTGGTAGGTAAAGTGGGAATTGAAAAATTCCAGTGTAAAATAATTAGAAAGATTGATTAAGGATTGGTGATAAGTTCATAGGATACTAGAAAACATAATTTTTGAGTGTGTACAGATGAGTCACAAAGATGGACAAGGTAAATGAAATGTCTGTACATTGTCAAATCTTAATACAATAAAATAAAAAATAAAAGGAGAAATGAAATATAGTCAAACACAGGCATTTAAAAATATTTAATGCCTGAGTTCGAGAGTCTGGAAAATGTACCAAGAATATATTTTATTTGTTTACTTTGTTGTTGTTTTAAGTTTTTATTTAAAAGAATATATTTTAAATTATGAATTTATGACAAAAATTGTATAATGCTAGTGCATTATATAGAAGAAAATGTGTTCCCTTACTGTGAAAGAACAAACGAAACAAAAAAGTCTTCATCTTAATTAAATACAGGGTAATAAACCAAAAAAATAGGAAACAAAAATAAATATAATAATAACAAATATAAACAAGATGAAAACTTGAGAAACACAATCATAGTTTATTCTAATCTGGACTCTGGCTGGGACAACTATTTAAAGCCTTTTTTCTACAAAAACATTAACTGAAATCCACGTACGTAATATCATTCTGCTAAGCAAGGAAAATAAGACACAAAATAATTATTTCATAGGATGAATATAATGTAGAGTGTAATGATCAATGCATTTCTGTTTATAAAGTCACCTAATTAGAATACATTTTTTCATTGTGTACTTTCATGTGTTGTTTTCCTCATTTTAGTAAGTGCTTTCTTCACTCAGCCCCCACGCTGCTCCATTTTCTGCTAAGCTTTGTCATAAAACAAATTGTCATTCCTGATTCTTGTGCCAGATGATGTAATAAGAGACTCATTCAAGGCCAGATTTTTAGCTTCAGTGAATTATTTGTGGAACATCATTAACTACTTTACTTGGTGCCATAGTCTGTTAACAACGATGAATTGGCCATCATCCCTCTCCTTAGGAAATTTATCATCTGATGCTGAATTAACTGGTCCTTCTGTCAACAGAATAATAACTGAATTTAGACTTACTCTTCAAATCATGAATGAGTTCTTTGTCCTTGCATGTTTTCATAGTACAAATTCTGTTTAACATCAAAAATTATTTAACCAGTGATGCCTGGGTGGCTCAGTTGGTTAAGCGTCTGCCTTCGGCTCAGGTCATGATCTCAGGGTCCTGGGATTGAGCCCCATGTCGGGCTCCCTGCTCTGCGGCGAGTCTGTTTCTCCCTCTCCCTCTACTGCTCCCCCTGTTTGTACTCTCTCACTCTCTCTGTTGAATAAATAAATAAAATCTTTTAAAAAAATTATTTAACCATCTTCATGGTCCTTCAGCCTATAAATGCTTAACAATAAAATTAAAGCTCTTGTATTTCCTAGGTAGAAAAAAGAAGAGTGGACAGAGTTCACCTTCCATTCATTTAGATTCTATACTAATAGCTGTCTGACTATTGCCAGATTATGCCAAGCCCGACATACCCAGCCCTTCAGAGTCAGGAATTTTTGAGTTGTAGGTGACAGAACCCCAATTGATGCTGGCC
Source organism: Mirounga leonina (assembly GCF_011800145.1). Taxonomy (NCBI): domain Eukaryota; kingdom Metazoa; phylum Chordata; class Mammalia; order Carnivora; family Phocidae; genus Mirounga; species Mirounga leonina. Next base: position 3,485,727 of record NW_023270451.1, on the reverse strand, counting down.
TGAGTGGGGGTCAGGGGCTGGAGAGAGGAGGTGAGGAATTTGTATAACTGCAAGTATTAGGCATGGCTGCCCTAAACTCGTTCACTTCTGGCTTCATTCTCAGGCAGGCTCTGGGAGGTGTGGCCACAGGTACCAAGGTACTCCAAGCTCACATTGTCCTTCAGCAACCTCAAAAGGACAAGTGCCTCTTCTCAGATAGTTTGAGCAGAAAATACCAACTTGGCTTTTCACATGTCCATCAGTGAACAGTCACTAGTGTGGCCATATCCAGTCCCCTGTCAGTGGACATTTAGGCTGTTTTTAATCTTTTGCTAATTATCTACAGCATTATTCGTATTAGAAAAAATATTTTTTCTACCCTACTGAAAATGCCACTGTAAAAATGACATTTTATTTTTCTTAACTCTCATAAATCTGCTGGGTTTACTACAATTCTCAGTCTGTGTCTGGAAAAAATGAGTACCCAAAGAAGTTAGCCATCAGGCAAATGCAAATTAAAATCACAGTGAGACCTCTACCTCTGAAACCAATAATACATTATATGTTAATTAATTGAATTTAAATAAAAATAAATCAAAAATAAAATCACAATGAGATGGGGTACCTGGCTGGCTCAGTTGGTTGAGCATCCAACCCTTGATTTTGGCTCAGGTTATGATCTCAGGGTCATGAGATCCAGCCCCACGTTGGGCTCTATGCTGGGTGAGGAGTCTGCTTGACATTCTCCTTCCTTTCCCTCTGCCACCCACCCCCACTGCTTACACTCACACTCTCTATCTCAAAAAAAAAAAAATCACAGTGAGATACAACTAAATATAAACTAAGATGGCTATACTAAAAAAGGTAGTAAGTGTTATTAGTTCAGATGTGGAGAAATTTGAGTGGTCACACATGGCTGGTGCAGTCACTGGGGAGAATAGTCTGTCATATCCTCAAATAGTTAAAGAATTACCATATGATCCAGCAATTCTACTTCTAGGTATATCCAAGAGAAATGAAGACAATTATCTACACAAAAACTTACACACAAATGTTCATAGTGGTATTATTCATAAAGACAAAAAGGTGGAAAGAACCCAATTATCTGTCAACTGATGAATGGATAAATAAAATAGATATATATAAATAAAATGTAAATGTAAATATAATGGATTATTCAGTAATGAAAAGAAATTAAGTCCTGATACATATTACAACATAGATGAACCTTGAAAACATACTAAGTGAAAGAAGCCAGTCACAAAGAACCATAAATTATATAATTACATTTCTATGAAACGTCCAGAACAGGCAAGTCGACAAAGACAGGAAAATCAGTGGTTGCCTACGGTTGGGGGTGGCATGCAGGGAAGGGATTGGGAGATGATGGTTAAGTGTGGGGTATCTTTTTGGGGTAATGGAAACATTCTAAAATTGACTCTGGTGATAAATGCACAACTCTGAATATATGCTAAAAGCCAATGAATTGTCCACTTGAAATGAATGAGATGTAGTACATGAATTATATTTCAAGCTGTTAAAAAAGAAGTATCTTAATGACCATATTGACCTATTTTTGCTTTCAGTTCTTCCTACAACTTCAACAGGCAGCACTGGAGGTCTTTGCAGAGAATAACACCCTCAGTAAGTTGCAGCTGGGACAGCTAGCCTCGATGGAGAGTTCTGTCTTTGATGACATGATTAACCTGCTGGAACGTTTAAAGCATGACATGTTGACCCGCCAAGTAGACCACGTTTTTAGAGAAGTTAAAGAAGCTGCAAAATTGTATAAAAAAGAAAGGTAGGTCCTTTTGTATTTACTGACAATTCAACTATCAAATCCAGTTTGCTAAAAATTGAAAGATGATAAATACCTATTTTTCTCAAATTATTCCAAAAATTAGAAGAGGAAGGAAAACTTCCTAATTCATTCCATGAGGCCAGCATTACCCTGATACCGAAACCAGATAAAGCCACCACAAAAAAAGAGAATTACAGGCCAATCTCCCTGATGAATATAGATGCAAAAATCCTCAACAAAATACTACCAAGCCAAACCCAACAGTCCATTTAAAAAAAATCATTCTCCACAATCAAGTGGGATTTATTCCTGGGTTGCAAGAGTAGTTCAATATTTGCAAATCAGTCAGCGACACACATTTACATCAGTAGGAGAAAGGATAACCATATAATCATTTCAGTAGATGCAGAAAAAACATTTGACAAAGTATAACATCCATTCATGTTAAAAAACCCTCAACAAATTAGGTTTAGAGGGAGCATACCTCAACATAATAAAGGCCATATATGAAAATCCCACAGTGAACATCATCCTCAGTGGGGAAAAGCTGAGAGCCTTTCCCCCTAAGGTCAGAACAAAACAGGGATGTCCACTCTCACCACTTTATTCAATCTAATACTGGAAGTCCTAACCACAGCAATCACACAACAAAAAGAAATAAAAGACATCCAGATCGGTAAGGAAGAAGTAAAACGTTAATTGTTGATGACCTTATACTGTATATAGAAAACCTGAAAGACTCCACCAACAAACTGGTAGAATAATGAATTCAGTAAAGTCATAGAATACACAATGTACAAAAATCTGTAGCATTTCTATACACCAATAATAAAGAAGCAGAAAAAGAAATTAAGGAAACCATCCCATTTACAATTGTACCAAAAATAATAAGATAACCTAGGAATAAACCTAACTAAAGAGGTGAAAGACCTGTACTCTGAAAACTATAACACTGATGAAAAAAATTGAAGATGGCACAAAGAAATGGAAAGACATTCCCTGCTCATGGATTGGAAGAACAAACATTGTTAAAAAGTCTATGCTACCCAAAGCAATCTAGACATTTAATGCAATCCCTGTCAAAATACCAACAGCATTTTTCACAGAGCTAGAACAAATAATCCTAAAATTTGTATGGAACCACAAAAGACTTCGAACAGCCAAAGCAGTCTTGGAAAACAAATAAAAAGCATGGCTGGAAGCATCACGATTCCAGACCTTAATTACAATACAAAGCTGTAGGCATCAAAACAGTACAGTACTGACAAAAATAGACACCTAGATCATAGAACAGAATAGAAAATCCAGAAATAAATCCATGATTATATGGTCAATTAATCTTCCACAAAGCAGGAAGGAAAAATGGGAAAAAGACAGTCTCCACAACAAATGGTGTTGGGAAAACTGGTCAGCAACATGCAGAAGAATGAAACTGGACCACTTACCATACACAAAAATAAAATCAAAATGGATTAAAGACCTAAATATGAGACCTGAAACCATAAAAATCCTAGAAGAAAACCATAGCAACATTTTTCTAGATAGGTCCCCTGAGGCAAGGGAAACAAAAGCAAAAAATAAGCAACTGGGACTTTATCAAAATAAAAAGCTTCTGTACAGCGAAGGAAACAGTCAAGAAAACTAAAAGGCAACCTACAGAATGGGAGAAGTTATGTATCCAAAATACATATAGGGGCGCCTGGGTGGCTCAGTTGGTTAAGCGACTGCCTTCGGCTCAGGTCATGATCCTGGAGTCCCTGGATCGAGTCCCGCATCGGGCTCCCTGCTCGGCAGGGAGTCTGCTTCTCCCTCTCCCACTCCCCCTGCTTGTGTTCCCTCTCTCACTGTGTCTTTCTCTGTCAAATAAATAAATAAATAAATAAAATCTTAAAAAAAAACCCAAACAAACAAAAAACCAAAATACATATAGAACTTCTAAAACTCAACACCCAAAAAATAAATAGTCCAATTAAAAAATGGGCAGGGGTGCCAGGGTGGCTTAGTTGAGCGTCCAACTCTTTTTTTTTTTAAGATTCTATTTATTTGACAGAGAGACACAGCTAGAAAGAGAACACAAGCAGGGGGAGTGGGAGAGGGAGAAGCAGGCTTCCCGCTGAGCAGGGAGCCCGATGCGGGGCTCGATCCCAGGACCCTGGGATCATGACCTGAGCCGAAGGCAGACGCTTAACTGACTGAGCCACCCAGGCGCCCCAAATATATTTATTTTCTCAGCTTTTCATGCTGGGCGGTACATCGTTTCTTATCCAAAGTGCACTTCCCCGAATTTGAAAGGATCTGTTAAATCTTTAAAAACACCACGTTTTGGGGCACCTGGGTGGCTCAGTCGTTAAGCTTCTGCCTTCGGCTCAGGTCATGATCCCAGGGTCCTGGGATCAAGCCCCGCATCGGGCTCCCTGCTCGGCGGGAAGCCTGCTTCTCCCTCTCCCTCTCCCCCCTGCTTGTGTTCCCTCTCTTGCTGTGTCTCTGTCAAAAAAATAAATAAATAAAATCTTAAAAAAAAACCACCACGTTTTGAAAATCTTGTAGTCACACTTAACGTGCCACAGGCCGTGCTGCTCTTGTGTCTTGCAGGTGGCTGTCGTTGCCGTCGCAGGCCGAGCAAGCGGTGATGTCCCTGTCTAGCTCGGCCTGCCCACTCCTGCTCACGCTCAGAGACCGCTCCCTTCAGCTGGAGCAGCAGCTCTGCTTCTCCTTGTTTAAAATTTTCTGGCAAATGCTTGTGGAGAAGCTGGATGTATACATCTACCAAGAAGTAAGTAAGAGGAGGCCGCATGTCGGGGCTGTGAGGATCAAGGCGGCCGTTACAGGACCTGCTCTTTGTTTCAGATCATTCTTGCTAATCACTTCAATGAAGGAGGAGCGGCTCAGTTGCAGTTTGATATGACTCGGAATCTGTTTCCCTTGTTCTCCCACTATTGCAAGAGACCAGAAAATTATTTTAAACAGTAAGCTCAATATTTAACAGTGACTACTAAGCGTTTAGACGAGGTTGATTCCTTTTTTTTTTCTAACAACTCTCCGGTTCCAGTGATGTTTGATGGGATAAATAGAGCATCAATTGAAATTTAAAAACATGCACTGTGTACCCAGATAACCTAAGATGTGATTCATGATTCCCCAAGTTTATCAAAAATGAATCTAAGTTATGTGTTAGGCTTTTTGTTGCTTGCATTTGGTTTAATGCTCCTATTTGCATGTTACTGGAGAGAGAAAATGCGAACAAGTGCAGTTCTGCCACATTCAAGTAGAAGAAATTGAAAATATGCTTAGTACCTAATAGTAAGCCAGGCCTGAAGAAAATGTTTTCCTAAATATTTAGTATTAATTTTGGTTCTAAGCATAATTATAAATGTACGAAAAAGTCTTAGGAGTATTTTTAGAAATTGTTGATTTAAAATTTAAATTATTGGGGGAATTTGAGATTATAAAGTATTTCTTTTAAAGTTATTATAAAATGAAAGATTTATTTTTGCTCATTTTAGTAAGTTATCTAATTTTGTTTGTTTCTCTTTCCATATTCTAATCTAGCTAAAGTCTTAGCTACATTTAATAGGCTATTGTGTTAGTATCATTATTATATTTTGGGAAGTAATAGATACATATTGAAAACAATGGTCCTGTTACATTAATCTATTAAATATAAACACTGTACAAATACATAGTCCTAATGTGTTGAAAGAGCCAAATAAGAAATCCATCAATACTTTTTACAGAGGGCATATGGACAGTGCAGGGAAGCTGTTTAGTTTCGAAAATATTGTGGAATAATGTGGATGACACAGATAATGGATATCTCATTTCCCTCCTACCTTTTTTTTTTTAAACAGTGTAAAAGAAGCCTGTATTGTTTTGAACCTGAACATCGGTTCTGCCCTACTTCTGAAAGATGTCCTCCAGTCCGCTTCAGGGCAGCCTCCTGCCACAGAGGCATTAAATGAAGTTGGAATTTACAAACTGGCTCAACAAGATGTTGAGATTCTACTTAATTTGAGGACAAACTGGCCTAACACTGGAAAATAATGCATCCTTTTTTGTTTTGGAGTTTTTGTTTTTGTTTTTAACAAAGAGGAAGCCAATTGGATTTCAAGTTATATGATGACGTTCTGAATTAATGAAACTGGACAATTGAAAACTTTATAGAATCATTTATTATCTTGGACTTATGGTGTTATTAAAATGCGGACCATATTTTCTCAGTCCTCTTGTTCCTAAGAAAACAAAAACAGAAAACTCAGAAGCCAGGAAAACTCAGAGCAATTTCATTTACAAATATAAATGCTAATAAGTATGTCTGTTGAATAAGATACAAGAGCAGAGATAATAAATTACAACGAATTTTCAATTTCCTATGCTAATTAAGGGAGACTATTGTAGATAAACGTAGCAAATAAATTTTTTAAAAAATCAATTTAGAATGCATGTTTATAATTGAAGTTCCTGTATTTGGTTTGGAAATTCACTCTATTTCCTGTAAGAAAACATGAGATGGTGACTAAAACAGAATTGCTCTCATTTTCCACAAATGTCCTTACATTTAGAATCCTTCCTAGGAGCGCCTAGGTGGCTCAGTTGGGTGAGTATCGGACTCTAGGTTTCGGCTTAGGTCATGATCTCAGGGTTGTGGGATCAAGCCCCATGCATTGGCCTCCACGGTCGGTGGGGAGTCTGCTGGAGATTCCCGCTCTCTTCTCTGCCCCCCTACCCTTGCGTGCACTACTCACTCTCTCTCTCATAAAGAAATCTTTATAAATAAATGAATGAATGAATCAATAAATGCCCTTCCTAGTTCCATTCATATGACAGTAGGCAGCCTTTCCGTTTGGATGAAACATTTCAGGCCAGAGCGCTGTGTTTGTCTTCCCCTGGGGTAGGGATGGGAACTAAACAGTTTTTGTTTAGTGTTTATGTAAGTGAGAATGAGATAGAAATCTTTAACTTTTTTTTTCTTCTAACTTTTCCCTGGCTCTGGACTCTGTTACATAATGATTTCTTGATTAATAAATCCTCAGAGAACAAAATAAAGGAATTGAGTTCCATTGGTTAGAAGCCTTCTACAACTATCAAATTTTATTCCTTTTTTTTTTTTCTGACTTAGCATTTAGTTAGTACTTTTCAAGCTGTAATACCTCAAATCTAAAATTGTTGGGCTGGCATGCAACCCATACTGGTTTTTTTTGTTTGTTTTTAAGTAAGCTCTGTGCCCACGTGGGGCTTGAACTCATGACCCTGAGATCAAGAGTCTCATTCTCTACTGACTGAGCCAGCCAGGCGCCCACAACCTATACTATCAATAAACATTTACTTGGTGATATATAACTTTGAGGAAATAACTCTGAGAGAACTTCTATTGCTCCATATTTTATAGAGATTTTCCAACTAGTGTATTGGGAACAAAGCTTTTCTGTTAGTTCTAGCAGACTGGAGCTTCTCTCCCACATTTCTTTGAGAACTGCTGGGCTTTCCCATTGAGAAAAGAATTAATCTGCCCCAGGAACTTCCTAATTCCAGACTTGACTGTCACCCCTTGCTTTCTAGATAGCTGAAAGTTTCAAGGGAATGAAATGTTTCTGTCAAAAGGTAGGAACTTCTGTTTTAAATTATATTACTTGTACTTCAAAGTCATGTCATGTCATTTAAATATCAGCCATGTAAAAATAAACTTACACTTCAGATCTGAATTTTTCCAAAGTTATTACATGTCCATCATCTTTTAAAACTTCATCTTCATTCAACAGACCCAGGGTTTTTAGGCCTGTAAAATCAGAATGAGAAGAAGGGAAAATTTACGAAGCAAGCATTATTTTCAACTAGGGAACGTTAAGGACTGAGCACACACTGTTCGTCAGCGGGTGGAGGGTACTGACCTTCTCTGTACCGCGCGAATGATATGGTGCCTTTCTCTGAAGTGTCCATCATCTCAAACATAGACACAATGTTAGAGTGGTCCATAAAGAAAGGAAAAGCCACGCCTGTTATTTTGGCAATTCTCAGTCGTTCCAATATAGATATTAAATACTCTCTTGGCTTTTCTGTAAAAGAATAGTTCCAATTCTTTCTGACATAGAATTAAGATACATCACAAATGGAAACAATCATTTAATAATTATTAAATAACTATGTTCAAAGTACTGTACTAGGCACTGGGGTCACAGACCTTGCTTACAAGTAAAACAAGACATTAGACAATTAATAACATATAAAGTGCTCTACCCCACATATGGGACCTGAGCATTTTTTTAAAAAGCTCCTCAGGTGATTCTAATTTGCAGACAAGCGTCGAAAACCAAAAAAAAAAAAAAAAAAAAAGGTACAACATGATGCATGGAAGAAGGTAGCCAGCTAAAAGGGATAAAATATAAATAAAAACAAAGACTCTTAGGGGCACCTGGGTGGCTCAGTTGGTTAAGCATCTGCCTTCGGCTCAGGTCATGATCAAGGGGTCCTGGGATCGAGCCCCCGTGTCGGGCTCTCTGCTGAGCAGGGAGTCTGCTTCTCCCTCTCCCACTCCCTGCTGCTCCCCCTGCTTGTGCTCGCTCTCTCTTTGTCAAATAAATAAGTAAAATCTTAAAAAAAAAAAAGACTTTCTTGAGAATTTCATAAATATATAAAAGTAGGAAAGTATAATGAACCCATCAACCAACTTTAACTGTTAAAATTTGTGGCCAGTCTCATTTCACCATCATCTCATCCAGGTCCCCTCTTCCTGTATTATTTTGAAGTCAATTACAGTGATAATATTTCATTAATAAATATTTGAGCATGTATCTCTAAAAGGTAAGGACTTCTTGGGCGCCTGGGTGGCTCAGTTGGTTAAGTGACTGCCTTCGGCTCAGGTCATGATCCTGGAGTCCCTGGATCGAGTCCCGCATCGGGCTCCCTGCTCGGCAGGGAGCCTGCTTCTCCCTCTGACCCTCCCCCCTCTCATGTGCTCTCTCTTTCTCATTCTCTCTGTCTCAAATAAATAAATAAAATCTTTAAAAAAAAAAAAATTCTTTTGAGATGTAACTGACATGTAGCATTGTGTAATACATGTAATTACATAACATGTTGATCTGATACATTTATAGTTTGCAATATGATTGTCACTAGTATTAGCTACACTTTTATCACATCACATAATTATCATTTCTTTTTGGGGGCAGGAATAATTAAGATCTAGTCTCTCAGCAAGTTTAATGTTTATCATACAGTAATACCTTCTGTAAGCACTATGCCGTGCTTTCGATTTCCAAGACTGACCTACGAGTTGCAGGTACATACCCTTAAACAACAGCTCTCCTACTCCCCCACCACTCACCATTCTACTCTGTTTTTACAACTGGCTTTTTTAGATTCCCCATATAAGTGATATCATGCAGTATTTGTCTTTCTCTCACTTAGCTCACTTAGCATATCCTCAAGGGGCATCCACGTTGCAAATGGCAGGATTTCCTTTTCTCTCATGGCTGAATAATATTCCATTGTATAAATATACCACATCTTCATTATTCATTCATCTGTAGACAGACACTTAGGCTGTTTCCATATCTTGGCTATCGTTAATTATGCAGCAATAAACATGAGGGTGCAGATCTCTCTTTCAGATTCTGTTTTCATTTCCTTTGGATATATACCCAGAAGTGGAATTGCTGGGGCATACGGTAGTTCTGATTTTTTTTTTTTTTTTTTTTTTGAGGAACCACCATACTGTTTTCCACGGTGGCTGCACCAATTTACATTCCCACCAACAGTGCACAAGGGTTCCTTTCTCTCCACATTCTTGTTATCTTTGCCTCTTTGACACTAGCCATTCCAACACATGTGAGGTGGTATCTCATTTTGGTTTTTGTTTTTTTTTTAAAGATTTTATTTATTTATTTGACAGAGAGAGACACAGTGAGAGAGGGAACACAAGCGGGGGAGTGGGAGAAGGAGAAGCAGGCTTCCCGCAGAGCAGGGAGCCCGATGCGGGGCTCGATTCCAGGACCCTGGGATCATGACCTGAGCTGAAGGCAGACACTTAATGACTGAGCCACCCAGGCGCCCCACTCTCATTTTGGTTTTGATTTGCATTTCCCTGATAATTAGGGAACATCTTTTTTTTTTTTTTTTAAAGATTTTATTTATTTATTTGACAGAGACACAGCGAGAGAGGGAACACAAGCAGGGGGAGTGGGAGAGGGAGAAGCAGGCTTCCGCCGAGCAGGGAGCCCGATGCGGGGCTCGATCCCAGGACCCCGGGATCATGACCCGAGCCGAAGGCAGACGCTCAACGACTGAGCCACCCAGGCGCCCCTAGGGAACATCTTTTAATGTACCCGCAGGCCATTGTATATCTTCTTTGAAAAATGTCTATTTAGTTCCTCTGCCCATTTTTTTTAGTTTATTTTTTTATAGTAACCTCTACACCCAACGTGGGGCTCAAACTCATGACCCCAAGATCAAGAGTCCCGTGCTCTCTTGACTGAGCCAGCCAGGCGCCCCGCCTTGCCCATTCTTAAATCAGATTTTTTGCTATTGAGTTGTAGGAGTTCTTTATACATTTTAGATCTTAACTGATATATAGTTTGCAAATATTTTCTCCCATTCTATAGGTTGGCTTTTCATTTTGTTGATCCTTTCTTTTGTGGTGCAGAAGCTTTTAAGTTTGATGTAGTCCCAGTTGTTGATTTTTTTATTTTGTTGTTTGTGTTTTTGGTGTCATATCTGAAAAATCATTGCCAAGACCGTGTCAGGGAGCTTCTTTCCTGAATTTTCTTCTAGGAGTCTTATGGTATCAGGTTGTCCCACAAATTTTATGAATTGTGAACACTTTTTAAAAATAAAAAAGTAGGGGTGCCTGGGTGGCATCTGACTTCAGCTCAGGTCATGATCCCAGGGTCCTGGGATCAAGTCCCACGTCTGGCTCCATGCTCAGCAGGGAGTCTGCTTCTCTCCCTCTCCGTCTGCCCCTTCCCCCTGCTCATGCACTGGCTCTCTCTCTCAAATAAATAAAATCTTACAAAAAATAGTTAAGAAAATTTAAAAAGTAAAAGTGAATTTAAAGATTTTATTTATTTATTTAAGAGAGAGAATGAGAGAGAGCACATGAGAGGGAAGAGGGTCAGAGGGAGAAGCAGACTCCCTGCCGAGCAGGGAGCCCGATGCGGGACTCGATCCCGGGACTCCAGGATCATGACCTGAGCCGAAGGCAGTCGCTTAACCAACGGAGCCACCCAGGCGCCCAGTAAAAGTGAATTTAAACACTTATTCAAATAACATCCATACATTGTGATTATGTTTTTAGATCTCTCTTGTGCCTTTCTGTACAAATTTTAACAGACTATAGAAACAAATGGGTTACTAAAGGCAATCACATCATGTATGTAGTCTTCTGTTGCTTCTCTTTGACCTATTTATCAAATTCAGAAAGAGAAAAAAAGGCTGTTTGAATTTTAATTCACTACTTTTCTTTTTAAGAGTAAGTAAATAATGCTAATAGAACTTGGTGTGTTTCTCTGATGAAGGATTTTTACTGTATATCCTTTAGACTATATGAGATGCTATAATGTTTATGTCTGGAGTCTATAATTTATACTCTGCCTGCTTCTAAAAATGTTTTTAAAATGCTTACAACAGAAATAATAAAGATATTAACTTTAAAGAGGGGCGCCTGGGTGGCTCAGTTGGTTGGGCATCTTCCTTTGGCTCAGGTCATGATCCCAGGGTCCTGGGATGGGAGTCCCACATTGGGCTCCTTTTTATTTTTATTATTTTTAAAAGATTTATTTATTTATTTATTTGAGAGAGAGAGAGAGCACAAGAGGGGGGAGCGGGAGAGGGAGAAGCAGACTCCCTGCTGAGCAGGGAGCCCGATGCGGGACTCGATCCCGGGACTCCAGGATCATGACCTGAGCCGAAGGCAGTTGCTTAACCAACTGAGCCACCCAGGCGTCCCCACATTGGGCTCCTTAATCAGTGGGGAGACTGTTTCTCCCTCTCCCTCTGCTGCTTCCCCTGCTTGTGTGCTGTCTCTCTCAAATAAATAAATTAAATTTGAAAAAGATATTAACTTCACAGAAATATTTTATTTTTAAGTAATCTCTCTACCCAACATGGGGATTGAACTCACAACCCCGAGAACAAGAATTGCATGCTCCACTGACTGGGGCAACCAGCCGCCCCTAAAGATATAACTTTTTAAAACATGAAGTGGGGTGCCTGGCTGGATCAGTTGGTTGAGCATCCGACTCTTGGTTTTGGCTCAGGTCATGGTCTCAGGGTCCTGGGATCGAGTACCGTGTCAGGCTCTGTGCTGGACTTGGAAGTTGGCTTGAGATTCTCTCCCCCCCCCCCCAACTGTGCGCTCTCTCTCTCTCAAATAAATAAATCTTTAAAAAAAATTAAAAAATGAAACATGAAGGGAGGATCCAAATGTTACTAATCACCTAAGTTATATGTCAGCTGATAATGACAATCAGTTTTTCAAGGGAAACAAAACCTCAAGTTCACATCTTAATAACAGCAGCTAATAATTATTGAGCCCTCACTATGTGCCTGGTACTCCTCATAACCATCACTTCCCCAAGACCCACAGCTAGTATGAATCCAGGCAATGTGCTCCCTAAAATTTGCAGGCTTTTCCACACTCTATAACTCAAATACAGGAAGTATCTGGAACCCCCAAACCTAGTCCTCCATAACTCTCAAAGATATCTTATCCTCCTTTAACCGTTCCATAGCAGCATCTGTCATCTCGGTTACAATTGTCTCCTTTTTAAAAATGAAATTCTAATTTTATTAAAGGCCTCCCCTAAGCATTTATACTCCCTCCCTCCCTAGCACAGAATTGTCACTGGGAAGTGACACGTTTCCCTATCGAATGACTTCAGGTTATGTTAGGTTTTGCTGTCAAATGAGTTGTGAAAATGTGGTTTTCAGGGCTGTTAGAATTTTGGGAGTTGAGGACGTGGGACTGTAGACCTATTCCCTCAATAGTAGTAAATGCAATCCAACTATCTAGTCTTATTTTCCATAAATCCCTCACGATCCAAGCTTTTCAAACGGGGATACATGTCATAAGGCCAGAGGCTTCGTAAAGACCCCAGGTGAAGATAGTGTTTCTTCCTGAGAATCAATCGTACTCTGGTGAGTAATATGAAACATTAATAGTAAGAAATGGATATATCTGTAGAAGAACAAAACTTGTAACTTTTTATGGTAAAACAGGTGACTCCAGAGAAACTTGTCAGGCAGCATCAGGCTAAGGGCTCAGACACCAAAGGTACAAGCCCCCTCTTCTTTGCCATTAAGAGGATCTGGGCAGGGAACTTGGAGGCATTGCCCTGTACTCTGGACACCAGCCAAACCCTTCCTTAGCTTCTCCTCAGTATTTCTTCACCTTTTCCCTGCCCCTCCCACCCCCTTTGGAGTTTGTAGAGATGTTTCAAGAAGTTCACATTGTAGGGCACCTGGGTGGTTCCGTCGGTTAAGCATCTGCCTTCAGCTTGGGTCATGATCTCGGGTTCTGGGATGGAGCCCCGCATCAGGACCGCTCAGCGGGGAGTCTGCTTCTCCCTCTGCCCCCCCCCCCCACCGCCCCGGGTTGTGTGCGCATATGTGCGCGCTCTCTCTCTCTCAAATAAATAAATAAATAAGATCTTTTTTTAAAAAAAGTTCACATTGTTACAGGGGGTAACAGCATCTCGTTGATAATTAGAAGACAAAGGGGCAATGCCCTCCAAATTCTGAGAGCAATATTTTCTTTTTTTTTCTTTTTAAGATTTTATTTATTTATTTGAGACAGAGAGAATGAGAGACAGAGAGCATGAGAGGGAGGAGGGTCAGAGGGAGAAGCAGACTCCCCGCCGAGCAGGGAGCCCGATGTGGGACTCGATCCCGGGACTCCAGGATCATGACCTGAGCCGAAGGCAGTCACTTAACCAACTGAGCCACCCAGGCGCCCTGAGAGCAGTATGTTCTAACTGAGAATTTTATCTACCCTAGTTATCATCATGTTTGAGGGTAGGATGAGACACTTTCATATACGTGAGTTCTCAAAATATTTACTGCTCGAACAAAGCACACTGTCTCAGGGAGCCGCTAGAGGATATGTTCCTCTAGAGGAAGGGGGGAAAAAGCAAAAAAGAGGGAGACCCAAGCACCATAAAACAAACAGGCTGTAAGCACAGGAGAGAGGTGAAGAGGATTAGGGTCAGATAGAGGGAAACCCCTGAATGATCGCCATACAGCACAGCAGGGCAGCTGGACCATCAGTCCAGCCTGGAGCAGTAAGACAGAAAGAGCCGGGGGATGTGCTGCGGGTGGTGATTACAGGATCAATCTTTCCTACTGAGAGGAGATCTCTGCTTGCAACAAAAAGAGGATATCGATAAATGAGTAGTAATGACACAGAAAATTTAAGTAAACATTTAAAATGTATTATTAATTCCAGGGAAATCAGCAAAGGAAATATAATCATAGCATGCTGTATGGATTAGCTGTGGATATTTGCCTAATAATAATGTAAATTCTGACTACTGGTCACACCAAAATTGAATTCTAACTTTATTGGGAAGGTGGGGATGAGTGGGAACAGGTGTGAGTGTGTGTTTGTGCTCGAAGTTTCCTCTTACATAGTATGAGGCTAAATCTAAACCTGGGGGGTTGGGGGAACATTAGTAAGTATGTGCAAGTCTGTGATTTAGAAATATCAAGGTAAATAGCTAAAGGAGTTGGGAATCATTCTGTAGAGTAGGAATCTGGGACAGGGAGGAACATGCTGTTTTTCACTATAAGCCTTGGAGTGCTTTCTGATTTTTTTTTTAAAGATTTTATTTATTTATTCATGAGAGACAGAGAGAGAGAGATTGAGAGAGAAGCAGAGGGAGAAGCAGACCCCCCGCTGAGCAGGGAGCCCGATGCGGGACTCGATCCCAAGACCCTGGGATCATGACCTGAGCCGAAGGCAGACGCTTAATGACTGAGCCACCCAGGCACCCAAATATATATATTTTTAAAGGATAGCTCTAGGTTCAAATCTTTTTTTAAGATTTTATTTATTTATTCATAAGAGACAGAGAGAGAGAGAGGCAGAGGGAGAAGCAGGCTCCCCGCTGAGCAGGGAGCCCGCCGATGCGGGACTTGATCCCAGGACCCTGGGATCATGACCTGAGCCGAAGGCAGACGCTCAACCACCTGAGCCACCCAGGTGCCCTGCTTTTTGATTTTTAAACCCCATACGTATGCTTTTATAAAAAATCAAAATGAAACATCTGTTGGTTGCCCCGCATGGGGCTGATTTACATATTACTCATTTAATCTTCGCGGCGCGTCCATGAACTCGGTACTGTTCTCCCCATTTTCCAGAAGAGGGCACCGAAGCGCAGGCCCTCGCCCACACCCCCTAGTACTAAGGACGACCCTCCCCCGAGCCTCTCTCCCACCCGCCGCGAGCCTCCCCTGCGTGAGGCCCGCGCACCCGGCCCGCGGTAGACACAAAGAGGCCGTTCAAGAAGTGCTCGTTCGAGGGCCGCGGCGCGGGCTGGCAGAAGGGCTCAAGCAGCCGGGAGGCGGGGGCGAGGGCGCGTGTGGAGGGGGCACGGGGAGCGGCGCGGGCCTGCAGGGACGGCTGTCCCGGGGATTTCTGGGCCCCGCCGGGGCGGGGAGGCGGGTGGGACCGAAAGCCGAGCGCCAGGCCGGACCCTTACCTGGCCGGAAAAAGAGCAGGGCGCTGGTGAGATAGTTCAGCAGCTCCATAATCCGATGTTTTTCCAAATAATTCTTGGCCCGCAGCTCCCTGTCGCCGCCCGCCTGCATGGCTCCGCGTGGGGGCGTTGCTAGGCGACCGGGCGGCGGCGCGGCCGTTGGGCTCCACCCCCTCCGCCCGGCTCCACCCCTCCGCCCGGCGCGGTCACGTGACGCGCCTCCCTTAGGGGGCGACCTGGGCCCGGAGTTCAAGACTCGGTCCCCGAGCGGAAGCCTGGGCGGTGTGGGGTGGGGCCTGCGCCGAGGCCGACGGTGCGCCGTGCGGAGCCCCTGGTGGGCGGGCGGGGCGCTCCCGCAGCCGGGCTGAGGGCTGGGCAGGTGGTCTTCCCCTGTTTTCGTCTCTAGCGCCCAGCGCGGTACTGGCTGACCCAAGGAATGAGACCTCAGGTCCCCATAACAGGATGAACTAACAACGGAAGGAACTTGTGGAATTTTAGAGGGTACAGTGGCGAGTCCTCAGTCCCATCTTCAGTATGAGCAGCCTGCAGCACAGCGCGGGCAACGGGGCCGGAAGACAGCCGGTTTTCTCCACTGGACTGGGGGCCAGGGAAGCATGCTGGCACCCTGAGCTCCAGCCTCGGCTGCGTAACTAGGCTGCGGGGAGCTGGTCGTATCAGCCAGAGACCCTCCGACCGTGGTTTTGAGGGCATGTCACTGAGCTAGATGGGATGCAGGTGCCAGGGGGGCCGCTCCTCAGTCGTCGTCGTGCCTTCGAAACTACACTCTAGCCTGGGACATCTGTCCCTGAGGGCCACGCTCTGAAGCCTGTGGCCTTACCGCTCAACAGAGAGCTCTCCCAGAACAGGCACTTCAAGGAGAGAAAAGACAAATGGCCAATATACATGAAAATATTCTCAGCCTCTTCCGCAATCCTGTAAACCAATTAAAACTACAAGAAAAGGGGCGCCTGGGTGGCTCAGTTGGTTGAGCGACTGCCTTCGGCTCAGGTCATGATCCTGGAGTCCCGGGATCGAGTCCCGCATCGGGCTCCCTGCTTGGCGGGGAGCCTGCTTCTCCCTCTGACCCTCCTCCCTCTCATGCTCTCTGTCTCTCATTCTCTCTCTCAAATAAATAAATAAAATCTTAAAAAAAAAAAAAAAAAAACTACAAGAAAAGCCAGTTTAGGGGCACCTGGGTGGCTCAGATGGTTGGGCGTCTGCCTTCGTTCGGCTCAGGTCATGATCTCCGGGTCCTGGGATCCAGCCCCATGTCCTGCTTCTTCCTCTGCCTCTCCCCCTGCTCATGCTCTCTCTCTATGTATCTCTCTGTCTCAAATGAATAAATAAAATCTTAAAAAAAGAAAAGAAAAGAAAAGAAAATGCCAGTTTACACGTACTGGACTGGTAAAAGTTAGGAAGTTGGACAATACCTAGGGCTGGCAGGGATACAGTGCAACAAAACAGCCAGTGATGATGGAAGCATAAATTGCAACATCCACTTTGGAAAAACGATTTTGAATTGTCTTGATAATATAAACATGTTTCTGCGCTATGACCCAGAAATTCCACTCTGGGAGCAACTCTTGGACAGGTATACCAGGATATATGTACAAGAACGTTCACAGCAGCACTGTTCATAATAGTAAACACTGACAGCAACCCCAAAGTTCATCAAGAACACAATGGATCGGGCTGCCTGGGTGGCTCACTTGGTTGAGTGCCCGACTTTGGCTCAGGTCATGATCCCGGAGTCGTGGGATCAAGTCCCACACTGGGCTCCCTGCTCAGCGGGGAGTCTGCTTCTCTCTCTCTCTCTCTGACAAGTAAATAAAAAATCTTTGCTCACGGACTATGATTCTTTATACTTTATATGTATTTTACGAGTTTTAAAATCTACTCAGCATTTAATACCAATCATTTTTAAGCAATTGAAAAATTGAAAAAAAAAAAAACAAGGAACCAGAAAGCCAATGCCAAGGGACTGAACCAAGTCTGAAACAGAAGGTAGCCTCCGGTATTTGGGGACATGCACCGAATCTCCAGAGGTCAAGGCCCCCCTTGAGAATTCTGTGCCCTGAGCATCTGAGAGAACTCGAGAAGGAGATTGGTTGGGAGACTGGCACAACCTTGAGCAAAGAGGAGGGACAAGGCTCTTTGTTTTCAAAGTCTGGAGGAGGCCCTCTAAGAAGGAGGAGGAATCATTTCTCTGAAATGATCTGAACATCATGTGCCCAAATTTGCAACAAGAGCTTAGGTTTCTAGGAAGGAGAATATTTCAGGATGACGTAGGAGAGTGCTTGGCTAATGTTTTAGCAGCAGAATCCTTTGAAGAAGTCATGCATGGAATCCCCACACGCAGAACAGATAAAAGAGAGCCCTGCATTGGGATTCCTATGTAATGACAGGGGCCCGTGATCGAAGCTACTTTAGCGGTACTTTTCTCACAGAGGCCTGCTGCAGCCTGCGGGATCCTGGTGACAGAATTACCTGGAGCCTGGTGAGCCCTGACAGAAGGAAGCTGACAAAGCAGATTCGTTACTCTGGGGCCTGTGGACCGAGGGCCAGCTCGGACCCCAGTTCTTGCTGGGTTCTGGGGAGAATTTGTAACTACTGATGTGGGCTGTTATTCTTTAGTGTGTTTTGATCCTTCCTTTGGGGACTTGCTTCATGTTCCCTGGTGGAGGACAGTGAAGCACAAACAGCAAAGCCTAACGTGTGCGCCCCCCTCCAAATCATGGCCACCCAAATGCTTGACCCTTCAGGGCTGCCGGAAGATGTGTGATCACTTAGGAAAGTGACTCTGGCTCGGCACAGCAGAGGCCAGACAATGGCAGGAGAACTAAAATGGTGAGCTCAGGGGCGCCTGAGTGGCTCAGTTGTTAAGTGTCTGCCTTTGGCTCAGGTCATGGTCCCAGGGTCCTGGGATCAAGCCCTGAACGGGGCTCCCTGCTCAGTGGGAAGCCTGCTTCTCCCTCTCCCACTCTCCCTGCTTGTATTTCCTCTCTCGCTGTCTCTCTCTGTCAAATAAATAAAATCTTTTAAAAAAAAATAAAATAAATGGTGAGGAACCCCTTCAGGGATAGAGGTTAGGGGAAGCAGAAGACAGAGGGGCTGGTCATGGTGTCTTTTGACTGACTGGCCTAAGGTCCAGGGGAAGCAACGTAAAAATGTCAAGGGGCGGTTAAGCATCTGGCTTTTAGTTTTGGCTCAGGTTGATCTCGTGGGTCGTGGGATTGAGCCCTGCGTGGGGCTCTGTGCTCAGCACGGAGTTTGCTTGTCCTCCCTCTGCTCCTCCCTGGCTTGTGCTTTCTCTCTCTCTCAAATAAATGAATAAAATCTTTAAAAAAAAATGTCAGGACTGTTCCTTAATGGAGGGAGAGAAGACTGCAGGGTGGTCCATTGGAGACAGTGATTTCTGCCTGGTGCTCTAAGCTCAAGACATTTGGTCTTCTCTATAGGAACTTCATTTACTCCCCATGGGTTACACAGTGCCTGAATAAACAGCTCTGCTCTTTGAACCTCAGATGACACTAGAACCTTGACTTGGAAATGGAGGAATCTGATCCCTGTGACTATGGAGTCAGGTGGATAGGCTGAGGAGAGCACATTGGATCCTGCTGACGTCTTCCCGACTCGCTGTTTTCTCTTCCAGCAAACCTGGCTAGGTTTGTGTGCACGGAGCTCCCTCTCACAACACACCTCGGGCAGCTAAGGCTCCGAATCTGCGATTCCCGAGGAAGTCATGCTAAAGGGAAGCGTCCAGATGCCACCTAGTGGAGTCAGCTATTCATTGTTGATGCCATCTCTCTCTCTTATTTAAGATTTTATTTATTTGAGAGAGAGAGTGCACGCGAGCTCGAGCCAGGGTAGGGGCAGAGGGAGAAGCAGACTCCCCGCTGAGAAGGGAGCCTGATGCAGGGCTTGATCCCAGGACCCTGGGATCGTGACCTGAGCTGAAAGCAGACGCCCAACGACTGAGCCACCCAAGCGCCCCATGTTGGTGCCATCTCTTAAGGCAATTTGGGCTTAATAACCATCATCAACATCGTCATCCTAATGCGTCACCAACCCTTAGGCTTCCCCATCGCCCCTCTCCTTGTTATTGCTAATCCTTTCAGTGGTTTGGGAGAGTAACTCCAGATGGTTCCCAATCATGACTGCGCATTAGAACCAACTGGGTCCTCTAGAAAGTACTGGAGGCGCAGCCCCCTTCCAGGCACATGAAATGGGATCTCTTGAATTGGGGCCTGAATATTGGTAGCTCTGTTGTTGTTTTAAACAGCATGATTGAGGTATAACTAGCATTTAATAAACCACACATTTTAAAGGTGTACTCATTGAGAACTTTTGATGTACGTATACATCCATGAAACTCTCACTGCAATCAAGACGATCACCCCCAAAAGTTTCCCTGTGTCCCTTTTAGTTCCTCCCTCTCACCCCTCCTTAACCCTGCTCCCCCCATCACCAGGTAACTCTGACCTGCTAGGTATTACTCTAGGTTAGTTTACATTTTCTGAATTTTATATAAATGGAACCATACAGTGTGGGTTTGTTGTTGTTGTTTTGGTTCAGTGAGTGTCTTTCACTCAATATAATTATTTTTTGAGATTCACCCATGTTGTTGCACGGTGCAGTATTTCACTCCTTGCTAGTGCTAAGATTTCAGGGATGGAGGTACCACAATCTGTTTATCCATTCAGCCATTGATAGACATTAGGATGGTTTTCAGTGTGGAGCTGTTAGAATGGTATATGGATCTTTGGGTGGACATATGAGTTCATTTCCCTTAGGTAAATAGCTAGGAGTGGACTGCTGGATCATATGGTAAGTGCAATTTTTTGAGAAACTGCCAAACTGTTTTCCAAAGTGCTGTTCCATTTTACATTCCCAAATTGGTGGTTATTAAGGGCCTCCCAGGCGAGCCTGGCGGACAGCCAGGACTGAGACCCTGCCTTATGGCCACCTGGGAGGCCCGAGCTGAAGGTCTGAGAAATGTTGCTCAGGAGACCCGAGAATAGAGGCCCACAGCCTGTCTCCACCCAGGACACACACTGGAGCCTTCTGGGGAGCCTTTTACAAACACAGCATCTGCCCCCTCACCCACAGGGACTCTGAAGTAATTGCTTCGGGGACAGGGCAGGAGTGGAGGGCTGTCTCAGGCATCACGGCTTTTTAACAGCTTCCTGGGTGGTTCAAGAGCACAGAGTGACTAACTCCCCTTGTTTGCCTAGGACTCCCAGGGGGCCAGTTCTGGGAAACTTTTAACGATAAAACTAGGAAAGTCCTGGGCGCCTGGGTGGCTCAGTTGGTTAAGCGACTGCCTTCGGCTCAGGTCATGATCCCTGAGTCCTGGGATCGAGTCCCACATCGGGCTCCCTGCTCGGCCGGGAGTCTGCTTCTCCCTCTGACCCTAACCCCTCTCATGTGCTTTCTCTCATTCTCTGTCTTAAATAAATAAATAAAAATCTAAAAAAAAAAACAAAAAAAACTAGGAAAGTCCCAGGTTAGCTGAGCACTTGGTCCCCCTGTTGGTGGACCACTAGCATAAGGAGCATGGGCTTTGGTGTCAGACTTGCCAATCTGCCCGTGCACCTGGGATGTATAGCTCCTGGTTAGTGTGTGTTTCGGGGGGAGGGGGGTATGTATAAGAGGGAAGTGAGAGGCCAGAACAGACTGTGGGATGGTTCCCTCTCTGTTTTCTGTTTCAACCAGGAGTAAGTCAGAGATGCCTCAGCTAGTTCTGCTGGTTGTTCAAAAGGAGGGAAAAATATATAAAGCACAATTTTTTCTGGGAAAATATAGGTGAGGCAGGGTGGTGTAGTGGTCTCTGCCCCCCGACCGCCTCTCTTTAAAAATCCAGTGTTACCACTGACCATGAATAGCTATGCAATCTTAGGAAAAACACCTAAATTCTCTGCCTCAATTTCCTCATGGATTTAATGGGAATAATTTATCTACCTCACAGGGGGATGTCTTGAGCTACTTATATAAAGCTATTTAAAATGTACCAAATGAGCTACTTATATAAAGCTATTTAAAAAAATGGTGCCCGGTATGTACTAAGTGCTATGTAAGTGTTTGCTATTATTATCTTAACAGTCTTGTTAAAGTAAGAAGAGGAAATTGTGGCTAAACCCAGTAGTCTCTATAACCTCTGTCCACAGGCTGTTCTACCTGGTTTCCTACTGGAAGACTTTCTGGGGTAACATTTCAGATTTTGTATTGCAGCTTTAAGAAACTATAGACTCGGGGCGCCTGGGGGGCTCAGTCATTAAGCGTCTGCCTTCGGCTCAGGTCGTGATCCCAGAGTCCTGGGATCGAGCCCCGCATCAGGCTCCCTGCTCCGCGGGAAGCCTGCTTCTCCCTCTCCCACTCCCTCTGCTTGTGCTCTCTCTCTGACAAATAAATAAAATCTTAAAAAAAAAAAAAAAGAAAAAGAAGATCTAGAGTCTTGGTTCTGTGTGACAACACAGGAGGAGCTAAAGGTCTGTTTGCTGTACACTTAAAGTTTTCGCACAAATCCTGAGACAGATGAAGTTTGCAACCTGAGGATTTAATTTTCACCAGGTTGTTTTACTGGTGAGATGCATTGTAAGAGTTTATTTATTTATGTGCATCTTTTTTTTATTCTTATGTTAATCCCCTACATTACATCATTAGTTTTTATTTATGTGCATCTTAAGAGTTAAAAAAAAAAAAAAAAAAACCAACAGAACACAGTCTAAAAGTGACGCCATATGGATCTTTGTGTTAGGTCGGGCTAACCCGGGAGTCTGTGGTCACTGTGCGGGTGTGATGTCGCTTGGTGCTGGGAGGCCCAGTCTCAGAAGCTCGACGGCCATCTGTGTGAGATGCTGACATTCAAGCGTCTGACATAGTGCTCTGTCTGCTCGTAGAACATAGCAAGACAGTGGCCACAGTACAAAGGATAGCAGAAGATTGGGCTAATGGATCTGGCGCTCTGGTACCATTTACGGAACCTCATTTATATATATTTTATATATATATGGAACTTATATATACATAAATGAAGTACTATATATATATTCATATATATATATGAATATATAGGTATGTCTTTAAATTCTGAAATAGTTTAAGACTCACAAGAAGTTGCAAAATAGTGTAAAAAGGGGCGCCTGGGTGGCTCAGTCGGTTAAGCATCCACCTTCAGCTCAGGTCATGATCCCAGCATCCTGGGATCGAGCCCCGCATTGGCTCCCTGCTCACTGGGAAGTCTGCTTCTCCCTCTGCCCCTCTCCCTACTTGTGCGCTCTTGCTCACTCCTCTCCCTCTGCCTCTCAAATAAATAAATAAATAAAATCTTTAAAAAAAAAATAGTGCGGCCATGTGTCCTTCCTTTGGCTCTTCCCAATGACAATAGGTCACACAACCAAAGAACATCATCATCGAACTAGGAAATCAACACTGGTATATATTCACTGGTACTGTTCACTCTGGCATAGATCTCATTTGCATTTCACTAGTTTTTACCTGAACTCTTTTCTTTTCCTGTCCTGTTTCATTTTTTTTTTTTTTTGACATAATCTCTACAGCCAACATGGGCCTTGAACTCATGACCCAAGATCAAGAGTTGCATGCTCTACCAACTGAGCCAGCCAGGCACCCCTGTTCTGTTTCATTTTTGAGACTACTTCTGTATTTCAGAATATCACAGAAACTGAACCTCACTTTATAAACTGAGACTAAATTTCACTTCCATCACACTGACTGGGTCTGTTTGAATTAGGCCCACCAAACTGAAGCCCAGAACGAAAGTTATGAAAAATATTCTTTGTGCTTCTAAATTATTTGTATGATGGATGACCTCAGGTGATTTGCTGTTTACACAAGTTACTGGGGGGATTTCCCAAAAGGCTTCCCGCTCACGAGCTGTGTGGTCCTCACCAAATTACTTGACTGCCATAAGCTTTGGTTTTCTCATCTCTAAAATGGGGGCAGTAATCTCACCTGCCTCGTAGAGTTATTGCAAAGTCTCGACTCCCCTGGCAGTTGGCAGGTAATGGGGTCTCTCATGGTTGTGGATGGTGGCCGGGGGCATACAATCCTGTCTTCCCTAGCTGAAACTAAGAATGCATTTCCCCAAATAATACTACGGCATCGATGTCGGACTTCAAGTGCATCGTGGATCCATGGGCTCTTGCGGGTTGTCCTGTAACCTAATCACCCTTGATAGTACATTTAAATGGAAGAATATATTAGGTTCCAAATGAAGCATTTGGAACACAGACCACAGAGTGAGGATGGCTTTGACAAGACAGCTAGATCATTGCTTCGTATATGCCCCAATGCCCTTTTCAAGCAGAAATAAGTTTAAAAGACAAAGAAAAAGGGTAAAAAAAAATTGATGGCTTGAATGTTGGTCATTTTTAAGTGATAGCAAAGTTCTCCTTTCCGGTCTTACTAATGGATTGAATTATTGCATGAAGTTTGACATGAATTAAATTTTTTAAAATTTTTTATTTATGCATTTGAGACACAGAGATACAGAAAGAGAGAGAGAACATGAGCAGGGAGAGAGGCAGAGGGAGAGGGAGAAGCAGGCTCCCTGCTGAGCCAGGAGCCCGATGTGGGACTCGATCCCAGGACTCCAGGATCATGACCTGAGCCGAAGGCAGATGCTTAACCGACTGAGCCACCCAGGCACCCCTGACATGAATTAATATAGTATTACTGGTCATAAGCATATCTGTTGCATTGGCCAAAATCAGGGCGGCCCAGAGCTGGCTTGTCCAGGCTCAGAGGACTCAGCTGTGCACCTCTCCTCCCTCTCTGTGTTCAGCAAAGTTGGGTTGATGGCTTGAAATGGGTAGGCCATGGTGGGAGTATTAACATCACAGAAATCAGCAAGCGCTTTCCCTGTTACTCCCAAAGGCCAGATATTGGACATTTACCTGCTCACCATTGACTCCTTTTTTTTTTTTTTTTTTTTAAAGATTTTGTTTTTAGGTGATCTCTACACCCAACATGGGGCTGGAACCCACAACCCTGAGATCAAGTCTCATGCTGCACTGACTGAGCCAGCCAGGCGGCGCCCCGATTGCTTCATCTTTTTTTAAATTTTATTTTATTATGTTATGTTAGTCACCATACATTACATCATTAGTTTTTGATGTAGTGTTCCATGATTCATTGTTTGCTTATAACACCCAGTGCTCCATGCAATACGTGTCCTCTTTAATACCCATCACCAGGCTAACCCATCCCTCCACCCCCCTCCCCTCTAAAATGCTCAGTTTGTTTCTCAGAGTCCGTAGTCTCTCATGGTTCGTCTCCCCCTCTGATTTCCGCCCCCTTCATTTTTCCCCTCCTGCTATCTTTTTTTTTTTTTTTTTTAACATATAATGTATTATTTGTTTCAGGGGTACAGGTCTGTGATTCAACAGTCTTGCACAATTCACAGCGCTCACCATAGCACATACCCTCCCCAATGTCTATCACCCAGCAACCCCATCCCTCCCACCCCCCACCACTCCAGCAACCCTCAGTTTGTTTCCTGAGATTAAGAATTCCTCATATCAGTGAGGTCATATGATACATGTCTTTCTCTGTTTGACTTATTTTGCTCAGCATAATACCCTCCAGTTCCATCCACGTCGTTGCAAATGGCAGGATTTTGGGGTTTTTTTATGGCTGCATAATATTCCATTGTGTGTATATCTATATCTATATCTATATCTATATATATATATATATCACATTTTTTTTTTTTAAGATTTTATTTATTCATTTGAGAGCGACAGAATGAGAGAGAGCACATGAGAGGGGGGAGGGTCGAAGAGAGAAGCAGACTCCCTGCCAAGCAGGGAGCCCGATGCGGGACTCAATCCCAGGACTCCAAGACCATGACTTGAGCCGAAGGCAGTCGCTTAACCAACTGAGCCACCCAGGCGCCCCCCACATCTTCTTTATCCATTCATTTGTTGATGGACATCTTGGCTCTTCCCATGGTTTGGCTATTGTGGACGTTGCTCCGATTGCTTCATTTTTTAATTCAACATTTATTGTATGCCTGCCACTATTTTAGGATCCATGTGGCACTGAACAAGACAGCTCCTTAGAACTGTAAGGGGAATCCCTAAAGGTAAATTCGAAGTCCAAGGAAACATGAAATATACATGGTTTGAAAGAAAAAGCGCCTGTCAGTGTAACCCATGTGCATTTCCAACACAAGATCGCTGGTGGGAAAGGCCCCCTGTAAAGGAGGATTGCCTTTAAAGCCAGGCATTCCATTTTTAACCACCTCCAGAAAGTGGATTCATTGTAATCAATTATACTTGCTCGCTTCAGGTCCTATTTCCAGACTTTTTAAGCTTCCAAGCCCAGAGCCAAACACTGTACTCTGTCATACACAAATGTGAGATCACCTCATGGCTCCCGTACATTTCATCATTATTTAGGCCTCTGATATTATACTTGCTGAAATTGTAAAAATATCAAGGCAATACACGCACATGGTAACAAAACTCTACAGTTTATGATGAGAAGAGAGGAGCTCCTGCCTCATCCCAGCCCCCATCCCACCCGAGGCTCACTGGCTCTGCTGAGCCTGGTAACCCTGAATCCTGAATCTCAGTATCCCATTCCGTTTTTCTACAAAATAACACTTCGGTCTCCAGCTGGGGGGCAGGGAAAGAGCAGCCCCTTGGCTGCATGGGGGAGGTGACAGGGCTCCCAGGGGTCCGACAACCTCATGTGAGACTTTTCACTCCCTTCTCCATTTTCAACCCATTGCTGCCCCCTCCCCTCTGTGGCACCTCACGCCCCTGGGGGATCGGGGGAGAAACTGGGCCTCTCATTAGTATTCTCCTTA
This sequence comes from Mirounga leonina, assembly GCF_011800145.1. Taxonomy (NCBI): domain Eukaryota; kingdom Metazoa; phylum Chordata; class Mammalia; order Carnivora; family Phocidae; genus Mirounga; species Mirounga leonina. The sequence continues at coordinate 3,459,425 of NW_023270451.1, read as the reverse complement.
AACCACTTTGCAACTTTCTTCTTTCTGCTGACACAGTTATGGCTCCAAGTCTGCTATTTACTTTTTGTGTCTATGTGTAAACTTTGCAACTTCAAAGTGCACAGTGAAATGAACCAATCTTGAGCCTACGACCTGACAAATATTTCGTCAACGATTATATTCATTTAACAAGTTCCCAGGTCAAGATACAGAACATTTCCAGCACCAGAAACCTCCCTTGTGCCCCCCAAAGGTAAGAGCTATTCTACAAATCCGTTTGTTGGTATTCAAGGCTTTAATTCACCAGGGTTACTTTGAATGCCAATTCATTAATTAAAATGTTGAACAGTGCTGGGCTCAGCGTCGACCTGGCGGGAACATCCTCTAAGTGCTTGAAGGTGAGTGCCCTGGAGGCACCCTCTCTGCAGACTAAGTCAGTCCTGTACTCAGTGCTGTGCATCTAGTCCATAGCAAATTTGTCTCAGTTTATTGAGTTGGGCAGAACCAAAAGACTTGCAAAAATTGCAAACAAAACCAAAAACATGCATCTGATTTTTTTTTCAAAAGAAAAGCTCCCAAATCATGGTTTCCTCCCTGCTCGCTTCACTTCTGTGGGGCTCTGCTTTTACCCCATTCTGATAAGGTGACAGAATTGTTAGCTTATCCCTGTCAGCCCCAACATGGTGTCTGGATTACTCAAGAAAATTGGGAGATGCGTGTGTGTGTGTGTGTGTGTGTGTGTGTGTGTGGTTGGTTGGGGGTTAGTAATAACTGGCTAGGAAATCGGATAGGGAAATGAAGGGAGTTGAGAGAAACTGAAAATCCTAATACGGGCTGCATAAGCTCCTATTTTTCTAGCAGCTTCCATAGTGCTTGCTCAGGTCTCAGAGGAAGCAAAGGCTTTTGTGATGATGTTTGCTTTGATTAGAAATTTACTGAAATATTTGAAGGTGAAAGGGAAGCCCAGAAAACTTCCCAAAATTTCTGAAATTGAGAGAACCTTTCCAATCTTTATGACCTTAGATCAGATTTGTGTTTCGAAATGTCACAATGAATGCAACACCTCTAAGTTACTGGCAAGCTTCCTACAGTGGTCCTGTACTGACCCAGACTTTTGTGGGACTGATTTAGTTTTTGAGATATTTAGCTTATTTTGCACTTTCCTCATTTACTTGCCTAGGTGAGCTGCTTATGAGGATATACTGGATAGAAAATACACTTATTAAAATACATTCCTGGGAACTGGACTAATCCCAACCGGATCAGTAAGCAAGAAATAATCCATCGGTCAAGTAGTTATTGCCCAATGGGAAAAATCAAAAAGGAGAAAAAATATTTTAGTAAAAGAAATTCCAGAGACCTGAGTAAGCCAATTAGGAGACACAGAATTTTATTTTAAAATTTTTTTAAAAGATTTTATTTATTTATTTGACAGAGAATGAGATAGAGAGAGAGAGCATGATGGGGGGAGGGTCAGAGGGAGAAGCAGACTCCCCGCTGAGCAGGGAGCCCGATGCGGGACTCGATCCCAGGACCCTGGGATCATGACCTGAGCCGAAGGCAGTCGCTTAACCAACTGAGCCACCCAGGCACCCTATTTTAATTTTTTAAAAAAATATTTTATTTCTTTATTTGTCAGAGAGAGAGAGAGAGAACACAAGCAGGGGGAGTGGGAGAGGGAGAAGCAGGCTTCTCGCCGAGCGGGGAGCCCGATGCGGGGCTCGATCCCAGGACCCTGGGATCGTGACCTGAGCCGAAGGCAGACATTTAACCAACTGAGCTTTCCAGGCGTCCCGACACACAGAATTTTAAAACACCGTTGTGGAAAAGTCTGTAGGTGGAGTTTATTTCTACAGGAAGCAGTGAGATACCATGGAAAGAGCGCTAGACGGAAAGAACAGGCTTGCCCGTCCGCCAGCTGTGTGGTCTTTGTACCTTACTTGACCTCTCTGTGTTTCGGTGCCCTCACCTGTAGAAGAATGTCTTTAAGGTCACTTCTGGTTTTCATAGCGATTCTCCAAGGCTGCGACTAGTACTGAAGGAGGCTTCTCAGAGGTCTAGGTTTGGAAAACACAGAATGTAGGCTCCTTTCAAAATGGAGCTAACGGTCACCAGGGCCAACACAGGGATGGGTGGCCAGTCACAGACAAAGCTCAGAACAAATGGATATATGATGCCCTTGGTGCTAGAAGTACCACACTGAGGTTTTGTGACTGTGGATAATCCATTTGTACAAACATTTATTTGCAAGGTGTTTACTACGTGCCAAGTTTCAAATCTGCTTCCCCTGGTTTTCTTTTCTTTTCTTTTTTTTTTTTAACTTTTTTTTTTTTAAAGATTTTATTTATTTATTTGAAAGAGAGAGAATGAGAGAGAGAGAGAGAGAGCACATGAGAGGGGGGAGGGTCAGAGGGAGAAGCAGACTCCCTGCCGAGCAGGGAGCCCGATGTGGGACTCGATCCCGGGACTCCAGGATCATGACCTGAGCCGAAGGCAGTCGCCCAACCAACTGAGCCACCCAGGCGCCCAATTACTTAATTCTTTCTTTACATTTCCCCCACTTCTCCCAAGCTCCCCCACACACTCAGGTTACCCCGCGGTCACTAAGGAAATGGAAGCCACCAGGTATGACTTTTTCCTGTCTTCCCAACAGCCAGTCTGCAAGCTGGCTTCTACCCCATCGCCCTGGAGGGAGGGCCCTTCTTCCTACTGGTCCTTTCATTAAACAAGGAGGCCCTGAGACCGAGGCTCTAATGCCCCAGTGGCTTATGGAAGCCCCCCCAAATCTCTGCTCGTCAAGGCCTCAAGGTCACGAAAGCAAAACACTGAGGACGACCAGTCACAAACAGCCAATTAGGCTTTAAGCTACCGTTGATCGAAGAACTTCTTCGCTTCCACCTTTTCTCTGTAAAAGTCTTTTCCCTGTTGGTGATGTGCTCCCAACCACTTGCTGTTTGGTGCTGCCTGATTCAAATCCATTTTTGCTTAAATAAACTCTTTTAGAGTATTTTAATATGCCTCAGTTTATCTTTGAATCCTACAAACGCATGCGTTTGGGTTCACCTCCCTCTTGCCTTCTCAAAGACTTCCCTTCTTTTTTGGGGGGGGAGGAGAGAGACAGAGAGAGAGAGTGAGCGTAAGTGGGGAGAGCGGCAGAGAGAGCGAATTTTAAGCAGGTTCCCGACGTGGGGCTCGATCTCATGACCTGAGCCAAAACCAAGAGTCAGAGCTTAACCCGCTTAACCTACCGAGCCCCCCAGGGCCCCCCCCCCCTTTTTTAATCACCTCCTGCTTCTTCAGCTTTTTCCCTCCCCTACTGTCCCAGTCTTATCAGCATATGAATCATAATCTTGTCTCTTCTCCCTTGAAAAGCAATAAACAAAGAGAAACAAAATCCAAACACTCTCTTGAGACTTCTGATCTCCTTAAGATTTGTCGACATATCTGAGTTTCCTTCAAACCACCCCAGTCTGGCTGTGGGCCCTACCATGCCATCACACCTGCTTTGTAAGGTCGCTGTAGTGGATTGAATAGTAACCCCCCAAATGATAGGTCCAAGTCCTAACTACTGGAATCTGTGAGTGTGAACTTCCTTGGAAAAAGATGTAATTAACTTAAGGATCTGGAGATGAGATCATCCAGGATTTAGGGTGGGCCCTAACTCCACTGACAGATGTCCTTACAAGAGAAAGGCAGGGAGAAATTTGAGACATGGGAGAGACATCGGGGCTATAAGACCATGTGAAGATGGAGGCAGAGATGGGAGTGATGTGTCTATAAAGCCAAGGAATGCGATGGACTGCTAGCAGTCAACAGAAACTGGAAGAGGCCAAGAAGGAGTGTCCTCTAGAGCCATCGAAGGGAAGGCAGCCTGCTTGATTTTGGACTTCCGGTCTCCAGAACTCTGAGAGAATAAATTTTTGCTGCTTTAAGCCACCACGTACGTAGCAGTAATTTGTTATGGCTGCCCTAGGAAACTAATAGTCACCCATGACCTCCATGCTGCATAACTCCAAACACAATATACCATCTGGATCTAACATTGTGCATGGTAGCTGACTCAGTTGACTGTTCCTTCCTTGAAACATCTTATAGTCCTGGCTTCGAGGGAACCCCTTTCTGTTGGGTTCTCTCTTCTCTTTAGGAATGCTTCATCTTAGGGTTCTTTGCTAGTTTTCCTCTTCCACCTAACCTCTAAGTGTCTGCTCTTCTCACTCTACATTCTCTCAAGCAATCCCACTCATGTTTGTGGTTCTAAATATTATCCATGTACTAAAGGTCCCTAAACTGGTGCCTCTAACTTAGAGCTGCTGATCCTTTCAGTCATGCGTATATCATGCCTACTTGGCACAGAATCTTCGGTGGGCCAGTGATCCCATTGATGAGCCAACACATGCACACAAAAGAGGACTTCTAAGCCTCACTAAACTCTCCTCCCTGCCCCGTGAAAAACTCATTCCTCCTCTGGTTTCCACATCTGAAGAAATGGCAGACATCTTCACCTAACACAACCTGGGAGTCATTTTTCCTTATTCTCAGATCCAATTCCTAAGCAAGTCTTGTCAATTTAATATGTAAGATATATCTTGATTCCATTCACTTCCCCTATCTCTACTGTCATCATTCTGGGACAACACAGACATGGTATCTCACCTAGTCTCTTGAACTAGCTTCCGAGTGATTTTCCACCCAGCAGCTCGTACTTAGGGGATCATGCCATGCCCCTACTTAAAGCCCTTCAAAGGATTCCCATTGAACTGAGCATGAAATCCAAACTCTGTGAGGCCTTTTGTGACCTTGCCTTGCCTTCTGTCCATCTCTCTCCCTCTGCTCTGTCCACAGTGGATCTTCCCTAGGCTCTAAGAACTTACAAGCATTTCCCACCTTGGACCATCTCTGCCTGGGATTCTCTCCTCCACACTGTGCCTTCAGCTCACTTCCTCAGAGGGGACTACCGGATAGCGCTCTATCACCCGTTTTAATTTTAATTCTAATTTAAATTCTCACAGAATTCAATTCTTTCCACCAAAGCCTTTGCCACAATCTGTAATTACACATTTGATCGTGTGTTTATTTACTATCTTCCCCACCAGGTGCCTTCCAGAAAGCAGCTGGGACTGTGTTTCTCCTCGCTGAGCACAGAGCGCCTAGCTGAGAGGCAGCCACCATGGGATGCTCCATAAATATTTGTTGAATGAATTCACTCTCTTCTATCAAATGTGTGTTCTAGCAGGAAGGTTCATCAGGTGGGAACACTGTCACCCAGAAGAAAAAAAGAAATGGCAAAAAATCTACATTTTACAAAAACCCGAAGACTTTGTTTTACAAACATATAAATTATTTTATTTACAAAGCCATGTTACAAAAAAAAAAAAAAGGCAAAAAAAAAAAAAAAAAGTACAATCGCTCACTGGAGAATGTCTCCAGGCCTGGTGCTGAACCATGGCAGTATCAATAGATACATGTTTGTTCTTTCCTTTTAAAACTGTAAGCCATAGAATTTACTATTTACACCTACTTTAGACATTTATTCTGCTTACAATATCACAGGCATGGAATGAATTCTATCTGATAGTGCTAATACGTAAAGGTGCGGGGACAAAGAAGGAAAATACTTAGTGTTACAAAATAGGGACCGTAGAAAAGAAACCCACTCCACAAGTGTGGCGTTTGCTTAGAATGTTGGGACATGCTTTCTCCAAAATTCTTCTGGAAAAGGTTCTAAAATCAGTAAGTAGGAAAGGACAAATGAGCAGGTGTAAATTCTTGTCTGCAACAACAGTGACTGAATATACCCCATGACTGACCAGCTACATAAAACCCGCAGAGTTTTGTTAAAGTGCCATGGGCTGACAGCATAACAAAATAGAAGGTGTAAATAGAAAATTTCTTTTTTTTTCCTTTTTTAAAACAAGAGTTCACTGAGAATCAGCAATAATAGAATATGCTGTAGAAACTATTCTCTACAAAGGTTGATCAGCGTTATTTACAATTGGTACATTGATACAAAAGAAGGCATACAAGTTATCCAAGTCGCTTTTTTTTTCTTTTTCTTTTTTTTTTTTTATGGCTGACAGGTCTATGCATTGTGTTATGCTTAACCACCAGAGCTTTCGAGCCTCTATGGCTGACGACAAGTCACGAGATCTTCAGGCAAATGGGGGGTGGTGGTGGTGGTATGTGTGTGTGTGTGTGTGGGTGGGTGAGGGTGTGTGTGGGTGGGTGTATGTGTATGTGGGTGTGGGTGTGTGTGCAGTCAAGGGGCTGGGGCGGGATGCGCAGAAACAGAAGCACCCAAAGGGTCTCACCCTAATAATGCTTTATAGGCTGGTCCAGTTGAACTCCGTTAAAACAAACCCAAAGAAAACCTTTTATTTGCATTCCATTTTTCAAGCTGTGAGTTTTTAATACATCATTATAAAGTAAACCTGTGGTTGATTGTGAAGGAAGAAACACCATGGGTTTTCCCTTTTTGCTCAGTTTTCCAGAAATGTCCTCACCTTGGTCAGAGCCAGGCTTTCACCAAGTAAGCAGCATTCGGTGGGGAGCCTCTTTATTCCAGCTTGCAATTCAAGATGTAGACAGCTAAAATGTTTAAGCCTATTGAATTGCTCCTTTCGTCCCTGTCAAGAGACATTATTTCTCAGAAGCAGCCACTTAATCTCTCAACCTTTGTTTTCCCTCTTTGAGTGTAAGAGTTTATAAATCAGAGGGTTATTTTGTTGCTGAGATTTTTTTGTTTTTTTGTTTTTGTTTTTTTTTTTTACTCCTGCAAGTTTTAAACTTAAAATAAATTATAAAAAAACAACAGACTTCTAAAACCGAACGAGACAAAAATTGTGCAAAAATAACAAAGATATGTACATACTTTTCAGTCTGAAGAAATGTACAATAAAAACATAATTCAAAGAACATTTTAAAAATATAAACATTGCTTAAACTTTCCTACGTTTCATATTGTTTCAGAAACTATTCTGGTCAGTTAGCTCTGCAATATAGTAAAACATAAATTATTACAAAATTAACACTATAAAAATTTACTTTAAGAATATCTTCTAAACTTTTTTTCCAAAGGGTCTAACCTGTTTATAATTTCTTAAACATTTTATAAGTCTTAAAATCTGCCTTAACTTTTTTTTTTTAAAAAAAAGAAAAAGTAACCATCTTCCCTTCAATTTGTAGTCTCTTTTTCCCAAGACGTAAATAAACCGGCATATAAGTGCACTTTTAACACTGTAGAAATAAAAATGAAATCATCTGAACTAATGTTCTGGTACCTAATATCAACTCCTGATTTTTAAAAAAATCTTCATTTTATATTAAAAATTTTAGGAATCCTATAAGAAACACAGTCAGTGCAATTCCATTGATACAAATCACTCTGTTTGCTTCCCGTCTTTGCGAAATCCAATGTGGTGAAACGTAACAGTAGTCTGATCTTTGGGTTGTGGGGATGGGAAGGAAAAGGGAAACTTCAGGGTAGGGATGAGGGTTTGGGTCCAGCTGCAAAACTGGCATTCATTTCTGATTTAGGGATGAAGCAAAACTTCCTAGTATCTCTTGCTATTATATCGGATACAAGTTTCATGATTAATAGCACAGAATGCCTATTTCATATTGTGAATTCCTTTCCTGATTACCATTCCCTAGTAGAGCATGTGGTATTGCTATGTCTTTCAAAACGCCAGTGTGAACAGTTTCAGAGTTGTAGGGCTCTAGCTTCTCTCTTCCTGCTCTTCCAATAGCTCTTCTTCACTGAGCGGTAGCTGAGCTCACTACACCTCCCTGGGGAGGCTGGATCAGAGTTGGGGCTTGTGATAGCTTAGGACAAGCTGATCGATGGGTGTGCCGATTGCACAGGACCCTGGCGCCCAGGGCACGGAGGTGGGTGGGCAGGGCTAGTGTTTATTACTTAACCCTCCATGGAAGCTTTCTCTCAGACCCTTCCTGCACCCCCAGCCCTGCCTTTCCTCCTCTTGTCTCACCCCTGAGGGCAGCTTGAGAACTTCCACCGCTGTGGAAGCTGTGTCTCAAGCCCTGAGTGGCCCCCTGGGGTCTCGTGCCCTTCTCCCTGGGATTTCTCCTTCTCTGGTTCGCCTCACTTTGGCGCCCTTGTACACCCGCGCCCTGGAAGGGATTCTGCAACATGGATCTCTAACAAGCTCAGGTGACAAGCCACCCGGTTTCCTCCGCCTTTTGAGGGATATCGTCCCCTACGCATAAGCTCTGCTTCTTGCCACCTTCGGGGCCCATTCCAGTCCCTGTCCCTGACCCAGATCCTCTCTGAGCTGCACGGCTGGACAGTGGTATCAGCTAAACGACATAGTTCAATGGTCACTCTTCTCCGTTTTGCGCACAGCATCCGGCTCGCGCAGTGCTGGTGCAGCGCGGAAGCCTGCTGAGGGCGCTCAGCCCAGGCGGGGCTCCCCGCCCTCGGCTCCCCAAACACAGGCTCTTCCCCAGCAAAGCCCCGCCCCCAGCACGCTGGCCAGTGGGGAGCCGGTGGGCGGCAGGTGGGAGGGGACGGAAGGGACGGGTGGGAGAGGTCAAGGAAAGGAGCACCGCACGTGCTCCAGTTCAAGAGTCTCGGACCGCGCCAGCCGGGAACGGACGCTCGGCCATGACTGCTCGCGTGGCTGGCGCGAAATGATGGTGCAGCGGCAGCCTCGGAAGCTAAGGGGCGACCCCAAACTTGGAAGAACGCATACACATGGCAAATGAAAGAACCGAAACAAAACACTGGTACTGTTTTCTGTAAATCTTAAATTCACGTTCTTTTGCCTTTTGCTTTTTTCTTCAAAACTAAAAACTGGTCAGTTAAAAAAGGAAGAAGCAAGGCCAGAGCCACAGGCACGGCACAGGAAGCCGACTCTCCCCGGCTGCACGCCCCCCACCCCCCCCACCCCCGCCTCGGTCTCGGGGCGGCCAGGCATTGGTTTGGAAGTGGCTTCACAGTCTTGTTATGGAAGAGTCCTTATCCTGCCCGTTCTGTTTGTGGTCTTCTAGGAAAGAAAAGAAAAGCTTGTTTCAAAACCATACACTTGGGATGACCCGCAAGAATTCAAGAACAGAGCCTCAGTTTTCGCGGCTGTGATACGGAGCCACCTCGGGCCGAAGGCAACGGTGATGGGCAAGTGAGGCGCCGGATGTGGAGGGCTCAGGGCACCTGACGCGGCCACGCAGATCCTCGCTCCGGGGAAGACACAGGGACACATCCCGTGCACATGCACGGAGGGGGTCCCCTCCTGCAGAGAGAACTGGAATAATGGACCCGTCTTTGTTTTTTTCCTCTTAATTTACCTCTTCCTACCTAACCTGTAGACCACATGGAAAATTCTCTAAGGAAGACGTCTAGTGTTGGATTAAGCACAGAGGCTTTGGGTTCAAGTTACTTAGCCTCTTAGTCCGGGTATCTTCAATCTATAACATGAGGATCATCATTTGTCCCTCACAGGGTTGCTATAAGGGTTATATGTATGTAATGTATGTAAAGGGCTCAGCATAGCTCCTGCAGAGAAGAGCCTCACCAAATGCTATTTTATTATTATTACGTTTGTTAAGGGTGACCGTGTAGCCAACAGATGCACTCCGCAGACTGTGCGGGAGGCCAGTCACGAACAAGGGCAGGTTACCAGGGCATAGACGCCCCCTTCTCTGCGTCGTCCCCCCTACAACCTCCCACACAGATGCTCAGGCACAAAATGGTGGAGACACTCTCCTTGATCTGGGGATACAAAAACTATTTCCCTATAATCTTCACCCAAACACTACCCAACACTGGTGGGGAAACCCCAAAGGTCAAAATGCAAACACACTGCAATTTGGTATCTACAAAACCAACAGCACATCTAAGATGACATAACACAGCTATGCGTGTATTTTTTTCCAGTCACGTAGAACACGCCTTACCCCACCCTCTACCCTCCCTGGCCTCCCTCAGAGGCACACACACTCCACTGGAGAAAATAATTTGTACACTGACTACTTTCACACTTTTGAGTTTGTAAAAACTCCTAGATCTACCCCGGATATTCCCACCATGAAACCACATCTTGAACAGTAGCCACAACTCACCAGAGGCCTTGAGAAGGGACTGATGGATCAGTGCCCCGAGCAAGGCCCTTCGGTCAGCTCATTAATTTTCACAATAACCTTAGGAGGTAGGTGTCACCTTTGCCATTTAAAAGATGAAAACACTGAGACTCAGAGAAGGAATGTGCCTAGTATCACACAGCTGTGATTAATAATTGAGGCTAAGACCTATGTGTTTCTTATGTGTCAGGCATTTTCTAGAGGCTTTATGAGAAAAAATTCATTTAATCCTCACAAAAGCCATATGGGGTAGGGGCCATTTATGATCTCCTTGTGGGTGAGGAAACTGAAGCACAGGGAAGTTAAGTAACTTAGCTAAGGACACACAGCTACTAACAAGATGGCCAAGCTCTAGAAGCCAGGAAGCTATGCTCTTAACTGGAGCTGAGATGTGAGCCAGAGTCTGCCCCAATGCCCTCGCTCCCACTGCTGGGGACCCCTTGTCCTTTTGCCCCTGCCCCCCGGTAACTTACCGGCCGGCTGTGTCCTGGGCTGGATATGCTTGAAGGACTGGATTGTGACAAAGCTAGGCTGCTATTTTTCCCGACCTGAAAGACACCACAGACGTCGCACTCAGATCCACCAGCCAGCCTGCCGCGAGAGAACCCCCCGGTATCTGGGCCGCCCGGGGTCCAACAGCGCCCTCCAGTGGCTAGCCGCTCGCGTTTCCGTCTTAGATGGCAGAGAAGACGCATACGGCTCTGGGGGCACCTCCCGTCCCACAAGAAAGGTGGAATGGAGGGGAGCTCTTAATTCTGCTTCCCAGATGTAGCCTGTGAGTTCCAGGGGTGAGGATGAAGGCGTCTGGCGAGAGCCTCGCCCGTCCTGGGGCGAGGTGGGGGGCATTTGCCCCTGCAGAGGCCCCTGCTTCTCCACCTCTGACCTCCCAGACCGGTCCGAGAAGACTCCCCGGGACTAGCTCAGCATAAAAACTTGCCTCTTATTCTGGGTCCGTTTTCCTGGCCGCGGGACATAGCGACCACCTTGCTGTTCTAAAGAAAACTAGCCAAATGGCCCTGGGCTTCCCCCTTCCAGTGGGAGCCGGGGCGGGGTCCCAGGAGGCGGCACGGGCGCCTGTGGGTGTGGCCGCCGGGCCCCTCCCCTTTCTCTGAACCGTCCTGGGCCCGTGGCGGGCGGGTTCCGCAGGTGAGTACCCAGCCCACAGGCAGCTCCTCCTTGGGCCTATAAAGAGCTCGTCCTCTGTGTTAACTCACCCTTGCATAAAGACGTCTGCCTTATACTCGCAGTCCTGTTTTTTTGTTCAATTTAATATCTCTGTGGGAAATGCTAGTCTTACACCTACCAGATACAATTAAATAGATCCCCAGTTGGTTCCCAAAGCACGTGTTTACCTTGAATTTCTCAACCTACCTCATGCTTCTCCTAGTCTCCTAACAGAATCGACACAGATTGCAAAGACCTTTCCCCAGCACTTGGACATCACCAGGGGTGACCCTGGACAAAGGTTTTCTAAATGGCCCGGTGACAAGCACCCAGGTATCACCCGCATGAGAGAGCCGATGCGGGCTAGACCCGCGGCAGCTGTCCAAGGCATCAGCTTTTTTGATTTCCCTCTTGATAAATAATCTGGTAGAGACCTGTCTGCTCCTTTCTCCACTGGTTTTGACTAATTGTGTTTGCTAAACATTTCAGACGGTCCTGCTGACCCAAGAACAAACAGGGCAACGTCGACTCAGTACAGAGACATTCCATGAACACAGAGGCATGAAGGTTGAGAGCCCAGACTCCAGAGCCAAACTGCCTGCGTTTAAATCTCTGCCCTACTATTTCCTTGCTGTGTGACTTTGGGCATGTTGTTTAACCTTCCTGTGCCTCGGTTTACTCATTTGTAAAATGGGGGGTAATAACAGCTAACAATTAAATGACAATATATCTGAGGTGCTTGGAACAGAGCTCATCCCTAAGTGTTTGCGGCTAGAACTTTATCTAAAATATGGGTGACACTAGGGGGCGCCTGGATGGCTCAGTCGGTAAGTATCTGACTCTTGATCTCAGGGTTGTGAGTTCAAGCCCCAGGTTGTCAGGGTGTGGCCTGTAAGCCAATAGGGTGACACCCCTGACCTGCTGACTCAGAGTCTGCACCTTAATAAGACACCCCCACCACACACACACACATCCCAGGGGGTTCCTGTACACATTCAAGGAAACCCTGGTTCTGCCCTTCATCATCCTGAGGCCTGAAGGTGGCCCTGACCAGCAGTGTGGTCTCAGGAGAGGGCCCTGTGGGTGCTGGCCCCCCTCCCCTGCACCCCTGGAATCAGGGGGTTAGAACGGTGGGACACCTGCTGCAGCTGTGGACGGGTGTGAATGTCCCGGGCTCCAGTGTGAGCACCTACATCTCCCCCTGTCTCACCTTGGCCTCAGTTTGCGGCTTGTCTAGCCCCTGGGATCCAAACGTGCTGTTTCTCATGTGTCTACTTGTGATTTGTGAATCCCCCTCAAGATGCTCTCTTCCTGAGCTTTTACAAGCCTCACAGAAAGATGACATAAAACATTAAAACATCTGCTTAACAACTGCCTCTCATCTCTCCAAAGTCCTCATCCCCACACAGGGCTGGGCTGAGGGTCCGGCCCACTTAATTCTAAACCCGGGCAGCGGCAGCCCACCGTCTGGGCCCTGGGGCACAGGCTCTCCGACACCTCCGCCCTCTGCGCCCCCAAGCGGCAGCACCTGGAGGGGGTGGGGCCTCCCAATAGCCTCCCACCCCCCGCCCCGCCCCGCCCCGCCCCGCCCCGGGGGTCGGAGGCGGGGGAAGACCGGGCGGGAGGACGCCTGAGCTTGGACTCTTCCGCCCCATCGTCCTGGGCTTCCTCACCATACGCCCTCCTACTTGCACGGTGGCACCATCGGACACGTCTGGGCCAGTTGGTGTGAGATGCGGTTTTACTGCAGGCGCGGGAATACGCAGTCACCGGGGAGGCGGCCGCACCAGCCCCCACACCCCAGGTGGCCCCCCCATCGCTGAACTTGCCTGGGCCTCGGGCTCTTCCTAAGGGGCTTCCCAGAGACCAAATTGAATGAAATCGTCCTCAGAGCTCAAGATACAGAAGAGGCAGAGTGGAGGGGGCCCTCTGCATCTCCCCGTGCCTCAGTTTCCTCTCTGTAAAGCGGGGATAACAAATGCACCAACTGCTCTGGGTGGCGGGGCTTAAACGAAGTGACATTTGCACAGTGCTTAGAACAGCCCAGCACACAGCAAGAGCCGCACAAGGTGTGTGCTCGCTAAACCGTCCTCAGAACCGAGGCCGCTCTGTTCCCGGGCTTGAGCTGCCCGGCTCAGCAGGAGCCCCGCCCAGCCCGCTCCGTCCCGCAGAGCCCACGAAGGCCGAACCGGCAGGCCCCCGGAAGCACGGGTCCCTTACCTGCCGAGAGGAGGTGCTGTTAACGGGATCGGGCACCGGCGCGAGAAGGCTGGGCGGGTTCTTTTTGTGAACGCTATTCATACCAGGCATTTTAGTGATTTTACAGGCTTTGCTACTAGAACTCGAGTTCTTACGCTTTTTTCCTTCTGATTTGTCAAAAGAGAGGGGCAGCGAAGACACGGCATTGTGTGAGGCCAGAGAGAGGTCCCCTGCAAGGGAGGGCACAGAGAGGGGACAGGAGTCACTGCTGCCGCCCACCGAGCCCCCGTGTCTCACTATGTCCGCGGGGCCGCCGGGCAGCGAGGTCCGTCCTGAGGGCTCCAGTTTGGCACTGAGTGGGCTCACCCCATTGTTTGAGCTGTGCACAGACAGACTGTTATAGGGAGGGGCCGCCTGATAGGAGTTCAAAGCTGAACTGGCATTCAAGACACAGTTCTTTTTGTGGGGCCCTGATAATGGAGACGAGAGGGATGTCTGCAAGGTTAATGAGGAGGAGGAGGACGAGGAAGTCGAAGGCTGCGGCTTCCTCTTTTTGTTACTTGGAGACTCGTCGCTACGGGCGGACAGGTCTTTGACTTTTGAGGATTTGCTGGTTTTGGTTTTGGATGGCTTGTGGGATGGGGAAGGGATGACGGCTGGTATCGGGGACACAGCAGATGGGGCCTTGAAGGTTGAGTCCATGATGCTGAGGGTTGCAGCCACATGGGGGAAAGCTGTGGTGTGTGACATGAGGGCGCTCGGGTCCGGCGACGCCACGAAAGCTGCGTTTGAGAGCATGGCTGATGTCATTATGTAAGAAGAGGTGAGTCTCGAGCTGATGGGAGCTGAAGGAAGATACACAGCACTGGGGTTGTTGAAAGGCTGGGAAACGGATGCTGGAACGGGGGTGGTGATGTGGGCTGCCGGCGAGGGCATGGGGCTATCTGCCGCAGGAGGGATCTTCCTAAACATGAGAGAAGAGTGAAAGAGAAACCGTGAGAAACAGGCTTGGCAGCGCTCCGGAGGCTCGAGTACGTGTGAGCGGCAGGGCTCCACAGAAACCCCGGTCGAACCACACTATGGAAGATGAAGCCTTGAAGGATGGCGGACTCTGAATTATGGCCCTTCCCTGTGGTTCCCCCCATTGCAACATCCAGAAACCTAGTGTGAATCACTTTCAGGTTCTCAGATCCTTTTCTCCATGCCTGGCTACTGCATAATGGCTGATTTGGATTCATGAATAAAGGCGAATGTTATTTAGAATATAAATTTCCCCAACAGTATTCTCTCTCTCTCTCTCTCTCTTTCTCCTCTTTTGTTTTTTGGCAGTGATGACGGTGATTGTTAATGAGCTGTAGTCATTTCACAGGTAGGTCCCGGCTTGAGTAAGAAGTGTGAGGACAGGGCTTTGCCACCTGTACCTGGGGGACAGGCCTGCACACTGCCTCTCGGGCCTTCCCAGCCCTTTGGTCCTCGCCGC